>NW_022279630.1:947184-1262912 GCF_009193385.2 Nasonia vitripennis | reverse complement strand
CGTTAACGTTTCTTCCAGGGACTAGCGCGCAAAATAGAACATTCCCGCACTAGTGCTACAATGTAATTATTATCGACAAGAGCACAAAAGAATTCTTTACCCCTGATCACATTACTGACACAAGTACCTGATGCAGCATGTCATTCCTTATATGGCCCAAATTTTGGTCAAGTAATAAATGCTGTATAAATTGTCGAATTTCGCGCAGCTCGTTAAGAAAAATTGTAAATACCTTCTTTGAGCACTAGTTGCGTAATCTACTATTGTAAAGTTATAAAATTGTGTTGGTTTGTATTCTCTAGGCGAATCATGGATACCGCACCAAAGAAAATGTTCATACACGTACCCAATTTTTTCATTTAAATATAACAAACATAAAGCAAGTGAAAAACAAAAAAATCTCTTCTATTATGATTAGTCAAATTACTATGTAAGAATCTGTACTCTGCTCCGACATCTCATTAATATAGATATTTATTAAAAAAATTTTAACACACTTCTTGCTAAGCTGACTCTTCTTAATGCCGAGATACGTAGCAATAATTCAGGTACAGTATATCTGTAAAATATGGATTACCATGTAATACCAAACATATGTACTATAAAATTATAAAATGATCAACGTTAAATTTTTATAAAAAAAGATAAAAATTGTTAAATATTATAACCAAAAACTTTTAATATCAGAAATTCAAATTACTCGTAACGATTAGACGCGCGTGTAGCGCGTTCTAAATTTTAACTATACTAATTGAGATTATAGGAATTCAAACAGAAGCAGAGATCGCTCGCGTGAATGAACAGCCAATCGGAGAATGAATAGAATGCTGCATCTTTTTTTTTTAATTTTGAAGTAGGATTAAAACATTAAAATTATTGTAAATCAAAGATACATTGAGGTTTTAATAATTTATATATGTTCATAGGGGTCCTGCTCTGGCGCAGCAGTCGCGTTTACTTTATAGCGCTGGGTGGTATAAATTTGCATCTATGTCACGCCTATCTGTGGCATAAATAGTCCATTAATGCACCGTGCTGATCGGTGCAAAAATGGACTGTTAAAGCCACGGATAGGCGTGACAGCGGATTTATGCTTGTCTGTACTATTATGTATCAGGGGCAGAAAGTAAAAAAACGACTATTGTGATGCTTGCAGTTCTTACGTTGCATATATAGTGAATTTCACGCTTGTCTTTATCACCTTTTTTCTACTATCGGTGCACAGTATATAATTATACTTATAATATGACTCGCCTTCCTAATCTGAAAAGTCGTTCTGCTTCCATAATGTTTAAGTCAGCTTCTACTAGTTGTTGGGGTCTTCTGGTAGTAACAGTAAGACCTCGCGAGACTCGTCCAAGGTTTTTCACTAATACCGAAGTATATACCATAGTCTTGTCTATAAAATACAAAATTTAAATAAATAACTAGATACAATACACAACAAGTACATTGTGCAACAAGGGTAGAAAATAAGCTATAAGCTATTTTAAGCGTGATTGCTGATATTTAATAACACCTCACCCGAGTCTGAAATAACTATTCTTCCCGCGTTACACGCCGTATTTTTTCCAACGATCTCGTGAAGAGCTTTTTTATGCACGAAAGTTGAACTGGCGATAGTACATTTCGAGTTAAGCACAACGAATTTGGAAGTTCTTATATATTAAAATTTTTATTTTTTATACCAATTCTCACTTGCAAAAATAGGCCATAACGGTATAAATTAACAGCGCGAAAATAGTATATTGCATACCAAGGGCGTAAAGTGGGCTTTTTCATCCCTCGCTGGAAAAAATCCGACCCCCCCCCCCCCCCTAGTTGCACAATATACGATTTTACTTAGTCAAATTCAAACTTTTAAACACGCTTGGAATGCACGATTTTCTATGCTACTTTCAAGCATGAAGAAAGGCCCATTTCATGGTCATGTTAGGTAGAATTTCTTGTAATTACCTAGATAGTTCCAAATATTAGGGTGACGTCCAATTTTCTTCCCAAGATGCAGATTTGTGTTTTCGCATGTATTATTGCTACGGATAAGTTGCTCATACACGGAAATGACATTGGCCAAAGGGAGCCAAAATGTTCTTCACGTATAATAATAGTTCGTAATTTTAGATATAGTTTAGACATAATGATAACAATAGAATCTTTGATTTTTTAAAATTATAATTCTGTGGCTGACGGGCACAATTATATTAGTCCACTTTTCGCAAAAATTGAGAGAACTGTGGATTCGATGTCTTCAAACAGACCCTTTTCATGTAAAGATGTCGGGAGTTGCTAAAAGGTTGCCCTTAAGCTAGGATACACCCAATAAATAAGTTCATAAGTCCTGTTTTCCGATTTTTCTCCCGACAAAACGACACAAGTCTACTTCAAAATGAGTTATGTGGTGGTAGTTTCCTCTAGGACTTGGTTTTGTTGATTAAAAACAAAACATTACCTTTCAATCTGTTTCCAGGCATTTCAAACGTTATTTCGGAAAAACAACCAATAATCGATCTAAATTTATTAAATCTAGGGGTAGTAAATCAATAATGGACTTGTGTCTTTTAGATTTGCAGTTATGGACTTGTCTTAGGAGTACGATTTTGTAATTGTTTTAAAAACTCATTCGAGTAACTTTGTATACCTCGTGTGCTGATTGCCACGCAATAAGTCTTGCAATGCGCGTTTCATGGGCGAAAGTCGCAGTGTGAATAAGTATAAAGTTCCCGAACAAAGACATAAGCCGATTCTTTTGAAGCAGCAAATGTTTAACCCGGTCATACTGATGTATGGATATGTACACTTCATGTGTGAACTAACCTGTACCCTATCTCGCCCCATGTCGTTTGCTTTGATCTTACATATAAGTCTAAATATTGAAACCGCTTTTTCTTGAAAACACGAAAAGTGGACTTGTGTCACTTTGCTTGTCAGCCACAGAATTTATTTGTAATTGAAATTGTTGCAGTTTCAAAATCACCTGATATATCGTGCAAATGTTTGCAATTTTTGGCCATCGTTAGCTTCTTCTAGCTGATCAATCATACTTGTTATGTGTGTAACGCCTTCACTGATTTTATCCGCTGGAAGATGAACTAACGCGTACGTCGATTCCAAGATGTGTTCATGTTGAACATCGATGTTTAAGCTATCCCATTTCTTAGCAATAGCCTATAGAATTTATGATATATATATATATATATATATATATATATATATATATATATATATATATATATATATATATATATATATATATATATATATATATATATATATATATATATATATATATATAATATATATATATATATATATATATATATATATATATATATATATATATATATATATATATATATATATATATATATATATATATATAATTGAAGTTGTGTTTCGTCCTCATGCGAAAAAGATGCAAAAGTCTACAGCTATATAATATGTGCAAATCTACGACCAACAGTACACAACTTGGGTGTTGTTGGAAGTTGCAAATTTCAAATTGAGGGCACGCTTACCAAACCAACTTTTTTTGGTTCTTTAGGTCACCTGGAGTAAGAAAATTCCCGCGTGCACCTCCGATCGCTTGCCAAACTTTTTTGCGGGGCAGTTGAAGTTCTCTTATGGAAATTTAACACAGAGAAAATTAACGAAAACCAAAAAATTGCCACGTTTTGTCTGGAGGCGCAATCTAAAAATGTGTTTTAATAAAATCAAAGTATTAAAAAGAAGAATTAATTTGAGGATTGGTGGGTTAAAAATGGTTGCCTAGGTCAAAAGTTGACTAGGCTTGAAAATCCCAAAAAATTACCAAATTTTCGATTTTTTACGAAAATCAGCGATTTTTCCTATTTTTAAAATCCTTACAACTTTTGATCCGAACGATCAATTTCGACCATCTGGGGCTCAAATTAAAGCTCTTATCTTCAGCTTTCGTTTAGAAAATTTAGAACTGACACTTTTATTTTACGATCAGCTATATATATGACGATGAAAATGGTCAAAAAATGGTCATAATTGATAGGCATATACGTAGCTGATTGTACAATTAAAATGTTAATCCAAATTTTTAAAACAAAAGTAGAAGAAAAGAGCTTCAATTTGAGCCCTGGGTGGTTGAAATTGACTGCTCGGATAGAGTTATAACAATTAAAAACAAAAGAGAAAAATTGCTGATTTTAGTAAAAAATCTTACTCCCCGTGATTTTGTACTATTTTCAAGTCTAGACAATTTTTGACCTAGGCGACCATTTTCAACCTACCAGTCCTCAAATTAAAGCTCTTTTCAGATACCCCGATCCTAGTAGAACAGATTTTTGGATTACGATTTCAGACACTGAGTGGATGAAGTTTAATCGTGATTAGTTTTTTCTCAATGCTGAATCCCCATAAGAGAACTTCATCTGCGCGGCAGAAAAGTTTGGTAAGCGATCGGCGATGCACGCGGGAATTTTCACACTCCAGGTGACCCAAAGAACCAAAAAATGTTGTTCTGGTAAGTGTGCCCTCAATTTGAAATTTGCAACTTCCAACACCCAAGTTGTGTACTGTTGGTCGTGGATTTGCACATATGCATATTGTCTACAAGCTCTCTACAGAATTTCCAGTAAACTTTTTAAAAGAAAAATATTGAAAAATTAAAATTCTGTATGCTAGCACTTGTATCGTAACTCTTTCTAATTTTCAGAATTTTACACTATTATTGGAAACTGAAATCTGTGAGAGAGAGAGAGAGAGAGAGAGAGAGAGAGAGAGAGAGAGAGAGAGAGAGAGAGAGAGAGAGAGAGAGAGAGATTAGATTAGATTAGATTTATTTGCTGTACAATGTGTTGTACAATACTTGTATATATCGATACATAATTTAAAGTTTAATTGGATTGAGGATATGTGTGTAGGTGTGCTTGAAGGTGTGTGTGTGTGTGTGTGTGTTTGTAGTTTTGTTTAATGATGGTGATGTATGAGACTGTATGAGAGGTAAGTGCTTGGTTTGCTATGAGGATGATTACGAATTACGAATTTTCAAGGCTAAAAAAGTATTTTTTAGCCTCGCTTTTGAAATGATTGATGGGTATGATGTCTCGTAATCGCGAGGGTAATGAATTCCAAACGTATGCGGCGATTATGTGAAATGAATTCCTCAGCGCCTCCGACGAGAAAGGAGGTATGTCTAGCGGTATCGCTTCACTCCTCACAGGACGGAGTGCGACGTGGAAGTCAAAGTAGGCAATTAAATAAGATGGTTTAGCATTGTTAAAGAGCTTTCGCAAGAAGCAGGCCGCAAAGTACTTCCTACGTCCGGCAGTGGTGAGCCATTGCAGCTCGCGCCTGTAAGGCGAGATGTGCTCGCCCCTCTTAAGACCATAGATGTAACGTATACCTGTGTTAACCAGTCTTAGTAGTTTAATGTCGAGTTCTTGTGTCAAGTTGCAGTAAACCAGTGAGCAGTAGTCTATGATCGGGAACAGTAGGGCCTGGACGAGGTGTTTACGCAGACCGAGGTTCGTGCTTTTCCTGAAAAAGTATAGCCTATACATAAGAGAGTGAGCACGCTTACACATTTGTGTTACGTGCTCTTTCCAGGTTAGTTTGGAGTCAAGCACGACCCCCAGGCTGCGCACAGAAGATTCAAAATCGACCCGGGCTCCCCCTATATTGATGTACGTGTTAGCCATTGTAGGTAGAGCATTGATATAGTAGGGCGAGCCCAGGACGATCGCCTTAGTTTTGAGGACATTGAGTTTTAGGTTGTTATGCCCAGCCCAGCACCTTATCCTCTCGGCATTAGCTCTCATTCTGTCGGAACAGGAGTCAAGATCCTCGAGGTGGCACTGGGTGTAGATCTGCAGGTCATCCGCATAGATCAGATGTGCAATATCCACGTCCAGACAGAGGCTTATGTCATTGACGTACAGTGCAAAAAGTAGAGGGCCCAGTACGGATCCTTGTGGGACTCCCGTATTGAGCGGAAGGTATGAGGATAGTTGATTGTTGTCACCAATGACGGCCTGCCGTCTGCCCGTGAGATAAGATGCAATCCATCGGATGACCTGCTTAGAAAAGCCGAAAGAAGTTAGCTTTCTAAGGAGCTTGGCGTGACACACAGTGTCAAACGCCTTGCTGAAATCAAAAAGAAGAAGAAGTGTGACCTTCTTTTTGTCTATTCCAAGCCTGACATCATCAGTCAGCTTTATTAAGCCGGACTGTGTGCTGTGACCGGTACGAAAACCTGTCTGTAGGTCATCAAGGAAGAGCCTAGTTTCCAGGTAATGAGAAAGCTACCTATGTACCAGCCACTCCAGCGCCTTGGATAGAAAACATAAGAGTGAGATCGGACGATAGTCAGTAGTGGATTTTGGAGAACTGACTTTGTTGAGTGCACGCACCAGTGACCTTTTCCAGTCCGAGGGGAAGCATGACTCGCTCAAGGACAGGTTAAAGATACGACATAATATGGGCGCCAGTACTGGCATGGCTTTGGAGACAACAACCTGTGGGATGCCATCAGTTCCCCTGGCCTGAGAGGTGAAATGCTGAACTGCGGCCAACACGTCCGATTCCGTAATCTCACTGAAGCTGAAGTGGACAGGATATTCCAGACTATCAAGTGATTGCAGTTGTTCGTCGACAGAAGGGGCGAGTGGATCATTGGATATCCTGCTGAAGTATCTGCTAAGATCATCTGTTGAGAAGCGAGATGGAGTGGTTTCCTTGGAGGTGGTGATTCCAAGTTTCTCGAGTTCTCTCCAGATTTCCCCTACATCTGTTATGTCTGATAGTCGTGAGTGATAGTAGTTCAGTTTGGCTTCCTCGACCTGCTTATGTGCGTTATTTACTGCTTGTGTATAAAGAAGTTGATCTCGAGGATGACGTGTCCTGCGAAATATCATGTATAGTCTGTCCCGCTCAGTCACAAGGTCTCGAAGAGCCGAGGTGAACCACGGGTGTCGTGTGGGTCCTGGCGTTACAGTCCGTAATGGGGCGAGCTGATTGATGGCGTTTTTTAGGTTGGTGTTGAGAGTGTTGATGCATGCGTCAAGGGATGATGTGTCGATTGTAGACCAGTCACATGTGTTGAGGTAGTTGTTTAGTTTTTCAGCATTGATGCCTTTGTAATTTCTATAGGAGTATGTTCTAGGTGCTTGTCGTGGAATTTGCACGTCGAGTGTAGCCGTAATGAGGTCATGTCCGTTTATGAATGGTGAGTCAGTCTTCCAGTGTGAAATTAGGCAATCCTGTTCGTCGACCAGGCAGAGGTCGAGCCATGTGTCAGAGTTTTGCTTGTGGTGCGTAGCACCATAGGGCACCGGTTTGAGGGAGTTCTCTTCTATGAGGGCCTTGATGAACTTGGCATCTACTGAGGAGGAGAGTTGATCTGCATTAAAATCTCCCATTATAACTTTCGTGGAGTAGTTGTGCATGTGACTATTCAGCTGTTCAATGAAATTGTTTCCTTGTAAGAAGGGCGCGTGTGGTGGCCGATACACAACCGCCACGAAAATAGGTGGGACTCCCTTCGCAGTGATCTCACAGAAGAGATACTCCGGGTAGCCTGGCTTTCCCGTCCAGATCCCGTCGGATGAAGATATTATTGTAGCAGTCAGCGTGTTGTGGATGTAGAGGGCCACTCCTCGTATAGTTAGTCAGTGTGGGAATCGAGGTTACTTTATCATTGAACCAGGTTTCTGTTACAGCTATTACGTGAAAAGTGGGACGAGTATACAAAAAGAGTCTTATCATTTCAATGTGCCCCGTGAGAGAGTTCGCATTGAAGTGACAGACCCGCAGTCCTTCTGACAGAGTTACCTTTGAGTGTGAAGATTTCGCGATCGATGAAGTTGATGATGGTGGTTTGGGTGGAATGAGGTGTATGTATTTTAGTTGATGTTGTTGTTGTTGCTGTTCTTTGGTGGTGTCCGAGATAAAAAATTATCTAGGTATTCCTCGGTTTCGATGACGACGGCGCGGTTGTCGTTGAGGCGGATGTAGAGCTTGCCATCCCTCACGTATGTACGACATCCTTCCCTCCTCTTGACCTCTATCCGCGCTCTGACCCTCAGCTTGTGCACCTCTAGGGGAAGGAGCGGATTGATGTTGATTAGCCACTGGTGGTCTGGAGCTGGGGCTCGCGCTTCCTCCAGTAGGTCTGCATCCAGCTCCGCTGTGTGGAGCTTGCGCTTTCTGGCCTTCGCAGCTGTTATTGAGCAGGCGAGGGCATGTGACGCCAGAGTGACAGCAAGAGGTGGCATTCTAGCTGAGTTGTCAGCGGCTGTGTCCAGTCTTCCCATAACCCTTGCTCTTACTACGTCCCGTTGGAGAACTGTGGGGTCCAGCGCAGTGAGCACCGCATAAGCCAGCAGCCGCAATGAGGATTCCTCAGTGTATCGGAGCCCCGTAATCACAACGACATTGTCGTTGTTGGTATGCTCCTGCTGCCTTTTGATGACGGATATTTCCCTGCGGAGGTGAACCAGTTCATTGTATTTGCCGTCGTGAGGTGTGCCGTTACTGCTGTTGGTTGGCTGCGGGATAGCAAGATTCCTCAATGCCAGGTCTTCTAGCTTTGCCTGCAGCTCACTGTTGTTTTTCTCAGCATCATTAATGCGAGAAGTAAGCTGCGGCAGGTCATCAAGGGCCTTGAGCCTCTGCTCTAGGGGAGCCAGCCTTTGCTCAATCTCGGTCATCCTCTTCGCCATCTCGTTTTGAGTCTTCAGGGATGCCTCCTGTTTCTTGCGGATGTCAGCTAGAGCCTCTAGGATATTTTTAAGGGAGCTCTCGATCGTCGAGGGTGTTGTTTGACGAGCAGGAGATCCATTTCGAGATGGGGCGCGAGATTGTGGTGCAGAACTGTAGGGCTTGGTCGTTGCCTGCTTAGATGTAGATTTAGGCCCTGCCAGCGATAGATTGAGCTGCGAGGAGTTAAGCCTTTTCTTGGCCTGCTCCCTCTCCACTTCCTCCATACAAATCGCGCCGTCGCAGGTCAGGACCGCCTTACCTCTGACCTTTAAAGATGTGAATGTAACACACCTGGAGTGGTAATGTGTGTTACATATATCACATTTCTTAGGGGCCTTGTTCTTAATGCTGTTATTGCATTTTCCGCAGGTCTCGTATCCCGCATCGTCGTTTCCCGCATTCATTGTGCTCATCTCGATGTTTCTCACCGTAGTTGGTGATCTGACCTCTAGGTGGAGCAATGGTGAGAGAAGAGAGAGCGTTTACCGACCTTAAACTGAGTGGCGCCGCGATGGTGTTCAGTCTGCTCACTAGATGGCATCAGGTGGTCGAAACGTTGAGAGAAAGCCGTGCGGGAAAAGAGCCAAACCGTGCGAGGTGTTTTGAGGTTAGAAAATTACGGCAGATGTTCTCGGAAAAAGCAGGCAAGAGTAGAATGCAGCCTCCAGCAATTTATTAATTGGCCTGAAGGTTGCAATTAGTAGCGTGCAACACTCTATAAAAGAAGACGCCCGGAGGCAGCGTGCGGCAGTAAAAGAACGTGAAAACAGGAGATAGCAGGCAAAGCAGTTGTACTCACGTGATCGCAGCGCCAGAGCGAGAGAGAGAGAGAGAGAGAGAGAGAGAGAGAGAGAGAGAGAGAGAGAGAGAAAGAGAGAGAGAGAGAGAGAGAGGGATCCACAAAAATTCAACCGCAGGAAGTCTACGAAAAAGTCTACTAGAAATTCTGTGCAGAGAACGCAAAAAATATGCAAACGCGGTCGCAGTTATAACTGCATCATTCACTGTAGATTTTTTACATAAGGGAACTGTTTCATTCTCAAGATCAAACACATAGTGCCGACAGTAGCCATGTGTTGGATCGCAGAGGATTGTAAATTATAAGAATTTTCAAGATTCGATTTTTAAGATTCAAGATACTTAGTTTGTTTTTAATCTCTCTGCTGGATGAACCACTAGCAAGAAATTAGCTAACAAAGTTCTCATCGCGGTTATACGTGTTTGATCTATTCGAATGAGAGAGCCCATACGATTATGATAAATTTTTCTAAAGGTTAGTTCACTTGATTGTTCAATTTACAGCATTTAAAACTGTAAATTTACTTCAGTATCATTTTACAATAGATGTGAGTGTTTGTGGGTACCGTAATATTTCTGTAACTAGACCGTGAATATCAATATAATTTGGCAGGCATAAGGTATTTTTTGATTCTGAATTCTGCAAAAGAAGCTGTTTTTGGTTCTACCAATTAGTTTTTGTTTTATGATTGTTTTTGCATTTTTTCAAGGATTTCAGTTTATAAATTAATATTCAAGCAATACATTGGATTAAGGAACAAACAATTCGTTTGGAGGAAGCTATGTGCCAATGTATTGCTAACGCTCCTTTTAACATAACCGTGATTTATGGATATTTCATGAAATCATTACTCAAAAATTCGCAATTAAAAAAAATGATCCTGACAAAACGCTAAAAAATTATTTTCACTGTAGTTGCACATCATAATTCGTATAATAATGTGTAACGTAAAGAGAGCATTATAATTTTAATAATAACAAATCATTACTTGTTTAAAATGGAATGAACATCCAGAAATAATGGCATTTGGGAAATTTGTCCGTCCACTATTTATTGACGCGCGTTCGTAGTCACCCATTAATGAGCGTACATTTTCTCTGAGAGCTGGCACAATTTCAAAAATTTGTTGCCACATTGCGTCATACATGCTTGTTGTTCTTGATGAACAAAGAACAAAAATAGAGGCGAAACCCTGAAAATGTTCGTTATGTATATAACAAAAGTATACCGATCAAATTTACCGTATTTGCGATAACGTACTGCATCTAATTTTCGAAAATGTATTATATACACTTGTGCAATTCCTAAATTTCTAGGAACAATCTGCAATAATATAATACAATTAACTGTAAGAATTACTGAGCTATAGTAAAATTGCCAAATCAGATAAATATAAGTAACAGCAAGATGACCCTGGTAGAAAATGAGCCAAATAAAAAGAGCTGTTTATCAGTAGTTCGCCAACATCGTTGGTCAACAGTCACTGCTATGATTTAGCAATGGTTTGCTAATTATGAAATAATGTTATGAATAAGTACTGAATCCAAAATTTTACGAACAAAACTATATTTTACATTTAGCGTTTACTATGGGTCTACGAAGTGTGCTCCGCGATTTTTAAGGTGTATAAAAGTAAATCCTTTACATATAAAAAGGGTCGTGACGGGATGTTGTAAAGCCAAGATAGACGGTATGTGATTGGCTCATGTAGTGCATATGCGTCTAAGTCAGAAAGCCTATCTTCTAGATTCGGGCGTAAAACGCGCGCTGTTCAAACTTTAGTGTTGTAATCAAGCGGTGTCTAAGTATCCACATTGCGATGACGGAGACCAAGAAATTAGATTTGTACTTTTTGTTGCGTAGATGAACATATCAGCCACGGATAGTGTCTAAAACTGCTAATGATGGGGCTCAGGACGTGCGATCCGTAATTTTTGTTGTCTGACAGGGGGACATCAAAGTATCTGGGTAACCAATCTTGCTCAAAAATTTCTTGTAGACTTCTTTAATAATCAAAAATTTTGTTCTTTCTTTAATTTAAAGACCAGCACACTTAGAAGGTTGAAATTTTGCAAGGTGATTCGCTTCAAAATCCTTCAACAATATCATTATGTTTATGATAGTGCAAATTAAAGTAGCCACACTTAAAGTAGATTGCACGCGAATCCCTAGTCAACTGAGTGTAAAAAACAAAGTTGTTCAACTGAGAGTGTGCAAAAAAAAGTTGTTCAATTGAGAGTGTGCAAAAAAAAGGTGTGAGCATACCGTTTAAAGTAAAGATAATATTTGTTACGTTTTCTTTTATTTTTATGTAATTAGATATTGCTATAAAATAATAAACATATTTACGAATATATGATTTTATTCTTAGTCCTAAGTATACCTTTTCTTTTTAAAAAATACAAAATAATTTACAGTTAATTTTTAAGATTTATCTTCTAATGAAATTCCTGAGTTCTTGTCGAAAGCACTGATAAACGTTTTAAAAGAACTAAATGTTTCTACCAGGGTTAGTCTGAAGCAAATAATACAAATAAATTAGTTAGCTTTAGTCTGTATACGTATGTCAAAAGTGCCATCACAAAATAGTTGAGTGCACTGTGACAAGGGTTCCAACATATCATCATGGATAAAAACAAGGCAGACCGAGTCATCAGTAGCTCTTGCCATGCCTTTATAAAACTCACGTGTTATGCGATATTCTTGCAGCATTTCGTTTAGTTCCTCTAAATTATTAGGATTGCCTGGGAGTGTTTTTTTGAAAATGTTCAAAATGACATGCTTATAATGACGATGATAGTCCACATCGCCATTCTCAAACAGAAGTCTGTATCTATTTTTTAAAAGTAATAACAATCAAATACAAATATAACAAAATGTAATTTTAACAATAAAATGAGGAGTGACAACAGGAAGAGACATGATCAATTAAAAATTAAGAGAGATGTGTCAGAAAGAAATGTTACTCAGAACCGACTATAATTAGTTCCTGGCTTCTGACGCGAGAGAAAGATAAAAGTGAAATCAGCTAGAGAGAGAGAGAGAGAGAGAGAGAAAATAAGATGAGAGAGAGAGAGAGCTGTTAGGGAGAGAAGAGAGAATCAAAAGGAAGAATAAAAAATACAGAGGAAGCAAGCCGAATGAAAATATAGAGACGTGCAAGAGAGAGATAATAGAGAGGAGAGAAAGAAAGAGAGAGAGAGAGAGAGAGAGAGAGAGAGATAGAGAGCAAAGAGAGTGCGAGAAAGAGACGCGAGACAGATACGAGAGAGATCCCATACAGAGAAGAGAGAGAGAGGGAGAAAGAGAGCAAGGAAGACTAGAGAGAGAGAGAGATAGAGAGAGAGAGAGAGAGATAGAGAGAGAGAGAGAGAGAGAGAGAGAGAGAGAGAGAGAGAGAGAGAGAGAGAGAGAGAGAGAGAGACATACAGAGAGAGAGAGAGAGAGAGAGAGAGAGAGAGAGAGAGAGAGAGAGAGATTAGATTAATTAGTTTTATTTTACGTACAATATATTGTACGATAAATTGTATACAGCAGGAGTAGTAGTATAGCAAAAATGTGTATTGTGATAGTATGATAATGTGAAGATGGGTTATGCGAGAGTGTGTGCGTGTGCGTGAATGTGTACAAGAAATTCAAGTGTTTGCATTTTCAAGTTCGAAATAGTGCTTTTTAGCTAGTCTCTTGAAACCTGAGATAGATGTAGTGTTACGAATGTGAGATGGTAGGTTGTTCCATAGGTATGAGGCGCTGGTATGAAATGAGTTCCTCAGCGTCTCCGTCGCGAATTTCGGAATATCCAGAGGTATCACCTCCCCCCTAACAGGCCGGAGTGTCACGTGGAAGTCGAAGTATGCCAGTACGTATGATGGTACGGCTGTGTTAAACATTTTTCTTAAGAAACAAGCAGTGAAATACTTCCTGCGTCCGGCAGTGGTTAGCCACTGCAACTCCCGCCTGTATGGGGAGATGTGCTCATCTCTTCTTACACCATAGATGTACCGAATTCCTGTATTCACGAGCCTCTGAAGTTTTAGGTCGAGTTCTTGCGTCAGGTCACAGTATACCAGAGAACAATAGTCTATAAGAGGAAACAGGAGGGCCTGCACTAAGTGCTTGCGCAACCTGAGATTGGTGCTTTTCCTGAAAAAGTAAAGCCTGTACATTAGCGTGTGAGCACGCTTACACACTTGTGTAATATGCTCCCTCCACGTAAGCTTAGAGTCGAGCACCAATCCCAGATTACGCACGGAAGATTCAAAGCTGACCTGGGCACCCCCTATGTAGTAGGGAGAGCCCAGGACAATTGCTTTAGTTTTAGCAACATTAAGTTTTAGCTTATTCTGTGCAGCCCAACCAGTAATCCTCTCAGCATTGGCACTCATCTTGTTTGATAAAGAATCGAGCTCTTCGAGGTGGCATTGACTGTAAATTTGCAAGTCATCCGCATAGATGAGATGGGAAACATCGGTATCAAGGCAGAAACCGATGTCGTTGATGTACAATGCAAACAGCAGGGGACCCAGAACGGACCCCTGCGGGACACCGATGTTGAGCCGCCGAGGAGAAGAACGTTCGTTATTGTCACCAACGACGGTCTGCTCTCTACCAGAGAGGTAGGAGGCAAACCAGCGGATGACTTGCTTTGAGAAACCGAAGGTGGATAGCTTTCTCAGGAGCCTGACATGACACACAGTGTCAAACGCCTTGCTAAAGTCAAAGAGAAGGAGCAGTGATACTTTCTTTTTGTTTATCCCAGCCCTGGCATCATCAGTTAGCTTAATTAGGCCAGACTGAGTGCTGTGACCAGTGCGGAAGCCTGTTTGAAGGTTGTCTAGTAAGAGCCTTGATTCAAGGTATTCTGAGACTTGCCTGTGCACTAGCCACTCCAGAGCCTTGGAAAGAAAGCAGAGAAGTGAAATCGGACGGTAATCAGTCAGGGCTGTTGGTGAACTGATTTTGTTGAGTGCGCGCACAAGTGACAATTTCCAGGCAGATGGGAAGCAGGGTTCGCTCAGGGACAGGTTGAAAATATGACTTAGTAAGGGAGCAAGAACCGGCAATGCTTTTGAGATGACAACGTGTGGGATGCTGTCGCTCCCCCTGGCCTGAGTGTCAAAGTGCGATACCGCAGCCAACACGTCCGATTCCGTTATAGGGTTGAAATCGAAATGTTCCGGGAGGTCAAGACTTTCCAGGGTAACAAGATAATCCTCAACAGCAGGAGCCAGCGGATCGTTTGAGATCGCGCTGAAATTTTGTTGAGTTCATCTGTGGTAAATCTAGATGGTAAGGGGGCCTTGGTGGCAGAAATTCCAAGTTTCTCCAGTCTTTCCAGATCTCAGCAATATCGGTCAAGGTGGACAGGCGTGAATAGTAATAATTCAGCCTCGACTTGTTTGTAAGCATAATCTCTAGCTAATCTGTAAACGCGTCGATCTGATTCGAGCCTGGAGTCCCTGAAACGCCTGTAAAGTCTATTGCTCTCGGATACAAGGTCACGAAGAGCCGTAGTGTACCACGGGTGACGTTGTCGTCCTGGTGTCACAGTCCGCAATGGAGCGAGGTGGTTGATGGCGTTAGTGAGGTTAACGTTAAGTATAGATATGCAGTCGTCGAGTGATGAAGTGGTGAGAGATGACCAGTCACATTCGCTAAGAAAGTCCCTTAGCTTCTCGGTGCTGATTCCTTTAAAGTTTCTGTATGA
Source organism: Nasonia vitripennis (assembly GCF_009193385.2). Classification (NCBI taxonomy): domain Eukaryota; kingdom Metazoa; phylum Arthropoda; class Insecta; order Hymenoptera; family Pteromalidae; genus Nasonia; species Nasonia vitripennis. The sequence goes on along the minus strand of NW_022279630.1, from coordinate 1,247,676 downwards.
GTATGTATTTGGTACGTAGCGTGGAATCTGTACGTCGAGAGTGGCCGTGATAAGGTCGTGTCCGTTGATGAAAGGTGCGTCTGTCTTCCAGTATGACTGCAGGCGATCCTGCTCGTCGATTAGGCATAAATCAAGCCAGGTGTCAGAACCCTGTTTATGGTGTGTGGCACCATAGGGAACGGACGAATGAGAGTTCTCATCAATGAAGGCCCTGATGAAATTGGCATCTTCAGATGAGGATAGTTGGTCAGAGTTAAAGTCCCCCATTATAATCTTCGTGGAGTAGTTGTGCATGTGAGTTGTTAGTTGGTCAAGAAAGTTAGAGCCTTGGAAAAAAGGAGCATGAGGTGGACGATACACAACCCCCACGAAGACGGGAGAAACTCCCTTGGCCGATATTTCACAAAAGAGGTATTCAGGCTTGCCTGGCTTGCCAGACCATTCACCGTCGGATGATGAAATAACACTAACCGTCATAGATTTGTGTATATAGAGGGCCACACCTCCACCGTTTCTGTTTCTGTCTCGTCTGTAGAGCAGGTAATCATCCAGTGAAGGTCTGGATGTCACCTTCTCGCTTAGCCAGGTCTCAGTAACAGCTATTACGTGGAATAAAGAGCGAGTGGATAAAAAGAGCCTGATCATCTCAATGTGGCCCGTGAGAGAGTTCGCATTAAAATGACAGACCCTTAGACCTTCGGACAGAGATACCTTAGAACCCGATGAAGACACGGCGGATGAGCTTGATGGCGGATGTGGTGGGATGAAGTGTGTGTGTGGCAGCTTCATTGTAGAACGATGTTGACGGCGGGCGGGATCCGAGCTAAAAAATTATTCAGCTCGGCGTCGGTGGTGATGTCGGTGGCGCGCTCGTTGTCATCGTTGCAGCACATAAATAATCTCCCGTCCCTGATGAACGTTCGACAGCCCTGCCTCTTCTTGGCTTCCAGCCTAGCCCGTGAACGCAGCTTGTGCTCGTTGATGTTTATGAGCCCTTGGTGGTCTGGGCTCAAAGCTTTGGCCTCCTCCATCACGGTTGCGTCCAGATCGTTGGTGTGGAGCTTGCGTTTACGAGCTTTGGCAACGACGATTGATCGTGCGAGTGCACTCGACGAGAGGGTGACGGCCAGTGGTGGCAGTCTGCCATCAATCCTGGCGGTGTTCCGGGGTGCATCGAGCCTACCCATGGTCCTGACGGATGCAACATCTCTCCGTAGGACCGTTGGGTCAAGTGCGTTTATGACTGCAAACGCGAGAAGATGCAGCGAGGTCTCACGGGTGTAGTGCAAGCCCGTGATGACAACACTGTTTGAGGTCTGCTCCTGCCGTCGTTTGACCTCAGCCAGCTCACTGCGGAGGCTGCTAATTTCTGCAGCGCTACTGCTGTTGTTGTTGTTGTTGTTGTCTTGCTGCAGTGCTGGGCTCCTCGATGAGAGATCTTGGACTTGTGCCTGCAACTCGGTGATGGTGGACTCAGCATTAAGTATGCGAGTCTTGAGTGCAGGCAGCTCATAGAGGGCCTTTAGACGCTTCTCCAGCGGGCTAAGACGTTGCTCAATTCTCGAGATCCTCTCCGACACGATGTTTTGTGTCTGGATGGCCTCCGCATGAGCATTGCGGATGTCATCGAGAGCTTCACGAATGTCCTTCAATGCAGCTTCGATGGTCGGTGATGAGCGAGCTGGTAAAGTACTTCGTGAAGTATTGGCTGATGGTGGTGCCGATCTCGTCTTCTTCGTCCCCGGTTGTTTTGGGGTGGTCTTGTTAGCCGCTGTTGTCGCAGTCACCCCCGCCGCCGATGTTGACCTGAGTCCCGCTTTGGCTCCCTTGGCGTCTGCACAGGGAGGACAGGCTAGAAACTGCCTATCATTTACCACGACTGTCTTAATGTTGATGGCGTTCAGACATTTGACGTGGTAATGGAGCTTGCAAAAAGCACACCTTTTCGGCTCCGTGTGCTGAATAGGCTGTTTACAGCTGCCGCATAGCTGAAAAGGCACTTCCCCGCTCTTTTCGCCGTTCTCACTCATTTTCGTCGATAACTTACTCAATCAGCGTGCAGACGTCTTAGAAGTTCTCCCTCGATACTCCTCGATGTTGATTAGGAGCAAAGAGAGGCGCCGTGCAGGCGAGAAACCAAGTCAAGCTGAGCCGAGTAGATTTGGAGGTTAGAAGCCGTGCAGAAAGTTTGTGGCAGAAAAGATGTAGAAAATAAATTGCAACCTTCAGCGATTTATATGTCGTCGTAAAGGTTGCAAAAAAGAGCGTGCAACAATCTACAACAAAAGAGGACCCGAAGGCAAGAAGCGGCAGAAAAGCAGTGCGAAAGTAGGAGCAAAATAAAGAGCTATCAAAGCGACTCACCAGAGAGAGAGAGACGCGAGACATATACGAGAGAGATCCCATACGGAGAAGAGAGAGAGAGGGAGAAAGAGAGCAAGGAAGACTAGAGAGAGAGAAAGAGAGAGAGAGAGAGAGATAGAGAGAGAGAGAGAGAGAGAGAGAGAGAGAGAGAGAGAGAGAGAGAGAGGAATTTGAAAGACGTTGGCAAGAGTTCCGATGTTTGTCAGTACAGTTGAAAAATGCGAGCACGTATTCGCGTCCGGCTAATCGACATTTCCCTTTTTATTTTTTGAACACCGCGCCACCTAAGAGGAGAAAGATGTAAACGAGTTAGAGATTCGAGACGGATGAGAGGAAGGTTAGAAGGAGCCAAGAGAGATATAGAGAGAGCAAGACGTGAGAGAGGAGAGAGAGGGAGAGACGGAAAAGGGAGGAGAAAGGAGAGGAGAAGGAGGAGAGGCGCGATAAACAACTCTATGATTTTTGGATACTTACCTGATCTTTGATTTTTGCTGCAGCTGGAAAAATTAACCTTCTGCAAGCCGCACTACAAATGAAAGTTGTTTTGCGTGGCTGGGAGTCTTTCAGTTCACTTTGACTGTAGTATTCCTGTCACTGCTCACGAAAAATGCAACTGATGAACGTTCCTGTGTACGGAGATGAACTTGAATATGAAATGAAAACATTCTGTTGCCCGTTGCTTAGCAACGTGTTCGAACATCGCGATTTTAGGAGAATTCGAAACTAGAAGCACCGCGTGTACAAAAATACAAATCTAGAGTAATCAAATTTTTCCATGGGTGTAGAATTAAAAATATTAACAACACATCAACTGGCATAGTATAGAATGCTTAATTAATTTGTACCATTGTGGACAATAAAATGTGTAAAACTTTGGTATTTCTTTAAAACTTATTCTAATGTGTATAAACATAGGTGTAGAAAAAATGTTATTTTGCGTCTATATTAGGACGTGTAAAATATTTTTATGTTAGTGTAAAATAAATCATTACCAAACAAAAATAAAGTTGTGTATAATAATATGTGTTAAATACCAACCACTCGTAATTATTTTCTAAAAAATTTCAGTGCACAATATATTGTCTACAATTTGGAGGTATATTAAATATTGATTTCTTTATTGTGTAAATTTATACGTGTAGAACGATATCTAAATATTTATATTTTCCATGTGTGTTCAATTAAAAACACATTGCGCAGAATAAAAGCTTCATAAACGTTTGTATTATATTAAATCGTGTATAATTCTTATGTGTATGAAACTGACCCTGACGACGCAACGGGAATACAGATTAAACACTCATGCATTCGTGTACAATTGAAAGATGGCTATATTCTTCAAGATGTTGGTACAATAGATCGCGCGTCGCGAGAGGACGAGTTCGCACTCGCGGCTCGGACTGGAGACGGGCCGACGACTCGATGGCAGCGAGCCTCGGCCTCGGCGCCTGCAGCCGATTCAGTTGTTTATAAATCGCGCAATAGCTAACGTGACGAACTTACAGTTTCGACGCGCGCGTTTGGTTCTCGGTCGCCGCGTGTCCGTCGGCCGCCGATGGGGAAAAGTCCTTTGATGTCCGGGAGGCGTCTCTCTCGGCTGAAGCAGTGACGTGCTGGGCTATCCCGGATGCTCTAGGTGAAGGTGGCTCGGGTGCATTCTTCCAGCAGGCGGTCTCGGGCCGTCGCTGTTCTCTCTCGTCTGGGTCGCACGGGTAAACGCGGGTGACGTACCGGTGAAAATCTCGCACACGTCCTTACTGTAATCGCGCTTTTTCCTATGTCTCCTCGCGCGCTAAGTCCGTGCGCGCTTCCCGAGTGTCGCCGAGCCGGCACCGCCGCACCATGCATGAAATGCAGAAGGCGAGCGCGCGAAATATATATATATATATATATATATATATATATATATATACACACACGCACACACACACATATGTAATTTATTTCTTAACAACATATATCACGATGTCTTCTGTTGTTATTCTTAAATTTAGTAATGCGATAGCTGGAACAATCTCGTGATTTTTTTTTCAGTTTTTAAGTTTTTTATTTTTTGTATTATTTTCACATTTCTTTGTAACACCAGCTTGTACACAGGTAACTCTGTTTACTCCTGCAAGGTCTGAGTATTTCATATTGAAATTCTCTGTACTATTATTTATGGTAAATAAATAAATAAATAATAGTCAAGCAAGAACTGGAATCCAGTTGCACGTAGGGTATTTAAGGTTGGATATTGAAAGCTTGGTATTAACACGCTTGGCGCGGGAGTTTTGGTTAAAGAAACGTATTAAATAACGATTCAAATGAAAAATTTGGTTTGACCTAAAATTTTAATAATGACAATTACTTATTGTGTATAACTAAAACTTGTCATTTTAGTGGTACATAATGTTTTATTGGACATGTTTCTTTCTCATAAAAATAGGTAGTTACTAACAATTTTTAGTCATGTAAAATATAAACGTTTTTTACATTTTAACTACCTAGCTCTCAGGTTTTTTTCCCAGTTTGAATGAGCATTTTTCAACTATGGTATTACTATTATGAGACAGTTGAACGAGCTGAGCGGCACCGCAAAGTGGCCCTGCGCTCACGTGGAATAATCCCTACTTTAACAACAAACACAACATAACTGCGTAGTTTGAAGAAATCACTCTCTACCGGCCTTCCTCTTATCATGAAGTAAGAATAACTCGTGTGAACCATAGTATTAGGCACATGATTCCAAGATACCCGCTTGTTCTTTTGCTGTAACGTAATTCCAATGCTACGTCAAAATATACTCTTAAGACCATGTTTCACACAAATCACTCTTACTTTATGATAAGAGAAAGGCCGACACAGAGCAATATTTTTTCCAAGGTACGAGGTTGTGTTTTATTTATTGTTGAAATTGTAATTTTGTCACCTGACCGCAGCGCCACTTAGACTTTGCGGTGGCATCGTTTGGCTGCTCCTTCGACCGTTTCTTAATAGTAGTCGTCAGTATGCTAAGAATCAATATCATATTAGTCTTTTTTTCAGGTTTTATTCGCTTTTTAGAAGGTTATTATATTATTCTTGTTACTAAAAGAAGAAAAATAGCTGTTATTGGACATCATACTATATATAAAATTGAAGATACTTCAATGATTTACATTCCAAATGATTCTATAAGACTTTTTCATCCTGACGAACAGAGATATGTTAAAATGTTCCAAAGTATAGACTTGAGCAGCAATTTTTATTTTAGTTACTCGTATGATTTAACGCATACACTTCAAAATAATATGGCCCCACCCAAGCATATAAAAACAGAAATGCCAGCACGTACTTTGGATTCTAGTGAAGTTACTGAGGATTCTGATGATTTCTTCAATATGTGGACATCTCATAAAGATTGGCAAAAAAATGGGTAATTAACATTGTTTTTATCAGTTTTTTAATGTAGTATTACTTTTGTTTATTCGTAATTTTACAATAATAAATTTAAAAAACAATTTTAATTATTTACCTAATTTAAAATGTTTGTAGTTTTTATCACACTTCAACTAAAATATGACTAAAGTAGAAAAGCTATGGTAATACCACTTCATGGTGATACCACTCCGTGGTGATACTATTTTATAGTAATACCACTCCATTTCAAAACACAAAATTATTTTTCTAAATTTACGTGAAGTGAGAAAAAAAATTTTTGGTTTAGCGGGGAATTGAACCGTCCTGTTGAAAAACTCACGTGAGTACTCACGTGAGTACTCCCGTGATTACAAGAAATATCAATTACAAAATTATATCACAGAAATATAAACAAATTATCTAAAATTAAAATATATTTATCATTCATACTATCAACAATAATCGATTATGCCAGAAATAAAAAAAAAATAGTTGGCTGGTTAAAAAAATATTTATTTCAGATTAAAATACAGAAAAAATGCTTTCTTGTAACAATACTGTTTTTAATGTAGTAACGATTTTTTTATTTTTTATTTTTATGTAAGTCTATACATTTATAACAAACAACTAATAGAATAACTGATGTACGTTATATCTCCTGTTTCAATGAATACACAAGTTTTATGAATATCATGTGTTTTTATACATATTTCATCAGACATTTCAGATACTTCTCTTATAATATTCGCATATTTATTAGCTTTTGTTTTAATAACACGGCATATTGTCCATTCAGCGTGTTCTTTAACGTTAATAATAAAATGTAATAATTCAACGAATTTCCCATTTGTTAGCTGCGCGTAATTATTACAAGATCGTTTATTTTTCTTCTTTGACGTCGTAAATAAGGAACCTCCATAAACAATCTTGTGATAAACTTAGGAATTTTTTGGTATATTGTGTGCATTTATCAAATATTCAGAAACTACTTGTACTTTACTTATATACGTAATATTGGATACTATGCAAGCTTTTTTAACTAGCGAAGATATAAGATTCTGTAACGACTGTAACGACGCTGCACCAAGTCGCAAAGCGAGCACCGAGTAACGGCCTTCTCGTGTGCGCGCGTAAGTAGTAAGAAGGGCCATATAGCGAGACAGGCGTTATTGATTTTCCCCCTCTCCTCGGCTTCGGGGCCTAGGCCGGTATAGCGTACATCCCCCTCTATCTCGTTATCTCCCTCTCGGCCTGGGGGTCTGTTATGGTGTAGGGCATTTTTGATTTTTCGAGGGGCAGATAAGGTGTACCTGTTGCTAAGTGGACATTAAATAATGCAACAGATATGTCCTTATTTGAGGCTGACATGGTGCAGAAGCGCTATATTTGCGCTCTCCACTTTCATGTGTGTGCGTTTGTTCTATACGTATGTATGTTTTTGTGGCCCTGAAAAGGGCCAATGGTTTCTATGAAATATAAATTATAATTTTTTATAACCCTTTTTTTCTAGTATAGATCCAGTATTTGTAGAGTATTTTTCTGTAATTGATTTGAAGACGTTTTTTTCTTCCTTCTTTTGGTTTTTCTTTTCATCGATGAGTGGCTTATAGTCGGTCTTTTTTGTGCTGTGCTCCTGACCCATCGTGGTTGCCTAGTCTTCTCCAAGTGAGACGCGACGCTTATGGGGCGCTATTTATAGCGGTAAAATAATAGTTGGAAAGAGAGGGAAAAATATTACGATCTCCAGATAGGTAAACATTTATTGTCAAATACGATTCTCTCGTTTAAATTATCTGTTCTGTTGGTTCTACGAAATGTTTCTAATTTAGTGTGTCGTTTTTTATAACACTCTCTATAACAGTCTTTTTTTACCCCACTGTCATTCGAGCGCGCTAATGCTAATTTTCCTGCGCATACACCCATCTTGCGCATTGGCTGATTGCCGAATAAGGAACTTTAATAATTGTTGCGGTATAAATAAGGATAGATGTGATGGTGAATAATAAGAAAATATTTTTTTTTAAATGTATTAAAAGTTTATTCAGGAAAGTATATACATGGTGTACGCAAGAGTTTAAATTTTTAGGCAAATTTTACATAATTTAATACATCTTTTGCGATGAACGGTAAACCAGACACGAGGATTTCAGATAAAATTGTCTTTAAAATTGTCGTTGTTATCGTCGACCATTTTATCCAGTACAAAGCCTTCTATAGCGATGTTATGTCTCGAATAAAACTGTTTAAATTCCTTGAAATCTGTCAAAATGTTCTTAATGTTTTGTGGTTCTTCGGCTTCCAGAGCAGTCTTCAAATATTCGAGAACGTAGTCGTACGTACGGTTTACCTTACCGACTAAAGTTTTCAAAGCATCCAAACGTTGATCGACTAGTGAACTATGTAGACGGAGTCCTTCAAATGTTGGGTGTTGCATTACTGTACCCGGTGGGTTGATGTTTTCATTTTTTTAGAAACCGGCTGAGCGATTTCTCCATCTTCGTCTTCTTCGCTTGGCTGTGTGTTTTTAGGCCTTTCGTCGATTGTGATTGACTTGATGCCGTACACGGTTGAAAAGTTTAAGTCGTGATTTGTAAGATAGATCTTAACCGGGTGTCCAAATTCGTGATAAAACGAATAAGAATTGTTCAAATAAGCTGTTATAGCGTCAAACTGATCTTTTAAAAGAGTCCAGCTGTTTTCGTCAAGAGTTATGTTTTTGTACATTGGCCCATTACTTATGAGTTTAATAACTTGATGATAGTACCCATCACTGTACTCCAGGACGATGCAGGCTCTCTTTGAGTTGGATTTGTTGAGCGCGTAGGTCGTCGACAGCAGTAGATTTGGAAATTCAGCAGTCGGATTACGTTTGCCGGGTGTTTGACAGTTCGCCATGGTGAAGCACAAAAAATAAATTCACGGTACTATCTCACTTGTAAAAAAAAAGTTGTTATAGCGTACAAGTGCACAGTCGGAGAGTCTCGATGCTACTATGAAATCTCGCGACCGCCGTCGTCTCTTTAATACAATTTTCCCCACTACCCTTTCGTAGTCAGTTATACGGTTGTTGAAAATACGGCGTAAGGACGTTAAAAACTGGCCGTTAAAAATAAAAAATAATTCTTTCATCAGAGAAAAGTACGACGGACGACATCCGTCTGTTTAGAAAAGAAAAATTCGTTACTGATTAATAAAGGAATACATGTGCGTAGGTAGAATGAGAACACATTTATATTACGTTTAATATTTTTCTTTATTCAAGGTTACAAATACATCAAACACATCTTAATCTAGAGGTACACGCTTGATTACATGGTCCTGAGCCTAGAGAACGCTCATCGGCAAATGTAGACGCTCGCTTACATTTTTTATATTTAAGTTTATTGCGAATCTTTTTATAAAATTTGACGACAAGGGTATCGTTTTGCCCAGTGTCTTGTGAGTATAAGCGGCAAAATGTCCCGAGTCCCGTACCGCAACACATGTGATATAAAAACATAATAGTGTATTGTCCGCAGCAAATCGAGTCAATGCTTTGAAGAGTTTTTGTATTCCAGCGAAAATATTTACAGTGTGTTCCTGGTTTAGTGTGATCATCGGTGTTACACACTATTGCTGCTGGCGTCATCAGCACCCGCGGTATCCGATCTGCAGCGTAAACCCCGATTGTCCGGGCTTTTAAGCCTTCTAGGGCTCTCATAATCTCAGCCGTATACATTTTTTATTGTAGATGAATCGGTGTCGTTACTCGCGTATTCGTCATCGTCGCTGCCGCAGGTGTCTTCGTCGCTGTCGATTTTGTCCACCACGTCCCTTCCTCGAAATTGCACAGTGCACAGAGAGTTACCTCTTCGAGACCACATAGGCTTTTTAATAGCTTGATAAAACACATCGGTGCCAGCCTCTTGTATTTTTTCCAATATTTCACAGGGCACGTGTGAATGGATCCACTTTCGTAGTATGTGTGCTCTCAAGAGTGCACAGTAAGATCTTTTATAGGTGTCTGCCTGACAGCCATGGTAGCTGCAGACCTGTGGGCATTTGAAGCGTCTCTGCAGTTCACCAAATCCAGCTGTCGTGTAATCATCGAGATTCTCGACGTTGCGGGTCGTTATAGATTGGACATATCGTGCTTTCTCAAGGCCCTTGACGTATATTCTTTTAGCCGTTCTAGCAAGGTTATACAGGTGATAGTGTAATTTTCGTAGTGTTATATCGCCCTCGAACCATTGTACGCCAAAATGTCGCGCCGCTGCATAGTCGTTGGCGATCCTCAAGGAGCAGGGTAACTCGGTAAATTCGTGCGGTGGCAAAATCACCCAATGAGAAATGACCTGTCCTTGCAGACAAACTACAGCCACTTCTTTGGGCAAAAACTTGTCTTCTTTGTCCCTGAAGCCCTGAAGTTCTATCACGTAATCGTAATCCATGGTGAATGTATCGAGTGCTGCTGCTGCCGACGTTGATCAACTGAGTGAACGATATACAGCGTCAGAACTCTTATACCTTTTTTTTCTCTCTCCCACCACCCAGCCACTTTAGGAATTAAAGTCCGTTATAATTTGTCTATTCGAGTCGATTTCGGGCACGTTATCAAACTCTGCGTAAACAATGCAGTTTAGCGTTTCCGTTAGAGCTTCGACGAAACGGTCCTCAACGCGTAGAGACCCCGAGCGAACGAGATTCCAATGGCTGGTAAAATTCGCTGACAAATCCGGTGTCAGATCGAAAGCAAACAGACAAAATCCGTTGGGATAACCGTAACGATCGATATCGAGACCCTCGTTTAGGTAATGTATACTTGTGCCGGAAAAAAGCGTATGATAAGCGTCTACGTATAGCTTATGGTCACCGGTAAAGCGTGGTTGCAATGGCCTACTGGGGACTTGAACGCCGTCCACGTAGAGCGAAATAAAGTTTATCTTAAAGTGATGAAAATTGAAAGGGTTGAGCTTTCTATTGCCGTTGAAGGCTTTATTTTTAACAAAGCCTAGGATGATCCTTTTGGGTAGCTGTCCTAGTATAACGTTGTCCAGGGTGTCGCCGAGTATACCGCTGTGCAGCGTAAACGACTTGACTTCGGCCCTTGTTAAGGGGTATTTGGCTGTTGTTTTAGCAAGAGCGTTCGCGTGCGCTAGTAAAATACCCGGGCTTATCTTGGCACGACGCACGATCAGTGTGGCCTCCTTGATGTGCACCGAAAATTTTCCGTTGTCGGACCAGTCCATGAGACAAAAGGCGTCTTTGCTACATACCAATCTTACTCTCACGTCTATACCGTTGATCAGGAATTTCGGTTGATTAAAAATGTCACAATGCAAATTTCCGATCATGTTGACGGTCTTGCCACCAGCTGTAAAGAACAATCTGTTAATGAGACCTTGATTCTCACCATCAGCCTTACGATCTAAATTTGGCGCGGCATCCATGGCATCGGCGGTATCGATGCTCTACAAAGCAGACGTGAGATGAGAGCGCATAGCAGGTGCCGCATAATTTAGCAGCGTTTCTATGTAGGCTCTATAAAGTTATTCACAGGGCCAACTTTGAGATTTTCGCTGGGTGTATCACTAGCTGGTAGTATTTGAACGGTCAGGTGCAACATGGTGTGCGCGAGATCGATGTAGTGATCGGTTGAACTTGGAATTAAAAATTCCAAGGGTGAGTTACATCGTTGCTGAGCGACGAAATGGGTTTGTAGTAGAGATAAGCGCTACTTTCTATGGATGTTTGAGTGAGAGGAAGAGTAAAGAGATCTAGCTCACTCTTCATTCCCTTGCCGCTGCACGCGTGTAGATACGCCATTGTTATTAATTTTTAGGACCGAAAATATCTGTCACACTTCTGATCCGCCTCTTTCTCTTCTTTTTTGGGCTCTAATTTCTTGCTTGGTTTTTTGCTTACTCGCTTTTTTTATTTTGCCTTGCGACGCACGTTGCGTACCGGTGCACGGCTCTTCTTCGACTGCCGTTTGCGCTTGGCAACAGGACCTATATAGCCGTTGCCGCTCATCATCATTTGATCAAGCTTGTTTTCTGCTTTTCTTTTCAAATTTTTATCCGACTCTTTCAGTCGACCGCTGAGGGCTTCTTTGAAATTAGCACCGTTATTGGCGACGTCGTCGATTACATTCATGCCCGCGCGAACAGCTTCTTTGCCGACCGCTTTGGCACCGCGCGCGAGATAAGGTGCTATTCGACGAAAAATCGAGCCCAGAAAGAGCCGATTGAGGCACGAGACTACCGTCTATGATAACGCCACCCGTGTTGTTCCATTTGAGCCGATCGGACTCGTTAGCCTGCCAGTGTTTAAGCAGCAAGCGTGCTTTTTTCTGATGAACTTTTGGCACAATTTCGATAATAGTTTTTCCGATAGCTGTGTCGCGAGATTCTCATTGCGAGGCTCTTCGAGTTGTTCGCTTTCCTTGAAGAACAGAAATCGTCGCAGTGCTTGCAAGTAGTTTTTACACTTTTCTTCTTCACTGATAAATTTTTTTGAATCAAGAATCTCATGCATTTCCGCGTCTAGTCGTGATAAGTTATCCCCAGGCGTTTGTACACTGCCCTCGGTTGTTGGTGGTGCTGGAATCACGTGCTGCTGCTGCTGTTGAACAGTCGTAAGCTGGGCGGTGTTTTGTAAACGCTCGGCCATCGTCTCCGGTACAAGAATCATTTTTCTGGCGTGCTCCATGTTAGTGTAAAATTTTTGAAAAAATCGTGCTGATAAGCGGTTCGAGAAGCAGTGGTAAGAAAAAACCACCGCTCTGAATTATAGTGCGTTTTCGACGTTCCCAAGTACCAGCGGTTGCGACGGCGGCGGTAGCTGTTGCGGCTACCTTACCCCGAGCGGCGGTTGGTGGGTCGATCAATTTTCTCAAGACGCGTTTGTGCTTTTTTAGACGATGTTTTTCGCACTCCTTGATCTCGACTATTCCGTGTAAGACGTTGAGCGCGCACTCGCAGATACACTTGATGAACTGTTTATCAGCGGTCCGTATCAAGACATCGCGCTGTTTTGCGTTGGCGTGACAGAGGGCGTTCAAAAGTGCAACGTGTTTTTCTGAAAAATGTTTACCATAAACAATACGTGGATCGGAGCTGCTGTTGCAGGATGTTGGTACGGCCATCGTCACAGAGAGACTGCTTTAGTCTCGTTACAATCGGCACATTAAATAATGTTGTGTATCGCACCCTGCATCTATCGTCGAGTCGATTTGCCACGACGAGGCACGTACGCGTATTGCAGCTGATCGAAAGTTGTTCGGCGTATCCTGTTTTAGATCCAAGAGTAGATAGCTATGGGGGCGACTACATGCATCCATGTAGGCCTCTTGCAGAAATTTCGAGTCTTTGGGATTAGCTTGTCGCACTAGGTACTGGATTTGCGCACGGTCACGAGGATTCTTGAACAGAACGATGTAATTCGAATTGAGAGACAAATCACGCTGATTTGCACCTTTGTAAAAAAGATTCGGACATAGATATATAGTGGATATGTTTTTGCGATGACAGCCACGTACAAATAAATCGAGTACTACACTGTTAGAAGATTCACGCATGAAGTCTTCTAAAATTAGCAATTTTTTCTTATCGTTATCGTTGGAATAGTCGCTTGACCGTGGCAATCCTTACCGAAATTACCGGGTATTTTGAATTCGTTCCTATACGTATCTTGCCATTTGCCATACTAAAATAAGAGGCGATCAAAGCGCACGTTGCACATTTCAGGCAGATTAGCGATAAACCGTTTTACCAATACGGTTTTTTCACACATCGTTGGACCTGATATGATGCATGTGAACTGATGCTTCCAACGAATATCAATCTTTGTTACTGACAAAAGCAAACAACCGTCCACCTGTTTTATTGTCGACGATCCCCGCGGCGGCGGCGCGGTCGAGGCTCGTCACAGTCAACTCATCGCGTGCCTTGTTATCAGCTGTTTTCCCGGGCGGGTGGGCGCCAAATAAGCTGAAACGACGCGACCGCTGCTCTCTAGCCTACTACACGCGGTGTGATCAGCTGATGATGATGATGATGATGGTAATAAGCTGATTTTTGGAGTGATGGGTAATGGTAAATATATTTATTTTTTTAGTTTTACAGTATAGATAAGAATACATCAAGGTAAGGTTTTTCTTTTATTTTCAATCATATTTATTGAGATGTAGACATATTTTATAATGGATTAGTTATTTTTTATAACCAAAAGAAAGAGAACAGTTTTTCGACACATATCGTCTTTTTTTAAGAACAACGCTACAGGTTTTGAACTCGTCGCGAGTCACAACCTCGTGAGTAAGTATGCGCCTGATTGTTGAAAAGTGTACCTTAATTGTACGCTTGTCCTTGACGGTATCGCGATCGTCATTGTCGTTGTCGCTTTTTTCGGCATTTTCACCAAATTCACTGTCAATTAGAGATTTTATGCTGTCAAAATTTATCTTTAAAGAATTATTGTAATCTATAGTGGCATCGGTGCCCGGTGTGATTGCCCGAAAAGCGTAAAATTTCGGCGCTGCAGACACCAGGGCTTTGCCCAGCTCGTCCGCCACCCAAGTACCGGTAAACTCACGATCCGCTATTTGCTCGTGATGATCTTCGGTGCGCGCCTCGGCGCAACAAGAGCGACATAGCGCAAAGAGGAGGCGACCGTGCATTTTAACAGGCAGTAGCAGCATATACAAATTTCGCGGCGGTAAAACTGCACTTGACCAAGCCCTCGACACTGTCAAGATTGTTGTAATCATCGCCAATCAATTTGCGACAGTCTTCACCTACGAAAATACGCGAATGACCGATTGGGAATTTTCCACGCTTACAGATGTACGGGTACAGCGAACAAATGTCTGTATATTTGATTTTCTCGCCGTCTTTGACTTTGTAAAAAGGTATGATGTTTTCTGTTTGCCCTCCAAAAAATGCATCTCGCGGATTTAAAGTTATTCGACTCATTAGAGGATGGTTTTTCACGTAGGAGGCGATCTCTTGGTTTCTCAATTTCACTCGTCAAACTCGCATTCCCGTATACTACGAACATCGTAGCCGCAATCGCGCATTTTTTGCAATTTAGACATTGTGTTTTCGTATGCGGCGTTAAAGGTGCAACCATAAGCCAGCGATTTCTCACGCGCTTTATCAAAACATTTCGGGCAGCCGTGCGTGTAACAACCCTCGTACTCGTATACTGTGCCTTTATGCTCTCTATTTAAAGGTGGTAAAAATCCATCCACTAGAAAACCCTCGGGTAATCGAAACTCTCGAGCGCTCCCCGCGTGAATGATTTCTCGACCACACTCTCGTTTGCACTGAACCAACCACTCTATAGATTTTTGAGAATGTTTGTCACCTCGGTGATAACCGCTATCAGGTATAATACCTATATTCTTATCGCATAAGAAATTTTTTCTGTACACAAGCGAGCAAGCACTTGCTATAGTAGTTGCTTCAACGAATGGACAGATTTTACCCACATTCAGAAATATCTCTCGAAAAGCAACACAGGCGCGTCGCAAAATCTCCACATCCATACGGCAGTATTCTACTATTTCTTTTTGAAAATCGAAAACATAATCACGCCGAGTTTCGTTGTTATACCACGCGTAGAACGCTTGTCGCTCTTTGACAGACATAGAATCTGTTAAATTCAAAATTGTATCAAAATAATGCACGGCTGCATCGTGACAAATATTAACGAATTTCGATGATAGAAGATTGTATAACATAAGGCGACCGTCGAAAAAAGGAGCCTCCCCAGAACCAAAAGTTTGACTATCGTACACGACTATCGCTATATTCTTTCGCGCATAATAGTATTGAAATTTTTGAATTTCGCGATACCCACACCCAGCCGGCGGTATTGTAACGCAAGCTGCAGCAGTTAACTCTAACGCGCGCTCCTTTTGTAAGGCGCGTCGACTGTCACGTATTACAGTCCATGCTTTTTTCGTCGTGTCAGTCGCGTCTTCTTTTAAGTTAACAAAAGCCTCACCAACAACTAATGCTCGCGGCAAGCACAAATTATCAGAGTTTCGAATGATGGAAATTAAAGACCGCCGACCCAGCATATTTATGCCAAAACTTTTCTTTCGTCCAGTCTCAAGCGGCACCTCCACGTACGTAGCTTCAATAGACAAATTATCGTCTATTTCGAAATTTTCATTGCTCTGCATTACTCCGCTGACAAGCATCCATAAATCATCCAAGAAAAAATTTGCGACTGGCCGTAGGGAAATACAAGCTGAACCGCGCGCGAAATTTTCACTATTTATCGTAACGCCTATCAAATCACTACTGCCCGCCATTGATACTAAATACGTGTGAATATCGCGCAATACTAACTCAAGCCACAAAATAGGATCAAAATTTTCAGGCATAGTCTCTAACACACGCATGACTATTCGCCCACCATTTACACGAAATCTACGTACATAGCGATTACGCTCTTCTATGATGGCAAATCGAACACCTGACCTTGAATTCCCATATTATTATCGTTTTCTCTAACGCTACCCTCGACGCTATCATTATCGCTGTGTACACGTTGCTCGTCACCGCTATGCGCACTTTCCTCACGATGCACACTACTGTCGCTATGTATACTACGCTCACCACTACAACTCCGGCTGCAGCTGCGATATCTGCTGCCGCTGCTGCTTCGGGTGGTAGAGCTGTCATTATCGCTACTTTGACGACGAGGCCGACGACGTACCTCTGATCCCCCGCCTATCTGTGTTGGCGTGTTTACAGCAGTATTTATGACACTTTCGGATGAGTCGAAATCGTCGACACGGTTCTGCATTTGAAACTTCGGCGATATCGAGGCACTACATACAGGCTGCTGCAATAATAGTTTTACAAAAAAAAAACAAGTCTATCATTTTATATAGCCATTATTTTTATTTATATTTAAAAACACACATGTGCTAAGTAATAAATGTTTTCTTTTGAATTCATTCTTCTGGCGGCCCATTAAAACTTTCATGAACACGGTCCAGTAAATCTACGATGTCGGCACCGTATACAGAGGAGAATTTTCGTCTTCGGCCTGTGTATACAACCATCGCAACTCTTGGGCTCTACGCACTTTGTATATACGATCAATATAAACCTCTAAATTTGGCGCGTTGAACCGCTCTATGGAATCGGTGCCATTTTCGACTCTTCTTATAACTTTTCTTTAAAAAAAAAAAAAAAAATGAAAAAATGTAAATTAAACATTTACTCAAACTATAAAATATCAGAAATTAAGATTAAACTTACGCTCATTTATCCTATTGTCAAAAGCATTTCTTTCATCGTACCGATGATACGCCATTCGGGCGCGATCGACGATCTGATGATAAGAACGCTCGGCCTCTGGGACGGGCCGCGAGTAAAAGTTTTGTATTGCTGCGCGCTGAGCATTGCTTGTAGAGGCTGTTGCTGTAGCTGTGCTATTGGCAGGTTAATCATCTTCGTCACTGCTTTCAGATACTGATCGTGCATCGATAGCACACTGCACAGCTTCGTTCGGCACAGCATAATTACGATGAATCACACGTACCAAACGTGTGGGGTCGAACACGCCTGCGGAGGCCCTATAGGCGACGACGGCGTGAAATCAGCATCACCCTCTCCGCTAATTTCAAGCATCGTAAATCCGCTCAAAATTTCGACTTGATGACCGTCGTTTAAACGCTCTGTCGCGGGAACAGATGTTGCACACGCACTTGTAGCTGTGTCCTCGTCGGTATATGGCACAAGCGCTGATGGACCCGTCATCGTCACCGTCGTCATCGTCCAAATCGTAAGACAATCTACGTTTTGCAGATCGCAATGGTACCCATCGACGTATAGTGTCGCCGTCGCTGTTATCACTCGAGGACAAAACGGTATAAATTTGCCTATCTTCTTCATCGCCATGATCGTCGTCATCGCGCGTTTCCCTTAGAAGATTTTCGCGCGCTGTAAAACATATTTTATAAGAAATGCGTTGATTTAAAAAAAATAATATTACAAAGTTGAGTACTTACCAACATATTCGTCGTATTCAGTCATTAAACACTGCAAAGGAACCATCTGATGTAGATCACGTAGTAAAATAAACTCGGCCGCTGTGCTTACCGCCAAATGATTTCCACGGAATATCAAGCGATACAGACGAGTAATTTCACGAATAGTACAGCAGCTAAGAATCCAACGAAACATTCTTTTCAGATGTACGCAACTCATGCGTCTCAAGTGTCGACGCACTATGGCCGATTTCAGGAAAAGTATTGTCAAAATCAAATTGCGTCTCTCAGGAAAGTGCTAGGGACATAATTTTTTTTTAAATGAAGGTTGTACTTCTCAGATATAGGGAAAAATATCAGAATATTGTTTTCTGATGATGTCGAGACGGGGCACCCATGAAAAGTACGAAATTTTAAGAAAACGATATTTTAGCTACTTGTTAATGCATTAATATGCCATAAAAATGCATTTTAAAATAATTGGGAATGTTTGAGACAATCATATACTATTTTTTTAATTAATGAATGATTTTTTTACCTACATAACCTAAAAATTCATCTATTTCGACCTATTGTACTAAGAAACGTGAATCCGGGACTTAAAATTATCATAAATCACGGACCTCTAATTTGATTAGCTTCGAATATTATATTCTAATAATACGGCACTATATAAACAAGAAAACATGTTATTTTAAAGTATTCTAACCTACAGGAATTTTAAATCTGAGAAGTTTCATTCTGTAGCATGAAAGATTTCAAAGTTAACACACATAAAATTGTTGATAAAATAAAATATTATTATTCTCACCACATATAACGTACATAAATTGTTATATATATATATATATATATATATATATATATATATATATATATATATATATATATATATATATACTTATGTAACCTAGACTATTACATTACATCTTAACGCTATAGTATTTACACGTTATATACTAACAATTAGCAACGAAATAATAACTCTGTGATATAATTATTCCATTTCCAGTTAATATGATAACCTTCTATTATTTCATAATAATTACATTATAGATTCTTCATCAGAATTATCATAAGTCATATTACTTTCATCATCACTTGTGTTCTGGTTTTCTTCTTCCCACTCTTCTTCGTTCATAATATGCCTATAAAATAGATTGAGGATGAAATCATAATTCTGAGCTCATGACAAAATTAAATTCGTAAATAAACTTACGTTTCTTTTATATAGTTCAATGCCTGTGCATTTTGAAAGAATATGTACTTCTTAGCTAATTTTATTCGATTGCCTATGAACATCAAAGATAGTTTTGGGTCACTCATATGCACTGCTCTGTTAAATACATCCGTAATTCGTGTTAATCTACTTGTCTGTCTGGAGCGTTCTGTCATATTTCTGCGATAAAACTTATGCCAAGACTCATTAGCATCTTCGGCATAGTATGCTAAAGGCATAGGAAATTGCCTGGCAATTTGACACACATGCATTAAAATTTTATGAAGCGTTGGATTCATTCGACACCATGGATACGTATTGTAGTACAGTTGATATGTATTTATACAGTACCTTTCTAACTCGTCTAATTTAAGCTCCTTTTTGCATTTAAAAGGCTCTAAATAAAACATCATGCACATAATTATTATAGACGCACTTTTTAGCGGTTCTCGAATATCCCACGTTTTGAATGGCATTCTATAAGAAATGTTTAGGAGAAGCTCAAATGTATTAATTTCCGTATGCAATAATCTCAAACCATACTTCAGTGATTCAACAACAGGAGTGAAATTATTGCCAAATTCTCCAAATTGATGAGACTTTATCTTACAAATTGGACATCTACTGGTTGCTTTTCCCACTATTACATTTAAACATTTGCCATCAAAAAGAGTTTGTGTAACTTCATAAGAAACGCAAATGTTTTTTCCATTGGACAGACTAAATTTATAAGAACTGAGATTCTTTATTTAATTTTCTAATCGATTGTATTCACGTATGGTCGAATCATCTGTTTCTTTTTCGAATGCAATCCTTAATGGTCGACAAAGCCTTACACTTTGAGAAATTGGATTGATCCATGATTTTCCATCAGACTTATTAGAGCTTATTTTAATGATAATGAAGCTTGTAACGAAGAGGGACTGCTCGGAAGCTTGGCTTTCATTTACAGCATCCTTACATTTTTATGTACATTTTTATGGCCCGAAGAACTATCGAACCCTACAGTTACAGAAAGCGTAAATCAATCAAATCATTGACACTCCAATCCAAAGCAATTGCATTGCAAAGTCGCTCACTAGTTTTATTTAACATCTGCTGCATGGATACCACAATCTGTACCTCGGAAATATCGTCACTATTTGGTAGACATTCGGACAAAGCTTCGGAAATTCCTGAATAGCAGGGATAAATGGGAGCATTTCTCATTTTACAATCTTTAGATAAACTTACGTAAGAATTTTTATTTAAGTTTTGCTCTAAATAAAATGCTGCAGCTGAATCTGCTGTATGTTTCAATATATTTGACTCACACTGTTGATTATTCTCATTTTGCGTTCCATTGGATAAATCAGTATCATCTACGGTGAATTTCTTTGCAAGACTTAACGCTATTTCTAAAATTTCAACATCATTTTGGGCGAAGCCACATACCTCTCTTGCTCATCTATATTTAGTAGATATAGAGTAATCTGATATTATGGTATATCTTCCACCATTGGAACCTCTTCTGACTTTTCTTGGTCGTCCTCTATTATGCTTATTTTTTCTTTTTCGTCTGCCCATCTTATGAATTATAACGATATATGATTTTGTGAATAGCGTGCATGATCTTTAATAAATTTGCATGATCTTTAAAAAAATTAATAAATTGATTCTAGCCTTCTGCAAGATGAATTTTTAAATTTGCGTATCTTTTTTGAAATATAAATTTTGGCATTTCTTCGTTTTTATCTTTTTTTTTGTGTAAAAGTAATTATATGATATCACTCACGATTTATTCTCATAATTTTTGCACCTAATTTTAATAAAAAAAAAAACAACATAATATATTTTTGAAAAGATGTGCATTAATTTGTCAGAATTTATGCTGTAATGAAACTGTGATCTTATTTTATTTAATTATTTTAAGTAAGTATTTATCGTATGCCACAGAAATTTATCGAAAAAATGCCACAATAATGAGTTTTATCAAAAACTTAGCCTAATTCTGTGGATTTACGGCTAAACGACTTTAATCAATTTTTTGTACTTTTTAGATATTAGCAAATTTAATTTTTTGTTTTGTAATATGTACTCAAGTCATTTAGGTTTTCAGCCACAGAATCATTTTCTTTTATTATCTTTGGCGACAGATTCTAATTTTTCAATATTTTAAAACTTACCGTTTGAACAATTTCGTAACTGAAATAACACTTGCTTTTTAAAAATAACACTTTATAAAAATTACACTTTGTAAACAATATGTTGGAATATAGGCGCTAACACCCGACATACGAGCTGCCTCCCCACTGTTCGCCAGCTCACCGAGCAAGCAACATCTCGCGCTCACGCAACGCTTATCATCATCACGCTCTGTCACGTTTAGATTCATAAAGCCACGTATAGTTCTTTACTTTATACAAGTGTATTCTCTTCGTGTCACATCCTGTTCCTTATCATATCACGCGTAGGAAATATCCTTTATACCGACACAATAATACTTTGTAAAAAACAACACCTTATGAAAAATAACATTTGCTTGCTTTTCAAAACTAGGATTTACATAAATATATATTCTTTAATTAGTTATGGGAAACAACGTCTTCTGTTAAATTAGTGCATAGAGTATATAGATTTTATGCGCAATTTTTAAAAATAATTTTCCTTTTGTAATATTTAAATAATGTCAATTTTCCATAAATATGAAATTATTATGAATGCATATAAAAATAATATAAATATTATATAATATATTTTTATGTACATTCATAATATTTAAATGATCAAAACATGACAATATTAAATATTACAAAGAGAAAAATCATTTTAGAAAATTGAGCATGAACTCCATATACTCTGTAAACTACGATAACATTTGAAAAAATAATGACAAATAATTAAAAATAATAATAATAATTAAAAATAACAAATAATCACGATGCAAATAATGACAGAAAAATTTATATAATTTTGACTATTTTTTGTTATATCCTAATATTTTCTATTATCTGATATTATCTGATGTGATATTATTTGCATTATCTATATAAAGTAATAGTATGCGGTACTTATATCACATAGTTATTATTTCGTTGCTAATTGTTACTATATAACGTGTAAATACAATAGTGTTAACATGTAATATACATAATTATATATATGTGTATATATATATATATATATATATATATATATATATAACAATTTATGTACGTTATATGTGGTGAGAATAATAATATTTTATTTTATCAACAATTTTATGTGTTAACTTTGAAATCTTTCATGCTACCGAATGAAACTTCTCAGATTTAAAATTCCTGTAGGTTAGAATACTTTAAATGTTCTGGATAAAGGCGAGGTTTTGTGCAATAAATGAGTAAAATAGAGTAAATGGTTTAAAATGATTATATTGAATCAGCGGAAGGTTACAACGTCGAATGCTTATTAGTCGCGACAATGGATCTCGGTCATGGGGCACGAGATGACTGACTCATGTCGATCATTCTCTCGCTCGATCGCACGCTTATCGCTAAATCGCAACGCCGAACGTGCGCTAGCCGACGAGCGCCGAAGGAGCCTGAAGATGACCGAGCGCGTGAACTCGCACTATACCAATTATGGCATTTACTTTTAAATGTACGCGTGTGCGGACCCCAGTAACGCAGAGCAAGCTCCTGGTGAGGTCGGTGACAGTCTGAGGGTGGTCAGACCACCCCTAACTGGATAGCCTGACAGCCATGGATCGCACTGCCGATCGTGCAATGCCGACTCAGGAGGAACGCCCGCTACTTTAATTTACCGCTCTCGGTATCTTCGATCTACTTCGCGCAATTCTATTCGGAACATTAAAATAACATGTTTTCTTGTTTATATAGTGCCGTATTATTAGAATATAATATTCGAAGCTAATCAAATTAGAGGTCCGTGATTGATGATAATTTTAAGCCCGGATTCATGTTTCTTAGTACAATAGGTCGAAATAGATGAATTTTTAGGTTATGTAGGTAAAAAAATCATTCATTAATTAAAAAAATAGTATATGATTGTCTCAAACATTCCCAATTATTTTAAAATGCATTTTTATGGCATATTAATGCATTAACAAGTAGCTAAAATATCGTTTTCTTAAAATTTCGTACTTTTCATGGGTGCCCCGGCTGGACATCATCAGAAAATAATATTCTGATATTTTTCTCTATATCTGAGAAGTATAACCTTCATTAAAAAAAAAAAAAAAAAAATTAGGTCCCTAGCACTTTCCTGAGAGGCGCAATTTGATTTTGACAATACTTTTCCTGAAATCGCCCATAGTGCGACGCCAGTCAAAGTCGCAGACTCTCCAGATAGCAGTATGATTTGCGCTTAATCGCAACAAATCCACTACACTTATAATAATACCGCGAAACTTATTTTCAGTAGAGTTTTCCATTATGAACGGTAAATGAAAGAGGTCTTTTCCGTGCACAACACTCATGAAAAGTGACACACACTTCTCGTTGTGCTTCGCCTTTTATGTCTAATAGGGAAAACGATTAAAATATAAACGGATTTCTGCAACACCCCCGCCGAAATCGCCACGCGTATACAGAACTCATTCAGCTGCAATGCTAGCGCCATTGCGCCACTACTCCCTTGTATACTCATACACGACGGACGTCGTCCGCCATCGATATGCGGTTGTAACTTACATATGCCGGTCCCTATAGATAATCATTCGTTAAGACATTTGTATACATTCCGTAAAAGATGTTTCGGAAAACACGAACATGCTAGCGTGGGCTTAAACAGCATATTACCACCTCAACAGCCGCACACCTTAAGTATACAAAAATATACAGATGTCCCTTTGCCAGGATAACGACGATATTATTTAGACCCACCGTTTTTTCCAAAGCACACAGCTTCTCGGAGATAAAAAGTTATTCTGCTACGGTGTCTTAAAGGACGAAATTCAGTCAAAAACTTTTCTCCGAACCGTATAGTTCGACAGGTAGTTTCACGTTCAAAGCTTAGAAAAAAGTAGAAATGGCCTCTTTCGACAACAGTTTAATTGATCAAGTGTGCGCTATAACGGACGCCCAGTACGACCCGGAAGAGTTGGACACCATTCTGCACGAATTGCAGTCCAGGACTGCAACAGAGCATGCTGCGACTATTACGACTAGTGATGTGCCAGAGCATGAAATACATGCTGCGTATTTCGACCCGGATATGATACGGGTGTTGACCGAAGCAATAGGCGATCAGTGCGAAGAAGTGAAAAATTCTCCGAGTAACGACGCGAGTGAAGTGACCGACAGCGACAGTGCAGCGTTCGGGAATGATCCCACTAGTGCAGTGTCTAAAGTATGGTCTGAGCAAATTGGCGATAATTTGTTCCAAGAATTATTCGAAGTGCCAGCCGAGGGTGAGTCCATGGATATATCGTCACCTGCTAACGAGTGCCGTGAATCCGTGCCCGCAATACCTGCCAGTACCGTCATCAACGAAGTAAACAGTGATAGTGCCGACGTCGATCTCGCAGCGTATGACGAAGAAATGTTTGGCCTCATGACTGCCGAAATACTCGCCCTGATTCCACCGACTGTTTGTGAAGCAGAGCAGCAGTAGCAGCAGGCGCAACAGCAGGAGCAACAACAGCAGCAACAGACGCAACAGCAGGAGCAACAACAGCAGCCGAAGCAAGAACAGCAGGAGCAGCCCCAAGAATTGCAGATATTTTAAGATATTCTGCGCATAGATGAAGGATTGATGCATAATCAGCACACTGATAGTCTGCGTGTACACAAGAAAATGCTCCGCCATCACGAGCGACTATCTTCGGGCGCAGATCAAACATACCGCGCCGACCGTGTCCATCGCACACAAGCGTTTTACACGTCCAGTTTAGAATTCTTGAAGCCCTTCAAGAAACTAGAACTTGTGCAAACGCTTCAGCGGACAATCAACAGGAGTGTAGCGTGTACTAATACCGCAGTAACGGACTCGTGCTTAAGAAAAGGTCACATGTTTATGTTCGCCTTAGTGCGAAAAATATTAGATGAAAATGCTGCTATCTTCACTCCACCCTTGATGACGCTTTCGTCAGCAAGATTTATCAATAGCATCCGCATCGTAACAGACGGATGTATTGATAAAAAAAACCTACCACGTGTGAAGGGAATAGAGGCGTACAGATTGTTGCACGACCTCTGTATGCTACAAGTATGCTGTACCGCATAGTAAGCATAACTTTTTAAAATATTTTTTTCTTTATACATAATTTAATAAAAAATATTTGTTTTATGTTGCAGTTGCGCAAGATATTCTGGCTTGTGGTTTCGGAAAGCGGCGCAGGAAAACGTTATGCATTTGGCATGGCGGCGCAAATCAGCGCGCTACGAGAGCGATGGCTGGGAGACAACCGTGACCAGTAGGCTGTGGATGGTGCCGTTCGGCGACCACGTTTTCGACGGCCTGATCACGCGTGAAGATATGGAGAGAATCTTCACACCCGTTGAGGTGAAAAATTTGGCGGATAGACCTATCCACCGAAAGAAGACGAAGCATAATTATCAATTATGATCTACAATGTATCACATATAGCCATTATATGTAAGTTGTTTTTTTTAAATAAATAAAAACGGTTTACCGTTTATCGCAAAAAATGTGCGAAATTATTTTAAAGTTGCCTAAAAATTTAACCTCTCGCGTATACTATGTTTTTTTCCTGAATAAACTTTTAATAAATTTAAAAAAAAAAATACATTTTATTATTATTTACCATAACACCTTTCCTTCATTTATACCGCAACATTGATTAAACCTCCTTCTACGGCCATCAGCCAATAAGCAAGATGGATGTATGCTCTGGAAAATTAGCGTTAATAGAAACCATCAGTCCTTTTCAGGGCCACAAAAACATCCATACGTATAAAACAACTAAAATTTGAAAAAATGAAACGAGACGCTGAGTATGTACAACAGATACATATACACACATGTGAAAAGCAAATATAGCGCTTCTACACCATGTCAGTCTCAAATAAGGACTTATCCGTTGCATTATACAAAGTCCACTCAGCAACAGGTACTCCTTATCAGCCCCTTTTTCTTAAAATAATAAAGCCACACACCATAAGCCAGCTAACCACCTAACCACTAACCCCCAACCTCTAGAAACCACCCCTACCAAACCACAAGCAGGCTAACTAACATAACCCTGGGAACAGAAAGTTAAATCGATTTATTTTTTCTAAATATAATAAAAACCCACTCCACAGGCCAGACTGGAAACTCGCAGAATCGTATAACCACGTAATTCAAGGCATTGTTACAAGTAAATTAGTCACATTATTTGTTAGCTGTAAGTATTGAATGAACTGCGATTAGAATTACTGAATTATCATTTCATCAGAAATGTTTGAGCTTGTGAAGTTAATTCTTTAGTTTTTTTTTCTTCAACATCTCGCAAGTTGCGTACGACTGGATCTGATAAAACTAAGCAATAATGAATTATATCTTCATTCGTCTTTCTTCTTTCATACATTCTGCTATGTCGAACTCGAGCATGGCGAAATATTTTATTGTTGGATTCCTGGGCTTCTTCTGAAAAATACCCAATAGGTCCATCAAATGTCCTCATAATGTAACATCCATGTATTAGCACTTTATGCACAGAAGGTGGCTTCTTATACCACGGGTAAATTTTTTAGCAGTTTCCAAGCAATATTTTTTAAATGCGTTTAAATTAACCTCTTTTGTGCAAGATATAATTTGTAGAATTACATGGATTATAATTAATAACTCTTCATCTACACCGATAATTTGAGATACTGCTTTAGATTTGGCAAAAAAAGAACGTGCCACATTTCCTGTGTTAGTTGTTCCAGAACCTTGCTGGACTACATCTACCGTTAAACCAAGTTTGGTCTTTAAAGACTGCTGAACTAACGATATACTCTCTTTTTCAAATCTTTATCTGAACCTCTTGCTGATCCTTTCTTAAAATCTAGATTGTAAGAAATATGTAAAATATATTCCATGGATCGAATCCAGGTGTGTAAGATGGGAAATCCCCATTGGTAAAACTTTGTATTGCCCTGAAGTTTTAAGACAAAATTCATATCATTAATATCTTTAGGACTAACTCCACAAATGTTGCAGCGAGAAGAAGCCTTTTGTTTAGTTAACATTGCATACTTTGCCATCTATCATGGTACATTTTATGTCAAATGCTACGTCAAATGCCATCTCCATACATTCAAAGTTATAATTTTTTATTTTCTTTAGCAATGCTGAAATATTTTCGTAATGTTTCTCGGTTACTTTATCGCTTTCTTTAAGAAATTTGAAATTTATTGGACGACAATAAAACACGGATGAAGGTTTTCTGTTAACCCATAAAATTTCGTTTTTTGTAGTCCTTAGCACGTCTATTTTTTGTTTTTGAACATCCTTTGTCATAACTTATATGAGGTCGACCTATATTACGAACATTAGAAAATTTTTCAGAAATACGTGAAGTATTACTAGTAAATAATGTTAAAGCTTCATTATTCATGATTGATATTGAAGTATTCATATTTGATGTTGAAGTATTTATGCTTGACGTTGAAGCTTCGTCAAGTAACTGAATCACAATAGAATTTTCAAAAAATTCTTTGTGTTTCGATTTAAAAACATCTTTCTTTCGAGAAACATCTTGCCATTTTAGTTCATATTTTGGAAAAAATGAATTGGTTAGTTGGTTTCTTAGATGCTGTGTATGTCTTTCAGAAAGTGCATACTTTATTTTTACATCATTTACAACTATGTCGAGAATACAATTTTGCTCATTAGGATGATTCCATATTAATTCACATAAATATGAGTGTTCTATATTGAGTAACATAATTTTAGCTCTTAAATAATTCTACCTTGTAGTTATTTAATAAATTTTATACCCCCTCAGAAAATTATTATTGACAAAGTAAATACCATTTCGTTTTCACCTAAGTATTTATTTTATTAAGAAAATCAATATGATGTCTGTATCCATTATTTAATTTCTAAATAAATCTTAAAAATCACTACTGCTGATATGAAATATAAGAAAAAAGTTAAGTAATTTTACATCCTCAATTAAAATTGAAGTCCATGTGTTTATTAATGTAGAAACAGAAAATATGAAATAAAAGTTGATTGATTCTTTAGTCGCAGCTGTATTAATAAACAAAAACTAAATACATAAAGTTAGAATCAACAGAACGCACGTATGCCTTATGTTATAACAGACGTAATAGAACAAATTTTACTGAAGAGAAATATTCATAGATTTGACGGAAGAAAACTTCATTTAAATTTAAACTTTTTTTTTTCAATATGATAAAATAAATATTTGTACGTATTATACTATAATCTAATAAATTCAAAAAGAAAACATTTAGCCATCGAAAAATCGTATGATCAATAGATTTAATTATATTTGAATGTATTATACTATAGTCTAATAAATTCAAAAAGTAGACATTTAGCCATCGAAAAATCGTATGATCAATAGATTTAATTATATTTGTATGTATTATACTATTTTTTTTTTTACATTGCATTTGGAACTCGAAAGTTCATCGCCTCATCTACGCAAGCCTTCCACACTGCCCTATCTTGTGTCAACCCCACCCAAGATGTACCTCTCCGATCGACACCCACCCGTCCTATTTCTACTAGATCCGCTTTTACGTTGTCCTCCCATCTACGTCTAGGTCTACCTAGAGGTCGCGTTACCATCGGCCTGCCCTTCATGACACGCGCTGCCGTACGGTCGTCTCCCATTCTCGCTACGTGCCCTGCCCATCCCAATCTGCGCGATTTTATTATTCTGTTAATATTTGGTGACGCGTACAGATTGTGTAACTCATCATTGTGTAGTCTCCTCCATTCCCCGGTTTCCTCATCTTTCTTCGGCCCGTATATTTTTCGCAAGACTTTATTTTCAAATACCCTAAAACGGTTGTTCGCCTGCTTAGTGAGTACCTACGTTTCGCACCCGTACAGAACCACCGGCAGTATTATTGTCCTGTATATTCTTATTTTAACGTTTTTAGACAACAGCCTCGACTTAAGTAAATTACTCACGGCGTAGAAGCAAGCATTACCCGAATGGAGTATCTTATTTATTTCGACATTAATCTCGTTTCTATCATTTATAGTCGTACCCAGATACCTGAATTCGCTAACCTTTTCAAAAGTAAAATTCCCAACTCTGAGATCTTCCTCCCCTCTGCAGATGCCTAGCTTATCCACAATCATGTACTTTGTTTTTGATTCACTCACTTCTAACCCTGTATACTCCACCGCTTTTATGAGGATTTCCGCGTTTCTTGCTACCGTTTCCCTACATTCCCCCAGTATATCCAAATCATCTGCGTAGCCTAGTATCTGCGTTGTACCATTAAGCGTTGCGCCCAGCTGGCTGACCTGCATTTTTCTAACGGCATACTCTAACGTTAAGTTGGACAGCACCGTAGAGAGCCCATCCCCTTGTTTTAAACCATCGCGTATCATGAAGGGTTCTGATACATTACCGCCTACTCGGACCTTTCCCGTGCTTCCGTTCAGACATATTTGAATTAATCTCACGAGTTTTTTCGGTAAACCGAGAAGTACTAGAATTTGATACATTTTGCTTCGCTTAATAGAGCCCTACGCTTTTTTAAAATCTATAAATAGTTGGTGTATGGTTTCGCAAAATTCCCACTTTTTCTCTAACAACTGTCTTATGGTAAACATTTGATCGCTCGTCGATCTGTTGCGCCGAAATCCGCACTGATAATCTCCTACTATATCTTCCGCGAATGGAGTGAGTCTAGCTTGTATTACGTTTGACAGAACTTTGTAGCACGTTGCTAAAAGTGAAATACCCCTATAGTTATTGCAGTCTGTCTTATCCCCCTTTTTAAAAATCGGTATAATGATAGATTCCTTCCAATTTTCGGGTATTGTTTCATTTTTCCAGATGGCACATACTAGTTTATAGATTTTGAAAGTGAGCTCGACGCCCCCATATTTGAGTAACTCAGCTGGTATAGAGTCATTTCCCGCGGCTTTGTTGTTTTTTAGTTTTTTAATCGCGGCCTCTACTTCTTGGTAGCTCGGTTCCTCCACGTGGGGTTCAGCAGTGTGAATTTCGTCCCCTAATTCTTCGCTATTTTCGTGCACGTTTAATAATTTATCGAAATAATTTTTCCACAGCGACAGTAATTTGTTGTCTAAAACCCTTTCTGATGGCGTTAATCCCTCTGTACATTTCGCGGGGGTTATTTTCCTTACTGTTAGTTTCTATTCTCCTAATAAGATTCTTTTGATACTCCCGCTTCTTATTTCTGTAGATCGCGCTCGTCTGTTTCCTTACGTTAGAATACTCTTCTACGGTCCTATCGCTTCTATTTTGTAAGCTATCTAATTTAGCCTTTTTGCGCCTTTCAAACCAGAGTTCGCACTCTTCGTCAAACCATGGTTTGCTCTTTGGCTTTTTCTTTTTACCCAGTACTTTGTTCGCGGCCTCTTTTACCGTTTTTTCGATGTCCCCCCATAAGCTATTCGGTTCGTCATTCCCCTCCGGCGATGTGTTTGCTTCTTCAAGTGCCTGAAACCTGTTATTAATTTCTATCTGGTACCTAATTCGCTCTGTTCTATCTCGCAGTTTCTCAATATCGAAGCTTTCAACCTTGTTTGCTCGCTTACTATTTTGATTCGCTACTAGTCTAGCTCTTAATTTGGCTACTACTAGGAAGTGGTCCGAGTCGCTATCTGCCCCTCTGTAAGCTCTTACGTCAAGAACATTAGTATGACGTCTTTTTTCAATGAGGAAATGATCAATTTGGTTCTGTGTGGCCCCGTCCGGCGATGTCCACGTTGCCTTGTGTATGTTCTTGTGTTTAAAACACGTAGTTTTGATTATAAGATCTTTTGCCGCCGCGAAATTTATGACCCTAATACCGTTATCATTGCTGGCTTCGTGCAGGCTTTCCTTACCTATAGTAGGCCTAAACATTTCCTCCCTACCTATTTTAGCATTGAAATAGCCTAATACTATTCTTGTGTCGTAAGACGCGAACTGGTCGATTACCTGCTCTAAAGTTTCGTAATAGAGATCCTTAGCTTCTTCTTCTTTGTCCTCCGTAGGACAGTGTACATTAATAAATACATATCTATACCATTGACCTTCGATAATGATGTACGAGAGCCTATCATTGACCGATTTGAAACTTTTAACCGAATGTATGATGCTTTTGCTTACGAGAAATCCGGTGCCTAGAGATCCCCCACTCCCGGCCCCATACAGGTACGTGAAGTTACCCGATGCTAGTACTCCGCCATCTGGCCACCGCGATTCCTGTATTGCTACCAAATCTAGATTGTACCTATCAGCTTCCTTTACGAGTTCTTTAAACGCACCTGCTCTGTATAGACTGCGAACATTCCAAGTTCCGACCCTTAAGTCCCTTTTGGTTCGGATTTGATTTTTTTGGGCCATGATGTTATGTTAAACCCGCGCGCTTCGGATCCTGTTCCGATCGCAGGTGAGTCCACCGTTCTTATTAGATGGCTCATGGTGTATGGTTTAATTATTTTAAGAAAAAATAACGCGATTTAACTCGACGTTCCCTGGTATAGATGATTTAGACAGCTTGTGGTTTGGTAGGGGTGGTTTTCAAGGGGTAGGGGGTGAGTGGTTAGGTGGATAGCTGGCTTATGGTGTGTGGCTTTATTATTTTAAGAAAAAATTAAGCGATTTAACTCGCTGTTCCCAGGGTTAGGCTAGTTAGCCTGCTTGTGGTTTGGTAGGGGTGGTTTCTAGGGGTTAAGCGGGTTGGGGGGAGGTATTTAGGTTATTAACTGGCTCATCATGTATGGCTTAATTATTTTAAGAAAAAATAAAGCGATTTAACTCGCTGTTCCCTGGGATAGATGAGTTAGACTGCTTGTGGTTTGATAGGGGTGGTTTCTAGGGGTAGGGGGTGAGCGGTTAGGTGGTTACCTGGCTTATGGTGTGTGGCTTTATTATTGTAAGAAAAAATAACGCGATTT
Organism: Nasonia vitripennis; assembly: GCF_009193385.2. Lineage (NCBI taxonomy): Eukaryota > Metazoa > Arthropoda > Insecta > Hymenoptera > Pteromalidae > Nasonia > Nasonia vitripennis. Next base: position 1,215,688 of record NW_022279630.1, on the reverse strand, counting down.
AACTCGCTGTTCCCAGGGTTAGACAAGTTAGACTGCTTGAGATTTGGTAGGGGTGGTTTCAAGGGTTAGGGCGTAAGTGGTTAGGTGGTTAGCAGGCTTATGGTATGTGGCTTAATTATTTTAAGAAAAAATAAAGCGATTTAACTCGCTGTTCCCAGGGTTAGACAAGTTAGCCTGCTTGTGGTTTGGTAGGGGTAGTTTCTAGGTGTAGGGGGCTAGTGGTTAGGTGGTTAGCTGGCTTATGTTGTGTGGCTTTATTATTTTAAGAAAAAATAAAGTAATTTAACTCGCTGTTCCCTGGTATAGATGAGTTAGACTGCTTGTGGTTTGGTATGGGTGGTTTCTAGGAGTAGGGGGTGAGTGGTTAGGTGGTTAGCTGGATTATGGTGTGTGACTTTATTATTTTAAGAAAAAATTAAGCGCTTTAACTCGCTTTTCCCAGGGTTAGGCTAGTTAGCCTGCTTGTGGTTTGGTAGGGGTAGTTTCTAGGGGTTAAGCGGGTTAGGATGAGGAATTTAGGTTATTAGCTGGCTCATGGTGTATGGTTTAATTATTTTAAGAAAAAATAACGCTATTTAACTCGCTGTTCCCTGGTATAGATGAGTTAGACTGCTTGAGATTTGGTAGGGGTGGTTTCAAGGGTTAGGGCGTAAGTGGTTAGGTGGTTAGCAGGCTTATGGTATGTGGCTTTATTATTTTAAGAAAAAATAAACCGATTTAACACGCTGTTCCCAGGGTTAGACAAGTTAGCCTGCTTGTGGTTTGGTAGAGGAGGTTTCTAGGTGTAAGGGGTTAGTGGTTAGGTGGTTAGCTGGCTTATGGTGTGTGGCTTTATTATTTTAAGAAAAAATAAAGTGATTTAACTCGCTGTTCCCTGGTATAGATGAGTTAGACTGCTTGTGGTTTGGTATGTGTGGTTTCTAGGAGTAGGGGGTGAGTGGTTAGGTAGTTAGCTGGCTTATGGTGAGTGGCTTCACTATTTTAAGAAAAAATTAAGCGCTTTAACTCGCTGTTCCCAGGGTTAGGCTAGTTAGCCTGCTTGTGGTTTGGTAGGGGTGGTTTCTAGGGGTTAAGCAGGTTGGGGGGAGGTATTTAGGTTATTAGATGGCTCATCGTGTATGGTTTAATTATTTTAAGAAAAAATAAAGCGATTTAACACGCTGCACCCTGGGATAGATGAGTTAGACTGCTTGTGGTTTGGTAGGGGTGGTTTCTAGGGGTTAAGCGGGTTAGGGGGAGGTATTTAGGTAATTAGCTGGCTCATGGTGTATGGTTTAATTATTTAAAGAAAAAATAAAGCAATTGAACACGCTGTTATCTGGGAGAGTTGAGTTAGACTGCTTGTGGTATGGTAGGGGTGGTTTCTAGGGGTAGGGAGTGAGTGGTTAGGTGGTTAACTGGCTCATCGTGTATGGCTTAATTATTTTAAGAAAAAATAAAGCGATTTAACTCGCTGTTCCCTGGGATAGATGAGTTGGACTGCTTGTGGTTTGATAGGGGTGGTTTCTAGGGGTAGGGGGTGAGCGGTTAGGTGGTTACCTTGCTTATGGTGTGTGTCTTTATTATTGTAAGAAAAAATAACGCGATCTAACTCGCTGTTCCCAGGGTTAGACAAGTTAGACTGCTTGAGATTTGGTAGGGGTGGTTTCAAGGGTTAGGGCGTAAGTGGTTAGGTGATTAGCTGGCTTATGGTGGGTGGCTTTATTATTATAAGAAAAAATAAAGAGATTTAACTGGCTGTTCCCAGGGTTAGACTAGTTAGCCTGCTTGTGATTTGGTACGGGTGGTTTCTAGGGGTTAAGTGGGTTAGGATGAGGTATTTAGGATATTAGCTGGCTCATGGTGTATGGTTTAATTATTTTAAGAAAAAATAACGCGATTTAACTCGCTGTTCCCTGGTATAGTTGACTTAGACTGCTGGTATGGTAGGGGTGGTTTCTAGGGGTAGGGAGTGAGTGGTTAGGTGGTTAACTCGCTCATCGTGTATGGTTTAATTATTTTAAGAATAAATAAAGCGATTTAACACGCTGTTCCCTGGTATAGTTGAGTTAGACTGCTGGTATGGTAGGGGTGGTTTCTAGGGGTAGGGAGTGAGTGGTTAGGTGGTTAACTGGCTCATCGTGTATGGCTTAATTATTTTAAGAAAAAATAAAGCGATTTAACTCGCTGTTCCCTGGGATAGATGAGTTGGACTGCTTGTGGTTTGATAGGGGTGGTTTCTAGGTGTAGGGGGCTAGTGGTTAGGTGGTTAGCTGGCTTATGTTGTGTGGCTTTATTATTTTAAGAAAAAATAAAGTAATTTAACTCGCTGTTCCCTGGTATAGATGAGTTAGACTGCTTGTGGTTTGGTATGGGTGGTTTCTAGGAGTAGGGGGTGAGTGGTTAGGTAGTTAGCTGGCTTATGGTGTGTGGCTTTATTATTTTAAGAAAAAATTAAGCGCTTTAACTCGCTGTTCCCAGGGTTAGACAAGTTAGCCTGCTTGTGGTTTGGTAGGGGTGGTTTCTAGGGGTAGGGGGTGAGTGGTTAGGTGGTTAGCTGGATTATGGTGTGTGACTTTATTATTTTAAGAAAAAATTAAGCGCTTTAACTCGCTGTTCCCAGGGTTAGGCTAGTTAGCCTGCTTGTGGTTTGGTAGGGGTAGTTTCTAGGGGTTAAGCGGGTTAGGATGAGGTATTTAGGTTATTAGCTGGCTCATGGTGTATGGTTTAATTATTTTAAGAAAAAATAACGCTATTTAACTCGCTGTTCCCTGGGGTAGATGAGTTAGACTGCTTGTGGTTTGGTAGGGGTGGTTTCTAGGGGTAGGGGGTGAGTCGTTAGGTGGTTAGCTGGCTTATGGTGTGTGGCTTTATTATTTTAAGAAAAAATAAAGCGATTTAACTCGCTTTTCCCAGGGTTAGACAAGTTAGCCTGCTTGTGGTTTGGTAGAGGGTGTTTCTAGGGGTTCAGCGGGTTCGGATGAAGTATTTAGGTTATTAGCTGGATCATGGTGTATGATTTAATTATTTTTAAACAAAATTTAGCGATTTAACTTGACCTTCCCTGGTATAAATGAGTTAGACTGCTTGTGGTTTGGTAGGGGTGGTTTTCAAGGGGTAGGGGGTGAGTGGTTAGGTGGTTAGCTGGGTATGGTGTGTGGCTTTATTATGTTAAGAAAAAATAAAGCGGTTTTACTCGCTGTTCCCTGTGGTAGATGAGTTAGCCTGCTTGTGGTTTGGTAGGGGTAGTTTCTTGGGGTAGGGGGTGAGTGGTTAGGTGGTTAGCTGGATTATGGTGTGTGACTTTATTATTTTAAGAAAAAATAAAGTGATTTAACTCGCTGTTCCCAGGGTTAGACAAGTTAGCCTGCTTGTGGTTTGGTAGGTGTGGTTTCTATGGGTCAAGCGGGTTGGGGGTAGGTATTTAGGTTATTAGCTAGCTCATCATGTATGGTTTAATTATTTTAAAAAAAAATATAGCGATTTATCTCGCTGTTCCCTGGGATAGATGAGTTAGACTGCTTGTGGTTTGGTAGGGGTGGTTTCTAGGGGTAGGGAGTGAGTGGTTAGGTGGTTAACTGGCTCATCGTGTATGGCTTAATTATTTTAAGAAAAAATAAAGCGATTTAACTCGCTGTTCCCTGGGATAGATGAGTTGGACTGCTTGTGGTTTGATAGGGGTGGTTTCTAGGGGTAGGGGGTGAGCGGTTAGGTGGTTACCTTGCTTATGGTGTGTGTCTTTATTATTGTAAGAAAAAATAACGCGATCTAACTCGCTGTTCCCAGGGTTAGACAAGTTAGACTGCTTGAGATTTGGTAGGGGTGGTTTCAAGGGTTAGGGCGTAAGTGGTTAGGTGGTTAGCAGGCTTATGGTATGTGGCTTAATTATTTTAAGAAAAAATAAAGCGATTTAACTCGCTGTTCCCAGGGTTAGACAAGTTAGCCTGCTTGTGGTTTGGTAGGGGTGGTTTCTAGGGGTTAAGCGGGTTGGGGGGAGGTATTTAGGTTATTAGCTGGCTCATCATGTATGGCTTAATTATTTTAAGAAAAAATAAAGCGATTTAACTCGCTGTTCGCAGGGTTAGACAAGATAGCCTGCTTGTGGTTTCTAGGGGTAGGGGGTGAGTGGTTAGGTGGTTAGCTGGCTTATGGTGTGTGGCTTAATTATTTTAAGAAAAAATAAAGCGATTTAACTCGCTGCTCCCTGGGGTAGAAATTCTTTGGAGATCTTCCTAAGAGATTTGCTGTGTCCGGTATTAATATCAAATGGATTAACGCATCTATCGATACGATATTTTTTCGCAGGAGAAGACATTGTTGTAGGATATGAGAAAGCACAACCAAAACAAAAAAAAATGTTAGAAATAACAATATTACGGCTAGTACAGGTGAACAAGGAGTTGCCGATAAAGTAAGACTTACTCAACAACTGCCTTAAAAAGGATGTTGAAGTAGAAGTCGCCAATGTATCTATTAATGTACCTATTAACTATCCTAAAAAGGACTGTTGGAGAAAAAGTCGCCTATGAATAAAGCCGCTGATGGACTTGCTCACCAACTATCCTGAAAAAGACTGTTGGAGAAAAAGTCGCCGATGAAGACAGCATTCCTTGAAGAAAATATTCCTTTCTACGGGTTGATAAACGTGGGAAGGGGTTGGGGGTGTAGGTAAAATGAGGGATGAAATAAATCACTTGAAAGCAATAAATTCCTTTGCCACAAAACAGTTTTATTTGCTGAAGTCTTTGCACAAGTTGTCATTGGACACGAGCCGTGTACTTGCAGCATTAGGCTGTTGGAAGAGGGGCGAGGTACAGCGCTGGACCCAGCCTTCTTATGTGCCCTCCGCGTCGCTACTTCACTTGTGGGTAATGCGCAGCCGCCTAGCGGCGCGCCGCGGTACTAGCGCCGCGGTGATAAGCGCTGCAGCATGCGTGGCGTGTTCGGCGGGTTGCGCGTTAGCAGGGGCTTTTCGCGAGAGAGCCTGCGGGTGGGTTATGACAAATATCCGCCAGTTTATATTGGCCATTTGAATTTTGAAATTTCGAGGTTAAACTAAGATTCAGCGGCCCCTTAAACTCCCATACCGATACTTTAAACTGATTTAAAATTGTTCATTGCGGTAGAATAGTTTTGGTGGTTATATAATGTCCGCCATTTTGGATCAGCCATTTTGGATTTTAAAATTTCGTAGGGGTAGGGGTTGTGTGGTTAGGTGGTTAGCTAGCTTATGGTGTGTGGCTTTATTATTTTTAGAAAAAATTAAGCGATTTAACTCGCTGTTCCCTGGGGTAGATGAGTTAGACTGCTTGTGGTTTGGTAGGGGTGGTTTCTAGGGTTAGGGGGTGAGTGGTTAGGTGGTTAGCTGGCTTGTGGTGTGTGGCTTTATTATTCTAAGAAAAAATAAAGCGATTTAACTCGCTGTTCCCAGGGTTAGACAAGTTAGCCTGCTTGTGGTTTGGTAGGTGTGGTTTCTATGGGTTCAGCGGGTTCGGATGAAGTATTTAGGTTATTAGCTGGATCATGGTGTATGATTTAATTATTTTTAAACAAAATTTAGCGATTTAACTTGACCTTCCCTGGTATAAATGAGTTAGACTGCTTGTGGTTTCTAGGGGTAGGGGGCGAGTGGTTAGGTGGTTAGCTGGATTATGGTGTGTGACTTTATTATTTTAAGGAAAAATAAAGCGATTTAACTCGCTGTTCCCAGGGTTAGACAAGTTAGCCTGTTTGTGGTTTGGTAGGTGTGGTTTCTATGGGTTAAGCGGGTTGGGGGTAGGTATTTAGGTTATTAGCTGGCTCATCATGTATGGTTTAATTATTTTAAGAAAAAATAAAGCGATTTAACTCGCTGTTCCCAGGGTTAGACAAGTTAGCCTGCTTGTGGTTTCTAGGGGTAGGGGGTGAGTGGTTAGGTGGTTAGCTGGCTTATGGTGTGTGGCTTTATTATTTTAAGAAAAAATAAAGCGATTTAACTCGCTGTTCCCTGGGGTAAATGAGTTAGACTGCTTGTGGTTTTGTAGGGGTGGTTTCTAGGGGTAGGGGGTGAGTGGTTAGGTGGTTAGGTGGCTTATGGTGTGTGGCTTTATTATTTTAAGAAAAAATTAAGAGATTCAACTCGCTGTTCCCAGGATTAGGCTAGTTAGCCTGCTTGTGGTTTGGTAGAGGTGGTTTCTAGGGGTTAAGCGGGTTCGGATGAAGTATTTAGGTTATTAGCTGTCTCATGGTGTATGGTTTAATTATTTTTAGAAAAAATTAAGCGATTTAACTTGACGTTCCCTGGTATAGATGAGTTAGACTGCTTGTGGTTTGGTAGGGGTGGTTTCTAGGGGTAGGGTTGTGTGGTTAGATGGTTTGCTAGCTTATGGTGTGTGGCTATATTATTTTATGAAAAAATAACGCGATTTAACTCGCTGTTCCCAGGATTAGACAAGTTAGACTGCTTGTGGTTTGGTAGGGGTAGTTTCTAGGGGTAGGGGGTGAGTGGTTAGGTGGTTAGCTGGATTTTGGTGTGTGGCTTTATTATTTTAAGAAAAAATTAAGCGATTTAACTTGACGTTCCCTGGTATAGATGAGTTAGACTGCTTGTGGTTTGGTAGGTGTGGTTTCTATGGGTTAAGCGGGTTGGGGGTAGGTATTTAGGTTATTAGCTGGCTCATCATGTATGGTTTAATTATTTTAAGAAAAAATAAAGCGATTTATCTCGCTGTTCCCTGGGATAGATGAGTTAGACTGCCTGTGGTTTGGTAGGGGTGGTTTCTAGGGGTAGGGGGTGAGTGGTTAGGTGGTTAGCTGGCTTATGGTGTGTGGCTTTATTATTTTAAGAAAAAATAAAGTGTTTTAACTCGCTGTTCCCAGGGTTAGACAAGTTAGCCAACTTGTGGTTTGGTAGGTGTGGTTTCTATGGGTTAAGCGGGTTGGGGGTAGGTATTTAGGTTATCAGCTGGCTCATCATGTATGGTTTAATTATTTTAAGAAAAAATAAAGCGATTTATCTCGCTGTTACCTGGGATAGATGAGTTAGACTGCTTGTGGTTTGGTAGGGGTGGTTTCTAAGGGTAGGGTGTGAGTGGTTAGGTGGTTAGCTGGATTATGGTGTGTGACTTTATTATTTTAAGAAAAAATAAAGCTATTTAACTCGCTGTTCCCTGGGGTAGATGAGTTAGACTGCTTGTGGTTTGATAGGGGTGGTTTCTAGGTGTAGGGGGCTAGTGGTTAGGTGGTTAGCTGGCTTATGTTGTGTGGCTTTATTATTTTAAGAAAAAATAAAGTAATTTAACTCGCTGTTCCCTGGTATAGATGAGTTAGACTGCTTGTGGTTTGGTATGGGTGGTTTCTAGGAGTAGGGGGTGAGTGGTTAGGTAGTTAGCTGGCTTATGGTGTGTGGCTTTATTATTTTAAGAAAAAATTAAGCGCTTTAACTCGCTGTTCCCAGGGTTAGACAAGTTAGCCTGCTTGTGGTTTGGTAGGGGTGGTTTCTAGGGGTAGGGGGTGAGTGGTTAGGTGGTTAGCTGGATTATGGTGTGTGACTTTATTATTTTAAGAAAAAATTAAGCGCTTTAACTCGCTGTTCCCAGGGTTAGGCTAGTTAGCCTGCTTGTGGTTTGGTAGGGGTAGTTTCTAGGGGTTAAGCGGGTTAGGATGAGGTATTTAGGTTATTAGCTGGCTCATGGTGTATGGTTTAATTATTTTAAGAAAAAATAACGCTATTTAACTCGCTGTTCCCTGGGGTAGATGAGTTAGACTGCTTGTGGTTTGGTAGGGGTGGTTTCTAGGGGTAGGGGGTGAGTCGTTAGGTGGTTAGCTGGCTTATGGTGTGTGGCTTTATTATTTTAAGAAAAAATAAAGCGATTTAACTCGCTTTTCCCAGGGTTAGACAAGTTAGCCTGCTTGTGGTTTGGTAGAGGTTGTTTCTAGGGGTTCAGCGGGTTCGGATGAAGTATTTAGGTTATTAGCTGGATCATGGTGTATGATTTAATTATTTTAAAAAAAAATATAGCGATTTATCTCGCTGTTCCCTGGGATAGATGAGTTAGACTGCTTGTGGTTTGGTAGGGGTGGTTTCTAGGGGTAGGGAGTGAGTGGTTAGGTGGTTAACTGGCTCATCGTGTATGGCTTAATTATTTTAAGAAAAAATAAAGCGATTTAACTCGCTGTTCCCTGGGATAGATGAGTTGGACTGCTTGTGGTTTGATAGGGGTGGTTTCTAGGGGTAGGGGGTGAGCGGTTAGGTGGTTACCTTGCTTATGGTGTGTGTCTTTATTATTGTAAGAAAAAATAACGCGATCTAACTCGCTGTTCCCAGGGTTAGACAAGTTAGACTGCTTGAGATTTGGTAGGGGTGGTTTCAAGGGTTAGGGCGTAAGTGGTTAGGTGGTTAGCAGGCTTATGGTATGTGGCTTAATTATTTTAAGAAAAAATAAAGCGATTTAACTCGCTGTTCCCAGGGTTAGACAAGTTAGCCTGCTTGTGGTTTGGTAGGGGTGGTTTCTAGGGGTTAAGCGGGTTGGGGGGAGGTATTTAGGTTATTAGCTGGCTCATCATGTATGGCTTAATTATTTTAAGAAAAATAAAGCGATTTAACTCGCTGTTCGCAGGGTTAGACAAGATAGCCTGCTTGTGGTTTCTAGGGGTAGGGGGTGAGTGGTTAGGTGGTTAGCTGGCTTATGGTGTGTGGCTTAATTATTTTAAGAAAAAATAAAGCGATTTAACTCGCTGCTCCCTGGGGTAGAAATTCTTTGGAGATCTTCCTAAGAGATTTGCTGTGTCCGGTATTAATATCAAATGGATTAACGCATCTATCGATACGATATTTTTTCGCAGGAGAAGACATTGTTGTAGGATATGAGAAAGCACAACCAAAACAAAAAAAATGTTAGAAATAACAATATTACGGCTAGTACAGGTGAACAAGGAGTTGCCGATAAAGTAAGACTTACTCAACAACTGCCTTAAAAAGGATGTTGAAGTAGAAGTCGCCAATGTATCTATTAATGTACCTATTAACTATCCTAAAAAGGACTGTTGGAGAAAAAGTCGCCTATGAATAAAGCCGCTGATGGACTTGCTCACCAACTATCCTGAAAAAGACTGTTGGAGAAAAAGTCGCCGATGAAGACAGCATTCCTTGAAGAAAATATTCCTTTCTACGGGTTGATAAACGTGGGAAGGGGTTGGGGGTGTAGGTAAAATGAGGGATGAAATAAATCACTTGAAAGCAATAAATTCCTTTGCCACAAAACAGTTTTATTTGCTGAAGTCTTTGCACAAGTTGTCATTGGACACGAGCCGTGTACTTGCAGCATTAGGCTGTTGGAAGAGGGGCGAGGTACAGCGCTGGACCCAGCCTTCTTATGTGCCCTCCGCGTCGCTACTTCACTTGTGGGTAATGCGCAGCCGCCTAGCGGCGCGCCGCGGTACTAGCGCCGCGGTGATAAGCGCTGCAGCATGCGTGGCGTGTTCGGCGGGTTGCGCGTTAGCAGGGGCTTTTCGCGAGAGAGCCTGCGGGTGGGTTATGACAAATATCCGCCAGTTTATATTGGCCATTTGAATTTTGAAATTTCGAGGTTAAACTAAGATTCAGCGGCCCCTTAAACTCCCATACCGATACTTTAAACTGATTTAAAATCAGTAGGGTAGGGGTGGTTTCTAGGGGTTAAGCGGGTTCGGATGAAGTATTTAGGTTATTAGCTGGCTCATGGTGTATGGTTTAATTATTTTAAGAAAATTTAAGCGATTTAACTTGACGTTCCCTGGTATAGATGAGTTAGACTGCTTGTGGTTTGGTAGGGGTGGTTTCTAGGGGTAGGGATTGTGTGGTTAGGTGGATAGCTGGCTTATGGTGTATGGCTTTATTATTTTAAGAAAAAATAACGCGATTTATCTCGCTGTTCCCTGGTATAGATGAGTTAGACTGCTCGTGGTTTGGTAGTGGTGGTTTCTAGTGGTAGGGGGTGAGTGCTTAGGTGGTTAACTGGATTATGGTGTGTGACTTTATTATTTTAAGAAAAAATAAAGTGATTTAACTTGCTGTTCCCAGGGTTAGACAAGTTAGCCTGCTTGTGGTTTGGTAGGTGTGGTTTCTATGGGTTAAGCGGGTTGGGGGGAGGTATTTAGGTTATTAGCTGGCTCATCATGTATGGTTTAATTATTTTAAGAAAAAATAAAGCGATTTAACATGCTGTTCCCTGGGATTGATGAGTTAGACTGCTTGTGGTTTTGTAGGGGTGGTTTCTAGGGGTAGGGGGTGAGTGGTTAGGTGGTTAGGTGGCTTATGGTGTGTGGCTTTATTATTTTAAGAAAAAATAAAGCGATTTAACTCGCTGTTCCCTGGGGTAGATGAGTTAGACTGCTTGTGGTTTGGTAGGGGTGGTTTCTAGGGGTAGGGGGTGAGTGGTTAGGTGGTTAGCTGGCTTATGGTGTGTGGCTTAATTATTTTAAGAAAAAATAAAGCGATTTTACTCGCTGCTCCCTGGGGTAGAAATTCTTTGGAGATCTTCCTAAGAGATTTGCTGTGTCCGGTATTAATATCAAATGGATTAACGCATCTATCGATACGATATTTTTTCGCAGAAGAAGACATTGTTGTAGGATATGAGAAAGCACAACCAAAACAAAAAAAAATGTTAGAAATAACAATATTACGGCTAGTACAGTTGAACAAGGAGTTGCCGATAAAGTAAGACTTACTCAACAACTGCCTTAAAAAGGATGTTGAAGAAGAAGTCGCCAATGTATCTATTAATGTACCTATTATCTATCCTAAAAAGGACTGTTGGAGAAAAAGTCGCCTATGAATAAAGCCGCTGATGGACTTGCTCACCAACTATCCTGAAAAAGACTGTTGGAGAAAAAGTCGCCGATGAAGAAAGCATTCCTTGAAGAAAATATTCCTTTCTACGGGTTGCTAAACGTGGGAAGGGGTTGGGGGTGTAGGTAAAATGAGGGATGAAATAAATCACTTGAAAGCAATAAATTCCTTTGCCACAAAACAGTTTTATTTGCTGAAGTCTTTGCACAAGTTGTCATTGGACACGAGCCGTGTACTTGCAGCATTAGGCTGTTGGTAGAGGGGCGAGGTACAGCGCTGGACCCAGCCTTCTTATGTGCCCTCCGCGTCGCTACTTCACTTGTGGGTAATGCGCAGCCGCCTAGCGGCGCGCCGCGGTACTAGCGCCGCGGTGATAAGCGCTGCAGCATGCGTGGCGTGTTCGGCGGGTTGCGCGTTAGCAGGGGCTTTTCGCGAGAGAGCCTGCGGGTGGGTTATGACAAATATCCGCCAGTTTATATTGGCCATTTGAATTTTGAAATTTCGAGGTTAAAATAAGATTCAGCGGCCCCTTAAACTCCCATACCGATACTTTAAACTGATTTAAAATCAGTAGGGTAGGGGTGGTTTCTAGGGGTTAAGCGGGTTCGGATGAAGTATTTAGGTTATTAGCTGGCTCATGGTGTATGGTTTAATTATTTTAAGAAAATTTAAGCGATTTAACTTGACGTTCCCTGGTATAGATGAGTTAGACTGCTTGTGGTTTGGTAGGGGTGGTTTCTAGGGGTAGGGATTGTGTGGTTAGGTGGATAGCTGGCTTATGGTGTATGGCTTTATTATTTTAAGAAAAAATAACGCGATTTATCTCGCTGTTCCCTGGTATAGATGAGTTAGACTGCTCGTGGTTTGGTAGTGGTGGTTTCTAGTGGTAGGGGGTGAGTGCTTAGGTGGTTAACTGGATTATGGTGTGTGACTTTATTATTTTAAGAAAAAATAAAGTGATTTAACTTGCTGTTCCCAGGGTTAGACAAGTTAGCCTGCTTGTGGTTTGGTAGGTGTGGTTTCTATGGGTTAAGCGGGTTGGGGGGAGGTATTTAGGTTATTAGCTGGCTCATCATGTATGGTTTAATTATTTTAAGAAAAAATAAAGCGATTTAACATGCTGTTCCCTGGGATTGATGAGTTAGACTGCTTGTGGTTTTGTAGGGGTGGTTTCTAGGGGTAGGGGGTGAGTGGTTAGGTGGTTAGGTGGCTTATGGTGTGTGGCTTTATTATTTTAAGAAAAAATAAAGCGATTTAACTCGCTGTTCCCTGGGGTAGATGAGTTAGACTGCTTGTGGTTTGGTAGGTGTGGTTTCTATGGGTTAAGCGGGTTGGGGGGAGGTATTTAGGTTATTAGCTGGCTCATCATGTATGGTTTAATTATTTTAAGAAAAAATAAAGCGATTTAACATGCTGTTCCCTGGGATTGATGAGTTAGACTGCTTGTGGTTTTGTAGGGGTGGTTTCTAGGGGTAGGGGGTGAGTGGTTAGGTAGTTAGGTGGCTTATGGCGTGTGGCTTTATTATTTTAAGAAAAAATTAAGAGATTCAACTCGCTGTTCCCAGGATTAGGTTAGTTAGCCTGCTTGTGATTTGGTAGAGGTGGTTTCTAGGGGTTAAGCGGGTTCGGATGAAGTATTTAGGTTATTAGCTGTCTCATGGTGTATGGTTTAATTATTTTTAGAAAAAATTAAGCGATTTAACTTGACGTTCCCTGGTATAGATGAGTTAGACTGCTTGTGGTTTGGTAGGGGTAGTTTCTAGGGGTAGGGGGTGAGTGGTGGGGTGGTTAGCTGACTTATGGTGTGTGGCTTTATTATTTTAAGAAAAAATAAAGCGATTTAACTCGCTGTTCCCTGGTATAGATGAGTTAGACTGCTCGTGGTTTGGTAGTGGTGGTTTCTAGTGGTAGGGGGTGAGTGGTTAGGTGGTTAACTGGATTATGGTGTGTGACTTTATTATTTTAAGAAAAAATAAAGTGATTTAACTTGCTGTTCCCAGGGTTAGACAAGTTAGCCTGCTTGTGGTTTGGTAGGTGTGGTTTCTATGGGTTAAGCGGGTTGGGGGGAGGTATTTAGGTTATTAGCTGGCTCATCATGTATGGTTTAATTATTTTAAGAAAAAATAAAGCGATTTAACATGCTGTTCCCTGGGATTGATGAGTTAGACTGCTTGTGGTTTTGTAGGGGTGGTTTCTAGGGGTAGGGGGTGAGTGGTTAGGTGGTTAGGTGGCTTATGGTGTGTGGCTTTATTATTTTAAGAAAAAATAAAGTGATTTAACTTGCTGTTCCCAGGGTTAGACAAGTTAGCCTGCTTGTGGTTTGGTAGGTGTGGTTTCTATGGGTTAAGCGGGTTGGGGGGAGGTATTTAGGTTATTAGCTGGCTCATCATGTATGGTTTAATTATTTTAAGAAAAAATAAAGCGATTTAACATGCTGTTCCCTGGGATTGATGAGTTAGACTGCTTGTGGTTTTGTAGGGGTGGTTTCTAGGGGTAGGGGGTGAGTGGTTAGGTGGTTAGCTGGGTATGGTGTGTGGCTTTATTATTTTAAGAAAAAAGAAAGCGGTTTTACTCGCTGTTCCCTGGGGTAGATGAGTTAGCCTGCTTGTGGTTTGGTAGGGGTAGTTTCTTGGGGTAGGGGGTGAGTGGTTAGGTGGTTAACTGGATTATGGTGTGTGACTTTATTATTTTAAGAAAAAATAAAGTGATTTAACTTGCTGTTCCCAGGGTTAGACAAGTTAGCCTGCTTGTGGTTTGGTAGGTGTGGTTTCTATGGGTTAAGCGGGTTGGGGGGAGGTATTTAGGTTATTAGCTGGCTCATCATGTATGGTTTAATTATTTTAAGAAAAAATAAAGCGATTTAACATGCTGTTCCCTGGGATTGATGAGTTAGACTGCTTGTGGTTTTGTAGGGGTGGTTTCTAGGGGTAGGGGGTGAGTGGTTAGGTGGTTAGGTGGCTTATGGTGTGTGGCTTTATTATTTTAAGAAAAAATAAAGCGATTTAACTCGCTGTTCCCTGGGGTAGATGAGTTAGACTGCTTGTGGTTTGGTAGGGGTGGTTTCTAGGGGTAGGGGGTGAGTGGTTAGGTGGTTAGCTGGCTTATGGTGTGTGGCTTTATTATTTTCAGAAAAAATAAAGCGATTTAACTCGCTGTTCCCTGGGGTAGATGAGTTAGACTGCTTGTGGTTTGGTAGGGGTGGTTTCTAGGGGTAGGGGGTGAGTGGTTAGGTGGTTAGCTGGATTATGGTGTGTGGCTTAATTATTTTAAGAAAAAATAAAGCGATTTAACTCGCTGCTCCCTGGGGTAGAATTTCTTTGGAGATCTTCCTAAGAGATTTGCTGTGTCCGGTATTAATATCAAATGGATTAACGCATCTATCGATACGATATTTTTTCGCAGAAGAAGACATTGTTGTAGGATATGAGAATGCACAACCAAAACAAAAAAAAATGTTAGAAATAACAATATTACGGCTAGTACAGTTGAACAAGGAGTTGCCGATAAAGTAAGACTTACTCAACAACTGCCTTAAAAAGGATGTTGAAGAAGAAGTCGCCAATGTATCTATTAATGTACCTATTATCTATCCTAAAAAGGACTGTTGGAGAAAAAGTCGCCTATGAATAAAGCCGCTGATGGACTTGCTCACCAACTATCCTGAAAAAGACTGTTGGAGAAAAAGTCGCCGATGAAGAAAGCATTCCTTGAAGAAAATATTCCTTTCTACGGGTTGCTAAACGTGGGAAGGGGTTGGGGGTGTAGGTAAAATGAGGGATGAAATAAATCACTTGAAAGCAATAAATTCCTTTGCCACAAAACAGTTTTATTTGCTGAAGTCTTTGCACAAGTTGTCATTGGACACGAGCCGTGTACTTGCAGCATTAGGCTGTTGGTAGAGGGGCGAGGTACAGCGCTGGACCCAGCCTTCTTATGTGCCCTCCGCGTCGCTACTTCACTTGTGGGTAATGCGCAGCCGCCTAGCGGCGCGCCGCGGTACTAGCGCCGCGGTGATAAGCGCTGCAGCATGCGTGGCGTGTTCGGCGGGTTGCGCGTTAGCAGGGGCTTTTCGCGAGAGAGCCTGCGGGTGGGGTATGACAAATATCCGCCAGTTTATATTGGCCATTTGAATTTTGAAATTTCGAGGTTAAAATAAGATTCAGCGGCCCCTTAAACTCCCATACCGATACTTTAAACTGATTTAAAATCGTTCATTGCGGTAAAATAGTTTTGGTGGTTATATAATGTCCGCCATTTTGGATCAGCCATTTTGGATTTTAAAATTTCGTAGGGGTAGGGGGTGAGTGGTTAGGTGGTTAGCTGGCTTATGGTGTGTGGCTTTATTATTTTAAGAAAAAATAAAGCGATTGAACTCGCTGTTCCCAGGGTTAGGCTAGTTAACCTGCTTGTGGTTTGGTAGGGGTGGTTTTCAAGGGGTAGGGGGTGAGTGGTTAGGTGGTTAGCTGGGTATGGTGTGTGGCTTTATTATTTTAAGAAAAAATAAAGCGATTTTACTCGCTGTTCCCTGGGGTAGATGAGTTAGCCTGCTTGTGGTTTGGTAGGGGTGGTTTCTAGGGGTTAAGCGGGTTCGGATGAAGTATTTAGGTTATTAGCTGGCTCATGGTGTATGGTTTAATTATTTTAAGAAAATTTAAGCGATTTAACTTGACGTTCCCTGGTATAGATGAGTTAGACTGCTTGTGGTTTGGTAGGGGTGGTTTCTAGGGGTAGGGATTGTGTGGTTAGGTGGATAGCTGGCTTATGGTGTATGGCTTTATTATTTTAAGAAAAAATAACGCGATTTATCTCGCTGTTCCCTGGTATAGATGAGTTAGACTGCTCGTGGTTTGGTAGTGGTGGTTTCTAGTGGTAGGGGGTGAGTGGTTAGGTGGTTAACTGGATTATGGTGTGTGACTTTATTATTTTAAGAAAAAATAAAGTGATTTAACTTGCTGTTCCCAGGGTTAGACAAGTTAGCCTGCTTGTGGTTTGGTAGGTGTGGTTTCTATGGGTTAAGCGGGTTGGGGGGAGGTATTTAGGTTATTAGCTGGCTCATCATGTATGGTTTAATTATTTTAAGAAAAAATAAAGCGATTTAACATGCTGTTCCCTGGGATTGATGAGTTAGACTGCTTGTGGTTTTGTAGGGGTGGTTTCTAGGGGTAGGGGGTGAGTGGTTAGGTGGTTAGGTGGCTTATGGTGTGTGGCTTTATTATTTTAAGAAAAAATTAAGAGATTCAACTCGCTGTTCCCAGGATTAGGCTAGTTAGCCTGCTTGTGATTTGGTAGAGGTGGTTTCTAGGGGTTAAGCGGGTTCGGATGAAGTATTTAGGTTATTAGCTGTCTCATGGTGTATGGTTTAATTATTTTTAGAAAAAATTAAGCGATTTAACTTGACGTTCCCTGGTATAGATGAGTTAGACTGCTTGTGGTTTGGTAGGGGTAGTTTCTAGGGGTAGGGGGTGAGTGGTCAGGTGGTTAGCTGACTTATGGTGTGTGACTTTATTATTTTAAGAAAAAATAAAGAGATTTAACTCGCTGTTCCCAGGGTTAGACAAGTTAGCCTGCTTGTGGTTTGGTTGGTGTGGTTTCTATGGGTTAAGCGAATTGGGGGTAGGTATTTAGGTTATTAGCTGGCGCATCATGTATGGTTTAATTATTTTAAGAAAAAATAAAGCGATTTATCTCGCTGTTCCCTGGGATAGATGAGTTAGACTGTTTGTGGTTTGGTAGGGGTGGTTTCTAGGGGTAGGGGGTGAGTGGTTAGGTTGTTAGCTGGCTTATGGTGTGTGGCTTTATTATTTTAAGAAAAAATAAAGCGATTTAACTCGCTGTTCCCTGGGGTAGATGAGTTAGACTGCTTGTGGTTTGGTAGGGGTGGTTTCTAGGGGTAGGGGGTGAGTGGTTATTTGGTTAGCTGGCTTATGGTGTGTGGCTTTATTATTTTAAGAAAAAATAAAGCGATTTAACTCGCTATTCCCAGGGTTAGACAAGTTAGCCTGCTTGTGGTTTGGTAGGTGTGGTTTCTATGGGTTAAGCTGGTTGGGGGTAGGTATTTAGGTTATTAGCTGGCTCATCATGTATGGTTTAATTATTTTAAGAAAAAATAAAGCGATTTATCTCGCTGTTCCCTGGGATAGATGAGTAGACTGCTTGTGGTTTGGTAGGGGTGGGTTCTAGGGGTAGAGGTTGTGTGGTTAGCTGGTTAGCTGGATTATGGTGTGTGACTTTATTATTTTAAGAAAAAATAAAGCGATTTAACTCGCTGTTCCCAGGGTTAGACAAGTTAGCCTGCTTGTGGTTTCTAGGGGTAGGGGGAGAGTGGTTAGGTGGTTAGCTGGATTATGGTGTGTGGCTTTATTATTTTAAGAAAAAATAAAGCGATTTAACTTGCTGTTCCCAGGGTTAGACAAGTTAGCCTGCTTGTGGTTTCTAGGGGTAGGGGGAGAGTGGTTAGGTGGTTAGCTAGCTTATGGTGTGTGGCTTTATTATTTTAAGAAAAAATAACGCGATTTAACTCGCTGTTCCCTGGTATAGATGAGTTAGACTGCTTGTGGTTTGGTAGGGGTAGTTTCTTGGGGTAGGGGATGAGTGGTTAGCTGGTTAGCTGGATTATGGTGTGTGACTTTATTATTTTAAGAAAAAATAAAGCGATTTAACTCGCTGTTCCCAGGGTTAGACAAGTTAGCCTGCTTGTGGTTTCTAGGGGTAGGGGGAGAGTGGTTAGGTGGTTAGCTGGATTATGGTGTGTGGCTTTATTATTTTAAGAAAAAATAAAGCGATTTAACTCGCTGTTCCCAGGGTTAGACAAGTTAGCCTGCTTGTGGTTTCTAGGGGTAGGGGGTGAGTGGTTAGGTGGTTAGGTGGCTTATGGTGTGTGGCTTTATTATTTTAAGAAAAAATTAAGAGATTCAACTCGCTGTTCCCAGGATTAGGCTAGTTAGCCTGCTTGTGATTTGGTAGAGGTGGTTTCTAGGGGTTAAGCGGGTTCGGATGAAGTATTTAGGTTATTAGCTGTCTCATGGTGTATGGTTTAATTATTTTTAGAAAAAATTAAGCGATTTAATTTTACGTTCCCTGGTATAGATGAGTTAGACTGCTTGTGGTTTGGTAGGGGTAGTTTCTAGGAGTAGGGGGTGAGTGGTCAGGTGGTTATCTGGCTTATGGTGTGTGGCTTTATTATTTTCAGAAAAAATAAAGTGATTTAACTCGCTGTTCCCTGGGGTAGATGAGTTAGACTGCTTGTGGTTTGGTAGGGGTGGTTTCTAGGGGTAGGGGGATAGTGGTTAGGTTGTTAGCTGGCTTATGGTGTGTGGCTTTATTATTTTAAGAAAAAATAAAGCGATTTAACTCGCTGTTCCCTGGGGTAGATGAGTTAGACTGCTTGTGGTTTGGTAGGGGTGGTTTCTAGGGGTAGGGGGTGAGTGGTTAGGTGGTTAGCTGGCTTATGGTGTGTGGCTTTATTATTTTAAGAAAAAATAAAGCGATTTAACTCGCTATTCCCAGGGTTAGACAAGTTAGCCTGCTTGTGGTTTGGTAGGTGTGGTTTCTATGGGTTAAGCTGGTTGGGGGTAGGTATTTAGGTTATTAGCTGGCTCATCATGTATGGTTTAATTATTTTAAGAAAAAATAAAGCGATTTATCTCGCTTTTCCCTGGGATAGATGAGTAGACTGCTTGTGGTTTGGTAGGGGTGGGTTCTAGGGGTAGAGGTTGTGTGGTTAGCTGGTTAGCTGGATTATGGTGTGTGACTTTATTATTTTAAGAAAAAATAAAGCGATTTAACTCGCTGTTCCCAGGGTTAGACAAGTTAGCCTGCTTGTGGTTTCTAGGGGTAGGGGGAGAGTGGTTAGGTGGTTAGCTGGATTATGGTGTGTGGCTTTATTATTTTAAGAAAAAATAAAGCGATTTAACTCGCTGTTCCCAGGGTTAGACAAGTTAGCCTGCTTGTGGTTTCTAGGGGTAGGGGGAGAGTGGTTAGGTGGTTAGCTAGCTTATGGTGTGTGGCTTTATTATTTTAAGAAAAAATAACGCGATTTAACTCGCTGTTCCCTGGTATAGATGAGTTAGACTGCTTGTGGTTTGGTAGGGGTAGTTTCTTGGGGTAGGGGATGAGTGGTTAGGTGGTTAGCTGGATTATGGTGTGTGACTTTATTATTTTAAGAAAAAATAAAGCGATTTAACTCGCTGTTCCCAGGGTTAGACAAGTTAGCCTGCTTGTGGTTTCTAGGGGTAGGGGGAGAGTGGTTAGGTGGTTAGCTGGATTATGGTGTGTGGCTTTATTATTTTAAGAAAAAATAAAGCGATTTAACTCGCTGTTCCCAGGGTTAGACAAGTTAGCCTGCTTGTGGTTTCTAGGGGTAGGGGGTGAGTGGTTAGGTGGTTAGGTGGCTTATGGTGTGTGGCTTTATTATTTTAAGAAAAAATTAAGAGATTCAACTCGCTGTTCCCAGGATTAGGCTAGTTAGCCTGCTTGTGGTTTGGTAGAGGTGGTTTCTAGGGGTTAAGCGGGTTCGGATGAAGTATTTAGGTTATTAGCTGTCTCATGGTGTATGGTTTAATTATTTTTAGAAAAAATTAAGCGATTTAACTTGACGTTCCCTGGTATCGATGAGTTAGACTGCTTGTGGTTTGGTAGGGGTGGTTTCTAGTGGTAGGGGTTGCGTGGTTAGATGGGTAGCTGGCTTATGGTGTGTGGCTTTATTATTTTAAGAAAAAATAAAGCGATTTAACTCGCTGTTCCCTGGGGTAGATGAGTTAGACTGCTTGTGGTTTGGTAGGGGTGGTTTCTAGGGGTAGGGGGTGAGTGGTTAGGTGGTTAGCTGGGTATGGTGTGTGGCTTTATTATTTTAAGAAAAAATAAAGCGATTTTACTCGCTGTTCCCTGGGGTAGATGAGTTAGCCTGCTTGTGGTTTGGTAGGGGTGGTTTCTAGGGGTTAAGCGGGTTCGGATGAAGTATTTAGGTTATTAGCTGGCTCATGGTGTATGGTTTAATTATTTTAAGAAAATTTAAGCGATTTAACTTGACGGTCCCTGGTATAGATGAGTTAGACTGCTTGTGGTTTGGTAGGGGTGGTTTCTAGGGGTAGGGATTGTGTGGTTAGGTGGATAGCTGGCTTATGGTGTATGGCTTTATTATTTTAAGAAAAAATAACGCGATTTATCTCGCTGTTCCCTGGTATAGATGAGTTAGACTGCTCGTGGTTTGGTAGTGGTGGTTTCTAGTGGTAGTGGGTGAGTGGTTAGGTGGTTAACTGGATTATGGTGTGTGACTTTATTATTTTAAGAAAAAATAAAGTGATTTAACTTGCTGTTCCCAGGGTTAGACAAGTTAGCCTGCTTGTGGTTTGGTAGGTGTGGTTTCTATGGGTTAAGCGGGTTGGGGGGAGGTATTTAGGTTATTAGCTGGCTCATCATGTATGGTTTAATTATTTTAAGAAAAAATAAAGCGATTTAACATGCTGTTCCCTGGGATTGATGAGTTAGACTGCTTGTGGTTTTGTAGGGGTGGTTTCTAGGGGTAGGGGGTGAGTGGTTAGGTGGTTAGGTGGCTTATGGTGTGTGGCTTTATTATTTTAAGAAAAAATTAAGAGATTCAACTCGCTGTTCCCAGGATTAGGCTAGTTAGCCTGCTTGTGATTTGGTAGAGGTGGTTTCTAGGGGTTAAGCGGGTTCGGATGAAGTATTTAGGTTATTAGCTGTCTCATGGTGTATGGTTTAATTATTTTTAGAAAAAATTAAGCGATTTAACTTGACGTTCCCTGGTATAGATGAGTTAGACTGCTTGTGGTTTGGTAGGGGTAGTTTCTAGGAGTAGGGGGTGAGTGGTCAGGTGGTTATCTGGCTTATGGTGTGTGGCTTTATTATTTTCAGAAAAAATAAAGTGATTTAACTCGCTGTTCCCTGGGGTAGATGAGTTAGACTGCTTGTGGTTTGGTAGGGGTGGTTTCTAGGGGTAGGGGGATAGTGGTTAGGTTGTTAGCTGGCTTATGGTGTGTGGCTTTATTATTTTAAGAAAAAATAAAGCGATTTAACTCGCTGTTCCCTGGGGTAGATGAGTTAGACTGCTTGTGGTTTGGTAGGGGTGGTTTCTAGGGGTAGGGGGTGAGTGGTTAGGTGGTTAGCTGGCTTATGGTGTGTGGCTTTATTATTTTAAGAAAAAATAAAGCGATTTAACTCGCTATTCCCAGGGTTAGACAAGTTAGCCTGCTTGTGGTTTCTAGGGGTAGGGGGAGAGTGGTTAGGTGGTTAGCTGGATTATGGTGTGTGGCTTTATTATTTTAAGAAAAAATAAAGCGATTTAACTCGCTGTTCCCAGGGTTAGACAAGTTAGCCTGCTTGTGGTTTCTAGGGGTAGGGGGAGAGTGGTTAGGTGGTTAGCTAGCTTATGGTGTGTGGCTTTATTATATTAAGAAAAAATAACGCGATTTAACTCGCTGTTCCCTGGTATAGATGAGTTAGACTGCTTGTGGTTTGGTAGGGGTAGTTTCTTGGGGTAGGGGATGAGTGGTTAGGTGGTTAGCTGGATTATGGTGTGTGACTTTATTATTTTAAGAAAAAATAAAGCGATTTAACTCGCTGTTCCCAGGGTTAGACAAGTTAGCCTGCTTGTGGTTTCTAGGGGTAGGGGGAGAGTGGTTAGGTGGTTAGCTGGATTATGGTGTGTGGCTTTATTATTTTAAGAAAAAATAAAGCGATTTAACTCGCTGTTCCCAGGGTTAGACAAGTTAGCCTGCTTGTGGTTTCTAGGGGTAGGGGGTGAGTGGTTAGGTGGTTAGGTGGCTTATGGTGTGTGGCTTTATTATTTTAAGAAAAAATTTAGAGATTCAACTCGCTGTTCCCAGGATTAGGCTAGTTAGCCTGCTTGTGGTTTGGTAGAGGTGGTTTCTAGGGGTTAAGCGGGTTCGGATGAAGTATTTAGGTTATTAGCTGTCTCATGGTGTATGGTTTAATTATTTTTAGAAAAAATTAAGCGATTTAACTTGACGTTCCCTGGTATCGATGAGTTAGACTGCTTGTGGTTTGGTAGGGGTGGTTTCTAGTGGTAGGGGTTGCGTGGTTAGATGGGTAGCTGGCTTATGGTGTGTGGCTTTATTATTTTAAGAAAAAATAAAGCGATTTATCTCGCTGTTCCCTGGTATAGATGAGTTAGACTGCTCGTGGTTTGGTAGTGGTGGTTTCTAGTGGTAGGGGGTGAGTGGTTAGGTGGTTAACTGGATTATGGTGTGTGACTTTATTATTTTAAGAAAAAATAAAGTGATTTAACTTGCTGTTCCCAGGATTAGGCTAGTTAGCCTGCTTGTGGTTTGGTAGAGGTGGTTTCTAGGGGTTAAGCGGGTTCGGATGAAGTATTTAGGTTATTAGCTGTCTCATGGTGTATGGTTTAATTATTTTTAGAAAAAATTAAGCGATTTAACTTGACGTTCCCTGGTATCGATGAGTTAGACTGCTTGTGGTTTGGTAGGGGTGGTTTCTAGTGGTAGGGGTTGCGTGGTTAGATGGGTAGCTGGCTTATGGTGTGTGGCTTTATTATTTTAAGAAAAAATAAAGCGATTTAACTCGCTGTTCCCTGGGGTAGATGAGTTAGACTGCTTGTGGTTTGGTAGGGGTGGTTTCTAGGGGTAGGGGTGAGTGGTTAGGTGGTTAGCTGGGTATGGTGTGTGGCTTTATTATTTTAAGAAAAAATAAAGCGATTTTACTCGCTGTTCCCTGGGGTAGATGAGTTAGCCTGCTTGTGGTTTGGTAGGGGTGGTTTCTAGGGGTTAAGCGGGTTCGGATGAAGTATTTAGGTTATTAGCTGGCTCATGGTGTATGGTTTAATTATTTTAAGAAAATTTAAGCGATTTAACTTGACGGTCCCTGGTATAGATGAGTTAGACTGCTTGTGGTTTGGTAGGGGTGGTTTCTAGGGGTAGGGATTGTGTGGTTAGGTGGATAGCTGGCTTATGGTGTATGGCTTTATTATTTTAAGAAAAAATAACGCGATTTATCTCGCTGTTCCCTGGTATAGATGAGTTAGACTGCTCGTGGTTTGGTAGTGGTGGTTTCTAGTGGTAGGGGGTGAGTGGTTAGGTGGTTAACTGGATTATGGTGTGTGACTTTATTATTTTAAGAAAAAATAAAGTGATTTAACTTGCTGTTCCCAGGGTTAGACAAGTTAGCCTGCTTGTGGTTTGGTAGGTGTGGTTTCTATGGGTTAAGCGGGTTGGGGGGAGGTATTTAGGTTATTAGCTGGCTCATCATGTATGGTTTAATTATTTTAAGAAAAAATAAAGCGATTTAACATGCTGTTCCCTGGGATTGATGAGTTAGACTGCTTGTGGTTTTGTAGGGGTGGTTTCTAGGGGTAGGGGGTGAGTGGTTAGGTGGTTAGGTGGCTTATGGTGTGTGGCTTTATTATTTTAAGAAAAAATTAAGAGATTCAACTCGCTGTTCCCAGGATTAGGCTAGTTAGCCTGCTTGTGATTTGGTAGAGGTGGTTTCTAGGGGTTAAGCGGGTTCGGATGAAGTATTTAGGTTATTAGCTGTCTCATGGTGTATGGTTTAATTATTTTTAGAAAAAATTAAGCGATTTAACTTGACGTTCCCTGGTATAGATGAGTTAGACTGCTTGTGGTTTGGTAGGGGTAGTTTCTAGGGTAGGGGGTGAGTGGTCAGGTGGTTAGCTGACTTATGGTGTGTGACTTTATTATTTTAAGAAAAAATAAAGTGATTTAACTTGCTGTTCCCAGGGTTAGACAAGTTAGCCTGCTTGTGGTTTGGTAGGTGTGGTTTCTAGGGGTAGGGGGTGAGTGGTTAGGTGGTTATCTGGCTTATGGTGTGTGGCTTTATTATTTTAAGAAAAAATAAAGCGATTTAACTCGCTTTTCCCAGGGTTAGACAAGTTAGCCTGCTTGTGGTTTGGTACAGGTGGTTTCTAGGGGTTCAGCGGGTTCGGATGAAGTATTTAGGTTATTAGCTGAATCATGGTGTATGATTTAATTATTTTTAGAAAAAATTAAGCGATTTAACTTGACGTTCCCTGGTATAGATGAGTTAGACTGCTTGTGGTTTGGTAGGGGTAGTTTCTTGGGGTAGGGCGTGAGTGGTCAGGTGTTTAGGTGGATTATGGTGTGTGACTTTATTATTTTAAGAAAAAATAAAGAGATTTAACTCGCTGTTCCCAGGGTTAGACAAGTTAGCCTGCTTGTGGTTTCTAGGGGTAGGGGGTGAGTGGTTAGGTGGTTAGGTGGCTTATGGTGTGTGGCTTTATTATTTTAAGAAAAAATAAAGCGATTTAACTCGCTGTTCCCAGGGTTAGACAAGTTAGCCTGCTTGTGGTTTCTAGGGGTAGGGGGTGAGTGGTTAGGTGGTTAGGTGGCTTATGGTGTGTGGCTTTATTATTTTAAGAAAAAATTAAGAGATTCAACTCGCTGTTCCCAGGATTAGGCTAGTTAGCCTGCTTGTGGTTTGGTAGAGGTGGTTTCTAGGGGTTAAGCGGGTTCGGATGAAGTATTTAGGTTATTAGCTGTCTCATGGTGTATGGTTTAATTATTTTTAGAAAAAATTAAGCGATTTAACTTGACGTTCCCTGGTATCGATGAGTTAGACTGCTTGTGGTTTGGTAGGGGTGGTTTCTAGTGGTAGGGGTTGCGTGGTTAGATGGGTAGCTGGCTTATGGTGTGTGGCTTTATTATTTTAAGAAAAAATAAAGCGATTTAACTCGCTGTTCCCTGGGGTAGATGAGTTAGACTGCTTGTGGTTTGGTAGGGGTGGTTTCTAGGGGTAGGGGGTGAGTGGTTAGGTGGTTAGCTGGGTATGGTGTGTGGCTTTATTATTTTAAGAAAAAATAAAGCGATTTTACTCGCTGTTCCCTGGGGTAGATGAGTTAGCCTGCTTGTGGTTTGGTAGGGGTGGTTTCTAGGGGTTAAGCGGGTTCGGATGAAGTATTTAGGTTATTAGCTGGCTCATGGTGTATGGTTTAATTATTTTAAGAAAATTTAAGCGATTTAACTTGACGGTCCCTGGTATAGATGAGTTAGACTGCTTGTGGTTTGGTAGGGGTGGTTTCTAGGGGTAGGGATTGTGTGGTTAGGTGGATAGCTGGCTTATGGTGTATGGCTTTATTATTTTAAGAAAAAATAACGCGATTTATCTCGCTGTTCCCTGGTATAGATGAGTTAGACTGCTCGTGGTTTGGTAGTGGTGGTTTCTAGTGGTAGGGGGTGAGTGGTTAGGTGGTTAACTGGATTATGGTGTGTGACTTTATTATTTTAAGAAAAAATAAAGTGATTTAACTTGCTGTTCCCAGGGTTAGACAAGTTAGCCTGCTTGTGGTTTGGTAGGTGTGGTTTCTATGGGTTAAGCGGGTTGGGGGGAGGTATTTAGGTTATTAGCTGGCTCATCATGTATGGTTTAATTATTTTAAGAAAAAATAAAGCGATTTAACATGCTGTTCCCTGGGATTGATGAGTTAGACTGCTTGTGGTTTTGTAGGGGTGGTTTCTAGGGGTAGGGGGTGAGTGGTTAGGTGGTTAGGTGGCTTATGGTGTGTGGCTTTATTATTTTAAGAAAAAATTAAGAGATTCAACTCGCTGTTCCCAGGATTAGGCTAGTTAGCCTGCTTGTGGTTTGGTAGAGGTGGTTTCTAGGGGTTAAGCGGGTTCGGATGAAGTATTTAGGTTATTAGCTGTCTCATGGTGTATGGTTTAATTATTTTTAGAAAAAATTAAGCGATTTAACTTGACGTTCCCTGGTATCGATGAGTTAGACTGCTTGTGGTTTGGTAGGGGTGGTTTCTAGTGGTAGGGGTTGCGTGGTTAGATGGGTAGCTGGCTTATGGTGTGTGGCTTTATTATTTTAAGAAAAAATAAAGCGATTTAACTCGCTGTTCCCTGGGGTAGATGAGTTAGACTGCTTGTGGTTTGGTAGGGGTGGTTTCTAGGGGTAGGGGGTGAGTGGTTAGGTGGTTAGCTGGGTATGGTGTGTGGCTTTATTATTTTAAGAAAAAATAAAGCGATTTTACTCGCTGTTCCCTGGGGTAGATGAGTTAGCCTGCTTGTGGTTTGGTAGGGGTGGTTTCTAGGGGTTAAGCGGGTTCGGATGAAGTATTTAGGTTATTAGCTGGCTCATGGTGTATGGTTTAATTATTTTAAGAAAATTTAAGCGATTTAACTTGACGGTCCCTGGTATAGATGAGTTAGACTGCTTGTGGTTTGGTAGGGGTGGTTTCTAGGGGTAGGGATTGTGTGGTTAGGTGGATAGCTGGCTTATGGTGTATGGCTTTATTATTTTAAGAAAAAATAACGCGATTTATCTCGCTGTTCCCTGGTATAGATGAGTTAGACTGCTCGTGGTTTGGTAGTGGTGGTTTCTAGTGGTAGGGGGTGAGTGGTTAGGTGGTTAACTGGATTATGGTGTGTGACTTTATTATTTTAAGAAAAAATAAAGTGATTTAACTTGCTGTTCCCAGGGTTAGACAAGTTAGCCTGCTTGTGGTTTGGTAGGTGTGGTTTCTATGGGTTAAGCGGGTTGGGGGGAGGTATTTAGGTTATTAGCTGGCTCATCATGTATGGTTTAATTATTTTAAGAAAAAATAAAGCGATTTAACATGCTGTTCCCTGGGATTGATGAGTTAGACTGCTTGTGGTTTTGTAGGGGTGGTTTCTAGGGGTAGGGGGTGAGTGGTTAGGTGGTTAGGTGGCTTATGGTGTGTGGCTTTATTATTTTAAGAAAAAATTAAGAGATTCAACTCGCTGTTCCCAGGATTAGGCTAGTTAGCCTGCTTGTGATTTGGTAGAGGTGGTTTCTAGGGGTTAAGCGGGTTCGGATGAAGTATTTAGGTTATTAGCTGTCTCATGGTGTATGGTTTAATTATTTTTAGAAAAAATTAAGCGATTTAACTTGACGTTCCCTGGTATAGATGAGTTAGACTGCTTGTGGTTTGGTAGGGGTAGTTTCTAGGGGTAGGGGGTGAGTGGTCAGGTGGTTAGCTGACTTATGGTGTGTGACTTTATTATTTTAAGAAAAAATAAAGTGATTTAACTTGCTGTTCCCAGGGTTAGACAAGTTAGCCTGCTTGTGGTTTGGTAGGTGTGGTTTCTAGGGGTAGGGGGTGAGTGGTTAGGTGGTTATCTGGCTTATGGTGTGTGGCTTTATTATTTTAAGAAAAAATAAAGCGATTTAACTCGCTTTTCCCAGGGTTAGACAAGTTAGCCTGCTTGTGGTTTGGTACAGGTGGTTTCTAGGGGTTCAGCGGGTTCGGATGAAGTATTTAGGTTATTAGCTGAATCATGGTGTATGATTTAATTATTTTTAGAAAAAATTAAGCGATTTAACTTGACGTTCCCTGGTATAGATGAGTTAGACTGCTTGTGGTTTGGTAGGGGTAGTTTCTTGGGGTAGGGCGTGAGTGGTCAGGTGTTTAGGTGGATTATGGTGTGTGACTTTATTATTTTAAGAAAAAATAAAGAGATTTAACTCGCTGTTCCCAGGGTTAGACAAGTTAGCCTGCTTGTGGTTTGGTTGGTGTGGTTTCTATGGGTTAAGCGAATTGGGGGTAGGTATTTAGGTTATTAGCTGGCGCATCATGTATGGTTTAATTATTTTAAGAAAAAATAAAGCGATTTATCTCGCTGTTCCCTGGGATAGATGAGTTAGACTGTTTGTGGTTTGGTAGGGGTGGTTTCTAGGGGTAGGGGGTGAGTGGTTAGGTTGTTAGCTGGCTTATGGTGTGTGGCTTTATTATTTTAAGAAAAAATAAAGCGATTTTACTCGCTGTTCCCTGGGGTAGATGAGTTAGACTGCTTGTGGTTTGGTAGGGGTGGTTTCTAGGGGTAGGGGGTGAGTGGTTATTTGGTTAGCTGGCTTATGGTGTGTGGCTTTATTATTTTAAGAAAAAATAAAGCGATTTAACTCGCTATTCCCAGGGTTAGACAAGTTAGCCTGCTTGTGGTTTGGTAGGTGTGGTTTCTATGGGTTAAGCTGGTTGGGGGTAGGTATTTAGGTTATTAGCTGGCTCATCATGTATGGTTTAATTATTTTAAGAAAAAATAAAGCGATTTATCTCGCTGTTCCCTGGGATAGATGAGTAGACTGCTTGTGGTTTGGTAGGGGTGGGTTCTAGGGGTAGAGGTTGTGTGGTTAGCTGGTTAGCTGGATTATGGTGTGTGACTTTATTATTTTAAGAAAAAATAAAGCGATTTAACTCGCTGTTCCCAGGGTTAGACAAGTTAGCCTGCTTGTGGTTTCTAGGGGTAGGGGGAGAGTGGTTAGGTGGTTAGCTGGATTATGGTGTGTGGCTTTATTATTTTAAGAAAAAATAAAGCGATTTAACTTGCTGTTCCCAGGGTTAGACAAGTTAGCCTGCTTGTGGTTTCTAGGGGTAGGGGGAGAGTGGTTAGGTGGTTAGCTAGCTTATGGTGTGTGGCTTTATTATTTTAAGAAAAAATAACGCGATTTAACTCGCTGTTCCCTGGTATAGATGAGTTAGACTGCTTGTGGTTTGGTAGGGGTAGTTTCTTGGGGTAGGGGATGAGTGGTTAGCTGGTTAGCTGGATTATGGTGTGTGACTTTATTATTTTAAGAAAAAATAAAGCGATTTAACTCGCTGTTCCCAGGGTTAGACAAGTTAGCCTGCTTGTGGTTTCTAGGGGTAGGGGGAGAGTGGTTAGGTGGTTAGCTGGATTATGGTGTGTGGCTTTATTATTTTAAGAAAAAATAAAGCGATTTAACTCGCTGTTCCCAGGGTTAGACAAGTTAGCCTGCTTGTGGTTTCTAGGGGTAGGGGGTGAGTGGTTAGGTGGTTAGGTGGCTTATGGTGTGTGGCTTTATTATTTTAAGAAAAAATTAAGAGATTCAACTCGCTATTCCCAGGATTAGGCTAGTTAGCCTGCTTGTGATTTGGTAGAGGTGGTTTCTAGGGGTTAAGCGGGTTCGGATGAAGTATTTAGGTTATTAGCTGTCTCATGGTGTATGGTTTAATTATTTTTAGAAAAAATTAAGCGATTTAACTTGACGTTCCCTGGTATAGATGAGTTAGACTGCTTGTGGTTTGGTAGGGGTAGTTTCTAGGAGTAGGGGGTGAGTGGTCAGGTGGTTATCTGGCTTATGGTGTGTGGCTTTATTATTTTCAGAAAAAATAAAGTGATTTAACTCGCTGTTCCCTGGAGTAGATGAGTTAGACTGCTTGTGGTTTGGTAGGGGTGGTTTCTAGGGGTAGGGGGATAGTGGTTAGGTTGTTAGCTGGCTTATGGTGTGTGGCTTTATTATTTTAAGAAAAAATAAAGCGATTTAACTCGCTGTTCCCTGGGGTAGATGAGTTAGACTGCTTGTGGTTTGGTAGGAGTGGTTTCTAGGGGTAGGGGGTGAGTGGTTAGGTGGTTAGCTGGCTTATGGTGTGTGGCTTTATTATTTTAAGAAAAAATAAAGCGATTTAACTCGCTGTTCCCTGGGGTAGATGAGTTAGACTGCTTGTGGTTTGGTAGGAGTGGTTTCTAGGGGTAGGGGGTGAGTGGTTAGGTGGTTAGCTGGATTATGGTGTGTGGCTTTATTATTTTAAGAAAAAATAAAGCGATTTAACTCGCTGTTCCCAGGGTTAGACAAGTTAGCCTGCTTGTGGTTTCTAGGGGTAGGGGGTGAGTGGTTAGGTGGTTAGGTGGCTTATGGTGTGTGGCTTTATTATTTTAAGAAAAAATTAAGAGATTCAACTCGCTGTTCCCAGGATTAGGCTAGTTAGCCTGCTTGTGGTTTGGTAGAGGTGGTTTCTAGGGGTTAAGCGGGTTCGGATGAAGTATTTAGGTTATTAGCTGTCTCATGGTGTATGGTTTAATTATTTTTAGAAAAAATTAAGCGATTTAACTTGACGTTCCCTGGTATCGATGAGTTAGACTGCTTGTGGTTTGGTAGGGGTGGTTTCTAGTGGTAGGGGTTGCGTGGTTAGATGGGTAGCTGGCTTATGGTGTGTGGCTTTATTATTTTAAGAAAAAATAAAGCGATTTAACTCGCTGTTCCCTGGGGTAGATGAGTTAGACTGCTTGTGGTTTGGTAGGGGTGGTTTCTAGGGGTAGGGGGTGAGTGGTTAGGTGGTTAGCTGGGTATGGTGTGTGGCTTTATTATTTTAAGAAAAAATAAAGCGATTTTACTCGCTGTTCCCTGGGGTAGATGAGTTAGCCTGCTTGTGGTTTGGTAGGGGTGGTTTCTAGGGGTTAAGCGGGTTCGGATGAAGTATTTAGGTTATTAGCTGGCTCATGGTGTATGGTTTAATTATTTTAAGAAAATTTAAGCGATTTAACTTGACGGTCCCTGGTATAGATGAGTTAGACTGCTTGTGGTTTGGTAGGGGTGGTTTCTAGGGGTAGGGATTGTGTGGTTAGGTGGATAGCTGGCTTATGGTGTATGGCTTTATTATTTTAAGAAAAAATAACGCGATTTATCTCGCTGTTCCCTGGTATAGATGAGTTAGACTGCTCGTGGTTTGGTAGTGGTGGTTTCTAGTGGTAGGGGGTGAGTGGTTAGGTGGTTAACTGGATTATGGTGTGTGACTTTATTATTTTAAGAAAAAATAAAGTGATTTAACTTGCTGTTCCCAGGGTTAGACAAGTTAGCCTGCTTGTGGTTTGGTAGGTGTGGTTTCTATGGGTTAAGCGGGTTGGGGGGAGGTATTTAGGTTATTAGCTGGCTCATCATGTATGGTTTAATTATTTTAAGAAAAAATAAAGCGATTTAACATGCTGTTCCCTGGGATTGATGAGTTAGACTGCTTGTGGTTTTGTAGGGGTGGTTTCTAGGGGTAGGGGGTGAGTGGTTAGGTGGTTAGGTGGCTTATGGTGTGTGGCTTTATTATTTTAAGAAAAAATTAAGAGATTCAACTCGCTGTTCCCAGGATTAGGCTAGTTAGCCTGCTTGTGATTTGGTAGAGGTGGTTTCTAGGGGTTAAGCGGGTTCGGATGAAGTATTTAGGTTATTAGCTGTCTCATGGTGTATGGTTTAATTATTTTTAGAAAAAATTAAGCGATTTAACTTGACGTTCCCTGGTATAGATGAGTTAGACTGCTTGTGGTTTGGTAGGGGTAGTTTCTAGGGGTAGGGGGTGAGTGGTCAGGTGGTTAGCTGACTTATGGTGTGTGACTTTATTATTTTAAGAAAAAATAAAGTGATTTAACTTGCTGTTCCCAGGGTTAGACAAGTTAGCCTGCTTGTGGTTTGGTAGGTGTGGTTTCTAGGGGTAGGGGGTGAGTGGTTAGGTGGTTATCTGGCTTATGGTGTGTGGCTTTATTATTTTAAGAAAAAATAAAGCGATTTAACTCGCTTTTCCCAGGGTTAGACAAGTTAGCCTGCTTGTGGTTTCTAGGGGTAGGGGGTGAGTGGTTAGGTGGTTAGGTGGCTTATGGTGTGTGGCTTTATTATTTTAAGAAAAAATTAAGAGATTCAACTCGCTGTTCCCAGGATTAGGCTAGTTAGCCTGCTTGTGGTTTGGTAGAGGTGGTTTCTAGGGGTTAAGCGGGTTCGGATGAAGTATTTAGGTTATTAGCTGTCTCATGGTGTATGGTTTAATTATTTTTAGAAAAAATTAAGCGATTTAACTTGACGTTCCCTGGTATCGATGAGTTAGACTGCTTGTGGTTTGGTAGGGGTGGTTTCTAGTGGTAGGGGTTGCGTGGTTAGATGGGTAGCTGGCTTATGGTGTGTGGCTTTATTATTTTAAGAAAAAATAAAGCGATTTAACTCGCTGTTCCCTGGGGTAGATGAGTTAGACTGCTTGTGGTTTGGTAGGGGTGGTTTCTAGGGGTAGGGGGTGAGTGGTTAGGTGGTTAGCTGGGTATGGTGTGTGGCTTTATTATTTTAAGAAAAAATAAAGCGATTTTACTCGCTGTTCCCTGGGGTAGATGAGTTAGCCTGCTTGTGGTTTGGTAGGGGTGGTTTCTAGGGGTTAAGCGGGTTCGGATGAAGTATTTAGGTTATTAGCTGGCTCATGGTGTATGGTTTAATTATTTTAAGAAAATTTAAGCGATTTAACTTGACGGTCCCTGGTATAGATGAGTTAGACTGCTTGTGGTTTGGTAGGGGTGGTTTCTAGGGGTAGGGATTGTGTGGTTAGGTGGATAGCTGGCTTATGGTGTATGGCTTTATTATTTTAAGAAAAAATAACGCGATTTATCTCGCTGTTCCCTGGTATAGATGAGTTAGACTGCTCGTGGTTTGGTAGTGGTGGTTTCTAGTGGTAGGGGGTGAGTGGTTAGGTGGTTAACTGGATTATGGTGTGTGACTTTATTATTTTAAGAAAAAATAAAGTGATTTAACTTGCTGTTCCCAGGGTTAGACAAGTTAGCCTGCTTGTGGTTTGGTAGGTGTGGTTTCTATGGGTTAAGCGGGTTGGGGGGAGGTATTTAGGTTATTAGCTGGCTCATCATGTATGGTTTAATTATTTTAAGAAAAAATAAAGCGATTTAACATGCTGTTCCCTGGGATTGATGAGTTAGACTGCTTGTGGTTTTGTAGGGGTGGTTTCTAGGGGTAGGGGGTGAGTGGTTAGGTGGTTAGGTGGCTTATGGTGTGTGGCTTTATTATTTTAAGAAAAAATTAAGAGATTCAACTCGCTGTTCCCAGGATTAGGCTAGTTAGCCTGCTTGTGATTTGGTAGAGGTGGTTTCTAGGGGTTAAGCGGGTTCGGATGAAGTATTTAGGTTATTAGCTGTCTCATGGTGTATGGTTTAATTATTTTTAGAAAAAATTAAGCGATTTAACTTGACGTTCCCTGGTATAGATGAGTTAGACTGCTTGTGGTTTGGTAGGGGTAGTTTCTAGGGGTAGGGGGTGAGTGGTCAGGTGGTTAGCTGACTTATGGTGTGTGACTTTATTATTTTAAGAAAAAATAAAGTGATTTAACTTGCTGTTCCCAGGGTTAGACAAGTTAGCCTGCTTGTGGTTTGGTAGGTGTGGTTTCTAGGGGTAGGGGGTGAGTGGTTAGGTGGTTATCTGGCTTATGGTGTGTGGCTTTATTATTTTAAGAAAAAATAAAGCGATTTAACTCGCTTTTCCCAGGGTTAGACAAGTTAGCCTGCTTGTGGTTTGGTACAGGTGGTTTCTAGGGGTTCAGCGGGTTCGGATGAAGTATTTAGGTTATTAGCTGAATCATGGTGTATGATTTAATTATTTTTAGAAAAAATTAAGCGATTTAACTTGACGTTCCCTGGTATAGATGAGTTAGACTGCTTGTGGTTTGGTAGGGGTAGTTTCTTGGGGTAGGGCGTGAGTGGTCAGGTGTTTAGGTGGATTATGGTGTGTGACTTTATTATTTTAAGAAAAAATAAAGAGATTTAACTCGCTGTTCCCAGGGTTAGACAAGTTAGCCTGCTTGTGGTTTGGTTGGTGTGGTTTCTATGGGTTAAGCGAATTGGGGGTAGGTATTTAGGTTATTAGCTGGCGCATCATGTATGGTTTAATTATTTTAAGAAAAAATAAAGCGATTTATCTCGCTGTTCCCTGGGATAGATGAGTTAGACTGTTTGTGGTTTGGTAGGGGTGGTTTCTAGGGGTAGGGGGTGAGTGGTTAGGTTGTTAGCTGGCTTATGGTGTGTGGCTTTATTATTTTAAGAAAAAATAAAGCGATTTAACTCGCTGTTCCCTGGGGTAGATGAGTTAGACTGCTTGTGGTTTGGTAGGGGTGGTTTCTAGGGGTAGGGGGTGAGTGGTTATTTGGTTAGCTGGCTTATGGTGTGTGGCTTTATTATTTTAAGAAAAAATAAAGCGATTTAACTCGCTATTCCCAGGGTTAGACAAGTTAGCCTGCTTGTGGTTTGGTAGGTGTGGTTTCTATGGGTTAAGCTGGTTGGGGGTAGGTATTTAGGTTATTAGCTGGCTCATCATGTATGGTTTAATTATTTTAAGAAAAAATAAAGCGATTTATCTCGCTGTTCCCTGGGATAGATGAGTAGACTGCTTGTGGTTTGGTAGGGGTGGGTTCTAGGGGTAGAGGTTGTGTGGTTAGCTGGTTAGCTGGATTATGGTGTGTGACTTTATTATTTTAAGAAAAAATAAAGCGATTTAACTCGCTGTTCCCAGGGTTAGACAAGTTAGCCTGCTTGTGGTTTCTAGGGGTAGGGGGAGAGTGGTTAGGTGGTTAGCTGGATTATGGTGTGTGGCTTTATTATTTTAAGAAAAAATAAAGCGATTTAACTCGCTGTTCCCAGGGTTAGACAAGTTAGCCTGCTTGTGGTTTCTAGGGGTAGGGGGTGAGTGGTTAGGTGGTTAGGTGGCTTATGGTGTGTGGCTTTATTATTTTAAGAAAAAATTAAGAGATTCAACTCGCTGTTCCCAGGATTAGGCTAGTTAGCCTGCTTGTGATTTGGTAGAGGTGGTTTCTAGGGGTTAAGCGGGTTCGGATGAAGTATTTAGGTTATTAGCTGTCTCATGGTGTATGGTTTAATTATTTTTAGAAAAAATTAAGCGATTTAACTTGACGTTCCCTGGTATAGATGAGTTAGACTGCTTGTGGTTTGGTAGGGGTAGTTTCTAGGAGTAGGGGGTGAGTGGTCAGGTGGTTATCTGGCTTATGGTGTGTGGCTTTATTATTTTCAGAAAAAATAAAGTGATTTAACTCGCTGTTCCCTGGAGTAGATGAGTTAGACTGCTTGTGGTTTGGTAGGGGTGGTTTCTAGGGGTAGGGGGATAGTGGTTAGGTTGTTAGCTGGCTTATGGTGTGTGGCTTTATTATTTTAAGAAAAAATAAAGCGATTTAACTCGCTGTTCCCTGGGGTAGATGAGTTAGACTGCTTGTGGTTTGGTAGGAGTGGTTTCTAGGGGTAGGGGGTGAGTGGTTAGGTGGTTAGCTGGCTTATGGTGTGTGGCTTTATTATTTTAAGAAAAAATAAAGCGATTTAACTCGCTGTTCCCTGGGGTAGATGAGTTAGACTGCTTGTGGTTTGGTAGGAGTGGTTTCTAGGGGTAGGGGGTGAGTGGTTAGGTGGTTAGCTGGATTATGGTGTGTGGCTTTATTATTTTAAGAAAAAATAAAGCGATTTAACTCGCTGTTCCCAGGGTTAGACAAGTTAGCCTGCTTGTGGTTTCTAGGGGTAGGGGGTGAGTGGTTAGGTGGTTAGGTGGCTTATGGTGTGTGGCTTTATTATTTTAAGAAAAAATTAAGAGATTCAACTCGCTGTTCCCAGGATTAGGCTAGTTAGCCTGCTTGTGGTTTGGTAGAGGTGGTTTCTAGGGGTTAAGCGGGTTCGGATGAAGTATTTAGGTTATTAGCTGTCTCATGGTGTATGGTTTAATTATTTTTAGAAAAAATTAAGCGATTTAACTTGACGTTCCCTGGTATCGATGAGTTAGACTGCTTGTGGTTTGGTAGGGGTGGTTTCTAGTGGTAGGGGTTGCGTGGTTAGATGGGTAGCTGGCTTATGGTGTGTGGCTTTATTATTTTAAGAAAAAATAAAGCGATTTAACTCGCTGTTCCCTGGGGTAGATGAGTTAGACTGCTTGTGGTTTGGTAGGGGTGGTTTCTAGGGGTAGGGGGTGAGTGGTTAGGTGGTTAGCTGGGTATGGTGTGTGGCTTTATTATTTTAAGAAAAAATAAAGCGATTTTACTCGCTGTTCCCTGGGGTAGATGAGTTAGCCTGCTTGTGGTTTGGTAGGGGTGGTTTCTAGGGGTTAAGCGGGTTCGGATGAAGTATTTAGGTTATTAGCTGGCTCATGGTGTATGGTTTAATTATTTTAAGAAAATTTAAGCGATTTAACTTGACGGTCCCTGGTATAGATGAGTTAGACTGCTTGTGGTTTGGTAGGGGTGGTTTCTAGGGGTAGGGATTGTGTGGTTAGGTGGATAGCTGGCTTATGGTGTATGGCTTTATTATTTTAAGAAAAAATAACGCGATTTATCTCGCTGTTCCCTGGTATAGATGAGTTAGACTGCTCGTGGTTTGGTAGTGGTGGTTTCTAGTGGTAGGGGGTGAGTGGTTAGGTGGTTAACTGGATTATGGTGTGTGACTTTATTATTTTAAGAAAAAATAAAGTGATTTAACTTGCTGTTCCCAGGGTTAGACAAGTTAGCCTGCTTGTGGTTTGGTAGGTGTGGTTTCTATGGGTTAAGCGGGTTGGGGGGAGGTATTTAGGTTATTAGCTGGCTCATCATGTATGGTTTAATTATTTTAAGAAAAAATAAAGCGATTTAACATGCTGTTCCCTGGGATTGATGAGTTAGACTGCTTGTGGTTTTGTAGGGGTGGTTTCTAGGGGTAGGGGGTGAGTGGTTAGGTGGTTAGGTGGCTTATGGTGTGTGGCTTTATTATTTTAAGAAAAAATTAAGAGATTCAACTCGCTGTTCCCAGGATTAGGCTAGTTAGCCTGCTTGTGATTTGGTAGAGGTGGTTTCTAGGGGTTAAGCGGGTTCGGATGAAGTATTTAGGTTATTAGCTGTCTCATGGTGTATGGTTTAATTATTTTTAGAAAAAATTAAGCGATTTAACTTGACGTTCCCTGGTATAGATGAGTTAGACTGCTTGTGGTTTGGTAGGGGTAGTTTCTAGGGGTAGGGGGTGAGTGGTCAGGTGGTTAGCTGACTTATGGTGTGTGACTTTATTATTTTAAGAAAAAATAAAGTGATTTAACTTGCTGTTCCCAGGGTTAGACAAGTTAGCCTGCTTGTGGTTTGGTAGGTGTGGTTTCTAGGGGTAGGGGGTGAGTGGTTAGGTGGTTATCTGGCTTATGGTGTGTGGCTTTATTATTTTAAGAAAAAATAAAGCGATTTAACTCGCTTTTCCCAGGGTTAGACAAGTTAGCCTGCTTGTGGTTTGGTACAGGTGGTTTCTAGGGGTTCAGCGGGTTCGGATGAAGTATTTAGGTTATTAGCTGAATCATGGTGTATGATTTAATTATTTTTAGAAAAAATTAAGCGATTTAACTTGACGTTCCCTGGTATAGATGAGTTAGACTGCTTGTGGTTTGGTAGGGGTAGTTTCTTGGGGTAGGGCGTGAGTGGTCAGGTGTTTAGGTGGATTATGGTGTGTGACTTTATTATTTTAAGAAAAAATAAAGAGATTTAACTCGCTGTTCCCAGGGTTAGACAAGTTAGCCTGCTTGTGGTTTGGTTGGTGTGGTTTCTATGGGTTAAGCGAATTGGGGGTAGGTATTTAGGTTATTAGCTGGCGCATCATGTATGGTTTAATTATTTTAAGAAAAAATAAAGCGATTTATCTCGCTGTTCCCTGGGATAGATGAGTTAGACTGTTTGTGGTTTGGTAGGGGTGGTTTCTAGGGGTAGGGGGTGAGTGGTTAGGTTGTTAGCTGGCTTATGGTGTGTGGCTTTATTATTTTAAGAAAAAATAAAGCGATTTAACTCGCTGTTCCCTGGGGTAGATGAGTTAGACTGCTTGTGGTTTGGTAGGGGTGGTTTCTAGGGGTAGGGGGTGAGTGGTTATTTGGTTAGCTGGCTTATGGTGTGTGGCTTTATTATTTTAAGAAAAAATAAAGCGATTTAACTCGCTATTCCCAGGGTTAGACAAGTTAGCCTGCTTGTGGTTTGGTAGGTGTGGTTTCTATGGGTTAAGCTGGTTGGGGGTAGGTATTTAGGTTATTAGCTGGCTCATCATGTATGGTTTAATTATTTTAAGAAAAAATAAAGCGATTTATCTCGCTGTTCCCTGGGATAGATGAGTAGACTGCTTGTGGTTTGGTAGGGGTGGGTTCTAGGGGTAGAGGTTGTGTGGTTAGCTGGTTAGCTGGATTATGGTGTGTGACTTTATTATTTTAAGAAAAAATAAAGCGATTTAACTCGCTGTTCCCAGGGTTAGACAAGTTAGCCTGCTTGTGGTTTCTAGGGGTAGGGGGAGAGTGGTTAGGTGGTTAGCTGGATTATGGTGTGTGGCTTTATTATTTTAAGAAAAAATAAAGCGATTTAACTCGCTGTTCCCAGGGTTAGACAAGTTAGCCTGCTTGTGGTTTCTAGGGGTAGGGGGTGAGTGGTTAGGTGGTTAGGTGGCTTATGGTGTGTGGCTTTATTATTTTAAGAAAAAATTAAGAGATTCAACTCGCTGTTCCCAGGATTAGGCTAGTTAGCCTGCTTGTGATTTGGTAGAGGTGGTTTCTAGGGGTTAAGCGGGTTCGGATGAAGTATTTAGGTTATTAGCTGTCTCATGGTGTATGGTTTAATTATTTTTAGAAAAAATTAAGCGATTTAACTTGACGTTCCCTGGTATAGATGAGTTAGACTGCTTGTGGTTTGGTAGGGGTAGTTTCTAGGAGTAGGGGGTGAGTGGTCAGGTGGTTATCTGGCTTATGGTGTGTGGCTTTATTATTTTCAGAAAAAATAAAGTGATTTAACTCGCTGTTCCCTGGAGTAGATGAGTTAGACTGCTTGTGGTTTGGTAGGGGTGGTTTCTAGGGGTAGGGGGATAGTGGTTAGGTTGTTAGCTGGCTTATGGTGTGTGGCTTTATTATTTTAAGAAAAAATAAAGCG
This sequence comes from Nasonia vitripennis, assembly GCF_009193385.2. Lineage (NCBI taxonomy): Eukaryota > Metazoa > Arthropoda > Insecta > Hymenoptera > Pteromalidae > Nasonia > Nasonia vitripennis. The sequence goes on along the minus strand of NW_022279630.1, from coordinate 1,177,469 downwards.
ATTTAACTCGCTGTTCCCTGGGGTAGATGAGTTAGACTGCTTGTGGTTTGGTAGGAGTGGTTTCTAGGGGTAGGGGGTGAGTGGTTAGGTGGTTAGCTGGCTTATGGTGTGTGGCTTTATTATTTTAAGAAAAAATAAAGCGATTTAACTCGCTGTTCCCTGGGGTAGATGAGTTAGACTGCTTGTGGTTTGGTAGGAGTGGTTTCTAGGGGTAGGGGGTGAGTGGTTAGGTGGTTAGCTGGATTATGGTGTGTGGCTTTATTATTTTAAGAAAAAATAAAGCGATTTAACTCGCTGTTCCCAGGGTTAGACAAGTTAGCCTGCTTGTGGTTTCTAGGGGTAGGGGGTGAGTGGTTAGGTGGTTAGGTGGCTTATGGTGTGTGGCTTTATTATTTTAAGAAAAAATTAAGAGATTCAACTCGCTGTTCCCAGGATTAGGCTAGTTAGCCTGCTTGTGGTTTGGTAGAGGTGGTTTCTAGGGGTTAAGCGGGTTCGGATGAAGTATTTAGGTTATTAGCTGTCTCATGGTGTATGGTTTAATTATTTTTAGAAAAAATTAAGCGATTTAACTTGACGTTCCCTGGTATCGATGAGTTAGACTGCTTGTGGTTTGGTAGGGGTGGTTTCTAGTGGTAGGGGTTGCGTGGTTAGATGGGTAGCTGGCTTATGGTGTGTGGCTTTATTATTTTAAGAAAAAATAAAGCGATTTAACTCGCTGTTCCCTGGGGTAGATGAGTTAGACTGCTTGTGGTTTGGTAGGGGTGGTTTCTAGGGGTAGGGGGTGAGTGGTTAGGTGGTTAGCTGGGTATGGTGTGTGGCTTTATTATTTTAAGAAAAAATAAAGCGATTTTACTCGCTGTTCCCTGGGGTAGATGAGTTAGCCTGCTTGTGGTTTGGTAGGGGTGGTTTCTAGGGGTTAAGCGGGTTCGGATGAAGTATTTAGGTTATTAGCTGGCTCATGGTGTATGGTTTAATTATTTTAAGAAAATTTAAGCGATTTAACTTGACGGTCCCTGGTATAGATGAGTTAGACTGCTTGTGGTTTGGTAGGGGTGGTTTCTAGGGGTAGGGATTGTGTGGTTAGGTGGATAGCTGGCTTATGGTGTATGGCTTTATTATTTTAAGAAAAAATAACGCGATTTATCTCGCTGTTCCCTGGTATAGATGAGTTAGACTGCTCGTGGTTTGGTAGTGGTGGTTTCTAGTGGTAGGGGGTGAGTGGTTAGGTGGTTAACTGGATTATGGTGTGTGACTTTATTATTTTAAGAAAAAATAAAGTGATTTAACTTGCTGTTCCCAGGGTTAGACAAGTTAGCCTGCTTGTGGTTTGGTAGGTGTGGTTTCTATGGGTTAAGCGGGTTGGGGGGAGGTATTTAGGTTATTAGCTGGCTCATCATGTATGGTTTAATTATTTTAAGAAAAAATAAAGCGATTTAACATGCTGTTCCCTGGGATTGATGAGTTAGACTGCTTGTGGTTTTGTAGGGGTGGTTTCTAGGGGTAGGGGGTGAGTGGTTAGGTGGTTAGGTGGCTTATGGTGTGTGGCTTTATTATTTTAAGAAAAAATTAAGAGATTCAACTCGCTGTTCCCAGGATTAGGCTAGTTAGCCTGCTTGTGATTTGGTAGAGGTGGTTTCTAGGGGTTAAGCGGGTTCGGATGAAGTATTTAGGTTATTAGCTGTCTCATGGTGTATGGTTTAATTATTTTTAGAAAAAATTAAGCGATTTAACTTGACGTTCCCTGGTATAGATGAGTTAGACTGCTTGTGGTTTGGTAGGGGTAGTTTCTAGGGGTAGGGGGTGAGTGGTCAGGTGGTTAGCTGACTTATGGTGTGTGACTTTATTATTTTAAGAAAAAATAAAGTGATTTAACTTGCTGTTCCCAGGGTTAGACAAGTTAGCCTGCTTGTGGTTTGGTAGGTGTGGTTTCTAGGGGTAGGGGGTGAGTGGTTAGGTGGTTATCTGGCTTATGGTGTGTGGCTTTATTATTTTAAGAAAAAATAAAGCGATTTAACTCGCTTTTCCCAGGGTTAGACAAGTTAGCCTGCTTGTGGTTTGGTACAGGTGGTTTCTAGGGGTTCAGCGGGTTCGGATGAAGTATTTAGGTTATTAGCTGAATCATGGTGTATGATTTAATTATTTTTAGAAAAAATTAAGCGATTTAACTTGACGTTCCCTGGTATAGATGAGTTAGACTGCTTGTGGTTTGGTTGGTGTGGTTTCTATGGGTTAAGCGAATTGGGGGTAGGTATTTAGGTTATTAGCTGGCGCATCATGTATGGTTTAATTATTTTAAGAAAAAATAAAGCGATTTATCTCGCTGTTCCCTGGGATAGATGAGTTAGACTGTTTGTGGTTTGGTAGGGGTGGTTTCTAGGGGTAGGGGGTGAGTGGTTAGGTTGTTAGCTGGCTTATGGTGTGTGGCTTTATTATTTTAAGAAAAAATAAAGCGATTTAACTCGCTGTTCCCTGGGGTAGATGAGTTAGACTGCTTGTGGTTTGGTAGGGGTGGTTTCTAGGGGTAGGGGGTGAGTGGTTATTTGGTTAGCTGGCTTATGGTGTGTGGCTTTATTATTTTAAGAAAAAATAAAGCGATTTAACTCGCTATTCCCAGGGTTAGACAAGTTAGCCTGCTTGTGGTTTGGTAGGTGTGGTTTCTATGGGTTAAGCTGGTTGGGGGTAGGTATTTAGGTTATTAGCTGGCTCATCATGTATGGTTTAATTATTTTAAGAAAAAATAAAGCGATTTATCTCGCTGTTCCCTGGGATAGATGAGTAGACTGCTTGTGGTTTGGTAGGGGTGGGTTCTAGGGGTAGAGGTTGTGTGGTTAGCTGGTTAGCTGGATTATGGTGTGTGACTTTATTATTTTAAGAAAAAATAAAGCGATTTAACTCGCTGTTCCCAGGGTTAGACAAGTTAGCCTGCTTGTGGTTTCTAGGGGTAGGGGGAGAGTGGTTAGGTGGGTAGCTGGATTATGGTGTGTGGCTTTATTATTTTAAGAAAAAATAAAGCGATTTAACTTGCTGTTCCCAGGGTTAGACAAGTTAGCCTGCTTGTGGTTTCTAGGGGTAGGGGGAGAGTGGTTAGGTGGTTAGCTAGCTTATGGTGTGTGGCTTTATTATTTTAAGAAAAAATAACGCGATTTAACTCGCTGTTCCCTGGTATAGATGAGTTAGACTGCTTGTGGTTTGGTAGGGGTAGTTTCTTGGGGTAGGGGATGAGTGGTTAGCTGGTTAGCTGGATTATGGTGTGTGACTTTATTATTTTAAGAAAAAATAAAGCGATTTAACTCGCTGTTCCCAGGGTTAGACAAGTTAGCCTGCTTGTGGTTTCTAGGGGTAGGGGGAGAGTGGTTAGGTGGTTAGCTGGATTATGGTGTGTGGCTTTATTATTTTAAGAAAAAATAAAGCGATTTAACTCGCTGTTCCCAGGGTTAGACAAGTTAGCCTGCTTGTGGTTTCTAGGGGTAGGGGGTGAGTGGTTAGGTGGTTAGGTGGCTTATGGTGTGTGGCTTTATTATTTTAAGAAAAAATTAAGAGATTCAACTCGCTGTTCCCAGGATTAGGCTAGTTAGCCTGCTTGTGATTTGGTAGAGGTGGTTTCTAGGGGTTAAGCGGGTTCGGATGAAGTATTTAGGTTATTAGCTGTCTCATGGTGTATGGTTTAATTATTTTTAGAAAAAATTAAGCGATTTAACTTGACGTTCCCTGGTATAGATGAGTTAGACTGCTTGTGGTTTGGTAGGGGTAGTTTCTAGGAGTAGGGGGTGAGTGGTCAGGTGGTTATCTGGCTTATGGTGTGTGGCTTTATTATTTTCAGAAAAAATAAAGTGATTTAACTCGCTGTTCCCTGGGGTAGATGAGTTAGACTGCTTGTGGTTTGGTAGGGGTGGTTTCTAGGGGTAGGGGGATAGTGGTTAGGTTGTTAGCTGGCTTATGGTGTGTGGCTTTATTATTTTAAGAAAAAATAAAGCGATTTAACTCGCTGTTCCCTGGGGTAGATGAGTTAGACTGCTTGTGGTTTGGTAGGAGTGGTTTCTAGGGGTAGGGGGTGAGTGGTTAGGTGGTTAGCTGGCTTATGGTGTGTGGCTTTATTATTTTAAGAAAAAATAAAGCGATTTAACTCGCTATTCCCAGGGTTAGACAAGTTAGCCTGCTTGTGGTTTGGTAGGTGTGGTTTCTATGGGTTAAGCTGGTTGGGGGTAGGTATTTAGGTTATTAGCTGGCTCATCATGTATGGTTTAATTATTTTAAGAAAAAATAAAGCGATTTATCTCGCTGTTCCCTGGGATAGATGAGTAGACTGCTTGTGGTTTGGTAGGGGTGGGTTCTAGGGGTAGAGGTTGTGTGGTTAGCTGGTTAGCTGGATTATGGTGTGTGACTTTATTATTTTAAGAAAAAATAAAGCGATTTAACTCGCTGTTCCCAGGGTTAGACAAGTTAGCCTGCTTGTGGTTTCTAGGGGTAGGGGGAGAGTGGTTAGGTGGTTAGCTAGCTTATGGTGTGTGGCTTTATTATTTTAAGAAAAAATAACGCGATTTAACTCGCTGTTCCCTGGTATAGATGAGTTAGACTGCTTGTGGTTTGGTAGGGGTAGTTTCTTGGGGTAGGGGATGAGTGGTTAGGTGGTTAGCTGGATTATGGTGTGTGACTTTATTATTTTAAGAAAAAATAAAGCGATTTAACTCGCTGTTCCCAGGGTTAGACAAGTTAGCCTGCTTGTGGTTTCTAGGGGTAGGGGGAGAGTGGTTAGGTGGTTAGCTGGATTATGGTGTGTGGCTTTATTATTTTAAGAAAAAATAAAGCGATTTAACTCGCTGTTCCCAGGGTTAGACAAGTTAGCCTGCTTGTGGTTTCTAGGGGTAGGGGGTGAGTGGTTAGGTGGTTAGGTGGCTTATGGTGTGTGGCTTTATTATTTTAAGAAAAAATTAAGAGATTCAACTCGCTGTTCCCAGGATTAGGCTAGTTAGCCTGCTTGTGGTTTGGTAGAGGTGGTTTCTAGGGGTTAAGCGGGTTCGGATGAAGTATTTAGGTTATTAGCTGTCTCATGGTGTATGGTTTAATTATTTTTAGAAAAAATTAAGCGATTTAACTTGACGTTCCCTGGTATCGATGAGTTAGACTGCTTGTGGTTTGGTAGGGGTGGTTTCTAGTGGTAGGGGTTGCGTGGTTAGATGGGTAGCTGGCTTATGGTGTGTGGCTTTATTATTTTAAGAAAAAATAAAGCGATTTAACTCGCTGTTCCCTGGGGTAGATGAGTTAGACTGCTTGTGGTTTGGTAGGGGTGGTTTCTAGGGGTAGGGGGTGAGTGGTTAGGTGGTTAGCTGGCTTATGGTGTGTGGCTTTATTATTTTCAGAAAAAATAAAGCGATTTAACTCGCTGTTCCCTGGGGTAGATGAGTTAGACTGCTTGTGGTTTGGTAGGGGTGGTTTCTAGGGGTAGGGGGTGAGTGGTTAGGTGGTTAGCTGGATTATGGTGTGTGGCTTAATTATTTTAAGAAAAAATAAAGCGATTTAACTCGCTGCTCCCTGGGGTAGAATTTCTTTGGAGATCTTCCTAAGAGATTTGCTGTGTCCGGTATTAATATCAAATGGATTAACGCATCTATCGATACGATATTTTTTCGCAGAAGAAGACATTGTTGTAGGATATGAGAATGCACAACCAAAACAAAAAAAAATGTTAGAAATAACAATATTACGGCTAGTACAGTTGAACAAGGAGTTGCCGATAAAGTAAGACTTACTCAACAACTGCCTTAAAAAGTCTGTTGAAGAAGAAGTCGCCAATGTATCTATTAATGTACCTATTATCTATCCTAAAAAGGACTGTTGGAGAAAAAGTCGCCTATGAATAAAGCCGCTGATGGACTTGCTCACCAACTATCCTGAAAAAGACTGTTGGAGAAAAAGTCGCCGATGAAGAAAGCATTCCTTGAAGAAAATATTCCTTTCTACGGGTTGCTAAACGTGGGAAGGGGTTGGGGGTGTAGGTAAAATGAGGGATGAAATAAATCACTTGAAAGCAATAAATTCCTTTGCCACAAAACAGTTTTATTTGCTGAAGTCTTTGCACAAGTTGTCATTGGACACGAGCCGTGTACTTGCAGCATTAGGCTGTTGGAAGAGGGGCGAGGTACAGCGCTGGACCCAGCCTTCTTATGTGCCCTCCGCGTCGCTACTTCACTTGTGGGTAATGCGCAGCCGCCTAGCGGCGCGCCGCGGTACTAGCGCCGCGGTGATAAGCGCTGCAGCATGCGTGGCGTGTTCGGCGGGTTGCGCGTTAGCAGGGGCTTTTCGCGAGAGAGCCTGCGGGTGGGTTATGACAAATATCCGCCAGTTTATATTTGCCATTTGAATTTTGAAATTTCGAGGTTAAAATAAGATTCAGCGGCCCCTTAAACTCCCATACCGATACTTTAAACTGATTTAAAATCGTTCATTGCGGTAAAATAGTTTTGGTGGTTATATAATGTCCGCCATTTTGGATCAGCCATTTTGGATTTTAAAATTTCGTAGGGGTAGGGGGTGTGTGGTTAGGTGGTTAGCTGGCTTATGGTGTGTGGCTTTATTATTTTAAGAAAAAATAAAGAGATTCAACTCGCTGTTCCCAGGATTAGGCTAGTTAGCCTGCTTGTGATTTGGTAGAGGTGGTTTCTAGGGGTTAAGCGGGTTCGGATGAAGTATTTAGGTTATTAGCTGTCTCATGGTGTATGGTTTAATTATTTTTAGAAAAAATTAAGCGATTTAACTTGACGTTCCCTGGTATAGATGAGTTAGACTGCTTGTGGTTTGGTAGGGGTAGTTTCTAGGAGTAGGGGGTGAGTGGTCAGGTGGTTATCTGGCTTATGGTGTGTGGCTTTATTATTTTCAGAAAAAATAAAGTGATTTAACTCGCTGTTCCCTGGGGTAGATGAGTTAGACTGCTTGTGGTTTGGTAGGGGTGGTTTCTAGGGGTAGGGGGATAGTGGTTAGGTTGTTAGCTGGCTTATGGTGTGTGGCTTTATTATTTTAAGAAAAAATAAAGCGATTTAACTCGCTGTTCCCTGGTGTAGATGAGTTAGACTGCTTGTGGTTTGGTAGGAGTGGTTTCTAGGGGTAGGGGGTGAGTGGTTAGGTGGTTAGCTGGCTTATGGTGTGTGGCTTTATTATTTTAAGAAAAAATAAAGCGATTTAACTCGCTATTCCCAGGGTTAGACAAGTTAGCCTGCTTGTGGTTTGGTAGGTGTGGTTTCTATGGGTTAAGCTGGTTGGGGGTAGGTATTTAGGTTATTAGCTGGCTCATCATGTATGGTTTAATTATTTTAAGAAAAAATAAAGCGATTTATCTCGCTGTTCCCTGGGATAGATGAGTAGACTGCTTGTGGTTTGGTAGGGGTGGGTTCTAGGGGTAGGGGATGAGTGGTTAGGTGGTTAGCTGGATTATGGTGTGTGACTTTATTATTTTAAGAAAAAATAAAGCGATTTAACTCGCTGTTCCCAGGGTTAGACAAGTTAGCCTGCTTGTGGTTTCTAGGGGTAGGGGGAGAGTGGTTAGGTGGTTAGCTGGATTATGGTGTGTGGCTTTATTATTTTAAGAAAAAATAAAGCGATTTAACTCGCTGTTCCCAGGGTTAGACAAGTTAGCCTGCTTGTGGTTTCTAGGGGTAGGGGGTGAGTGGTTAGGTGGTTAGGTGGCTTATGGTGTGTGGCTTTATTATTTTAAGAAAAAATTAAGAGATTCAACTCGCTGTTCCCAGGATTAGGCTAGTTAGCCTGCTTGTGGTTTGGTAGAGGTGGTTTCTAGGGGTTAAGCGGGTTCGGATGAAGTATTTAGGTTATTAGCTGTCTCATGGTGTATGGTTTAATTATTTTTAGAAAAAATTAAGCGATTTAACTTGACTTTCCCTGGTATCGATGAGTTAGACTGCTTGTGGTTTGGTAGGGGTGGTTTCTAGTGGTAGGGGTTGCGTGGTTAGATGGGTAGCTGGCTTATGGTGTGTGGCTTTATTATTTTAAGAAAAAATAAAGCGATTTAACTCGCTGTTCCCTGGGGTAGATGAGTTAGACTGCTTGTGGTTTGGTAGGGGTGGTTTCTAGGGGTAGGGGGTGAGTGGTTAGGTGGTTAGCTGGCTTATGGTGTGTGGCTTTATTATTTTCAGAAAAAATAAAGCGTTTGAACTCTCTGTTCCCAGGGTTAGGCTAGTTAACCTGCTTGTGGTTTGGTAGGGGTGGTTTTCAAGGGGTAGGGGGTGAGTGGTTAGGTGGTTAGCTGGGTATGGTGTGTGGCTTTATTATTTTAAGAAAAAATAAAGCGATTTTAGTCGCTGTTCCCTGGGGTAGATGAGTTAGCCTGCTTGTGGTTTGGTAGGGGTGGTTTCTAGGGGTTAAGCGGGTTCGGATGAAGTATTTAGGTTATTAGCTGGCTCATGGTGTATGGTTTAATTATTTTAAGAAAATTTAAGCGATTTAACTTGACGTTCCCTGGTATAGATGAGTTAGACTGCGTGTGGTTTGGTAGGGGTGGTTTCTAGGGGTAGGGATTGTGTGGTTAGGTGGTTAGCTGGCTTATGGTGTATGGCTTTATTATTTTAAGAAAAAATAACGCGATTTATCTCGCTGTTCCCTGGTATAGATGAGTTAGACTGCTCGTGGTTTGGTAGGGGTGGTTTCTAGGGGTAGGGATTGTGTGGTTAGGTGGTTAGCTGGCTTATGGTGTATGGCTTTATTATTTTAAGAAAAAATAAAGCGGTTTTACTCGCTGTTCCCTGGGGTAGATGAGTTAGCCTGCTTGTGGTTTGGTAGGGGTAGTTTCTTGGGGTAGGGGGTGAGTGGTTAGGTGGTTAGCTGGATTATGGTGTGTGACTTTATTATTTTAAGAAAAAATAAAGTGATTTAACTCGCTGTTCCCAGGGTTAGACAAGTTAGCCTGCTTGTGGTTTGGTAGGTGTGGTTTCTATGGGTTAAGCGGGTTGGGGGTAGGTATTTAGGTTATTAGCTGGCTCATCATGTATGGTTTAATTATTTTAAAAAAAAATATAGCGTTTTATCTCGCTGTTCCCTGGGATAGATGAGTTAGACTGCTTGTGGTTTGGTAGGGGTGGTTTCTAGGGGTAGGGGGTGAGTGATTAGGTGGTTAGCTGGCTTATGGTGTATGGCTTTATTATGTTAAGAAAAAATAAAGCGATTTAACTCGCTGTTCCCTGGGTTAGGCTAGTTAACCTGCTTGTGGTTTGGTAGGGGTGGTTTCTAGGGATTAAGCGGGTTAGGGGTAGGTATTTGGGTTATTAGTTGGCTCATGGTGTATGGTTTAATTATTTTAAGAAAAAATAAAGTGATTTAACTCGCTGTTGCCTGGGATAGATGAGTTAGACTGCTTGTGGTTTGGTAGGTGTGACTTCTAGGGGTCGCATGGGTTTTGGGGATGGTGATACAATAATTTCCGCACCTGTCGCTTAAACTTGATGCTTTTTTAAAAAGAAAAAAAATCATGGCTCTACGATTAAAAATGACGCGTGGCTCGAATTTTGTCCATGTTCTTCCATTGTGCGCCGAGTCGACATTGAGGTGACTCGGCGCACGTTTGTATAGAGAAAATATTGGCCGCACAATATATCATTATTTTATTTGATTTTAATCGGAATTAGATTTATTTTCCCGGCTTGTTCTCTCCTGTTCCCTACGTCCTTATCGCGAAAACCGCCGCCTCCGCGGGCGTTGCAACGAGCGGTTGCAACGCAAAACTGAGAAGCCGGCTCCGCACAGAGAGTGCGGAGAGGTATCACACGTGCGAACAAGACGTTCGCGAAGCAGCTCTAGCGACAAGCTGCGTTGCAACGCGGGTAAATCACGGACGTTGAGAGAGTTCTGCGTCGCACCGAGAGATTGTGATCCAGTTGAATATCACCGAGTTTTCCCCCGAAAGTGAACCCCGTTACAATTCTCACAAAAAAACATTGATATTCCAGGATATTCTAAAAAAATTTTTTTTCCAGAATTTGTATGGTTCGTTCAATGCTTTCAGATTTTATTATATGAGAAATCACTCCTTTAGCCTCATGAATTGATTTTAATAATTTATGATTAGCAGCTTCAAAGACATAGGTCGAGTGACAATATAGAGGGCCCAAGTTATATATGCTTTTGACTATATGCCACAAATTTAAAAAGCATTTCATTATCGTAATTCAAATCTGCAAAGGTAATATCGATTTGCAAACAAATGTGCAAGGCGTTTACTAATAATGACCAGTGTTTTAAATATTTTTGTGATTTTTTAAAACCAAACTTAGCAAAGAAATACTATAGTATAATATCCAATTCTTGTATTCTCGAGCTTTCCATTTTCCGCTGGCTTTTAAAGATCTTGATAACCGTGATTATTGATTAGGAACCTTTAATTTTTGAAACATATTCTCAAGTATATCTTCCTCTGTCTTTGTTAAAATTTTTACGATAAACTCAGTAAATTGTTTCCAACACCAGCTACGTAACAGTGCACATAGTCTGGTGTAAACCCATCAATAATATCAAAGTTCTGTAAATTTAAAAGTGGCGAAGCAGTTTTAACACTGAAAACACGTTTCTGAATTTGCACAGCTTGAGTTGCATGTTCAATAGACTTTTTATGATTTCTGTCTTCTGATAATGGACTTTTAAAACGGATATCGCATACTTCCATTATAATAATATCCTTTGTGCAAACACCAGTCGCACCCATACTTTGAATTAAATTGACTAGTACCATTCATTGGTGCCCGAGCCACTGTATCGACACAAGCGATTAATGCATACACTTTTATAGTACGCTTTTGATTTTTTATTGTACACGGAATACCTGCTGTTGAAAGGTTGTTCATTAAATTGACATATGCATGTAAAAAAATATCCATTTATGGTTTATTTGGACCAAACCACAAAACAGTCGTAACCAGAATTATTTTTCATACTGGTGTGGAGTTTCGTGCTAGCTTCGTTTCGACTCGTACTACAACCATAGGAGGTCAAAAAGCCTACTTAGCCCTTGTTGCACACCATAATTTATGACCAAACCACAAAGCAGTCGCTTTTTGACCTTTCTTGAATAGGAACTTCGTTAATTAAAAGGTAAATGGGCCATATTGAAAAAGTAGAAGATTTAAAAACTTGCGCGGCATCCGTATTGAACATTACCGTCGCATATGCTTTGCGATCACATTCTTGGATTGTTTGAACAAACTTTCTGTACATCATACCGTCGTAGATATCTTTCAAACGATCAGGCTCAAGCTGTCTTTCATTCATGACATAATCATAATAATTTTCATTACTTTCCAAGTAATCACGAATAGCATCAGATGGATTGATAATCGCAGAGAAACACGGGTTTGATGGATTTGACACATCAACACTTGTATTGCACTTTATACAATTTACTTATACCGTAAAATCGTCAAACGTACCAATGTATTGTGAACACGTAGGACAAGTAGCGTGTAATGTAATATTTTTATCATCATTACATAATTGATCTATTTTATATCGAGTTTCCGGTAAAACGTCTTTACCACATATTATATTTATAAATTTCAATAAATGTGATATACCTGAAACGGATAATGAATTTGATATGGAATATTTTAGAGCCATCAATAATAATTCAGCAGACTTCTTTTGACATGTAACGACATTAATTTTCATTATTTCCTTTAAAAGAGATGACAATTCCTTGTCACTGCTGTATATATCTTCATATAAAGTTTCTGTAACAATATTATCCTGTACAGAAATATAATAATTAGTCATACAGATTAAAGAAAATGAAGACAAAATTTAATTATATTCACGCTTTAACTATAATAGCCACTTCTTTGACCTAAAAAGTAAGATAAAGTAGCTATTTATTTCTTTAAATAACTTCTTTCCCGCGATCGCTAAAATTCTCATTTCCGGCAAAAGCAAGAGTTCTTATACCCGCAAAAACAGAAAAAAATTCTAAAAATTGTACAATTTAAAGAAAATTAAAAATGTCATTAAGTAGTATAGGATACCCGTGCGCGTAGGTAATCATGACACTTGCTTTTTTGTCACCCTCCCTACACTCGGGCGACAAAATGCGCTCGTGCGAAAATCACCTACTTCGCGCACTCGTATCGTCATATACTATTTTGACACTCTGTGTGTGAAATTTCGGTTTCTCCTAGCTGCTTAGCGCGTGCGAAATGCCTGATTTTCACACTAGTGCGCGAAATTCTGAATTTCACGCCCAGCGTATGCGAAACTCTGAATTTCACGCCCAGCGTATGCGAAACTCTGAATTTCACGCCCAGCGTATGCGAAACTCTGAATTTCACGCCCAGCGTATGCGAAACTCTGAATTTCACGCCCAGCGTATGCGAAACTCTGAATTTCACGCCCAGCGTATGCGAAACTCTGAATTTCACGCCCAGCGTATGCGAAACTCTGAATTTCGCTCACGCTCATCTGCTAAGAACGTAGGTTCGCACACTCGTGTCAAGAATGATTAATTTTTCTCATTTTTCTTAATTGAAATGTATAGGTTTTAATCAAGGTTCAACCGTATTCAAGTATAGCATACAAAATTTTGCATTAAGGTTTATAAAATCTCTAAAGTTAAAAATCAATCGATGTACATTTCCATTTTTTAAAAAATACAATTTTTATTTATTTTCATCATTTTCTCAAAAAAGTCATGACCGAATGTTGTGTAGCTAACATATATTTTATGCAATTGGTGGAGACAGTGCGCATACATCTAACATGCTCATTAAAGCTAGAGGTTAAGGCATGCAACATAGACAATTCAAATTCTAGTATATATAATAAATTGCAATGCATTGTTTATATTGATATCAATCTTTTTAACATAATCTTGAGAAGATGTGGGAGCTGCTAAAACTTTGCAAATGCGCCACAGGGTATTAAGTATTTAAAATTCCACCAAAAAGCTATATTATAAATTGACATAATTTGATAAGTTTCATGGAGTAAAAAACCGTGTTTTTAGCTCCGACATCCCCTCAACTATCAAATAATATTTTAATCTTTGTTAAATAAATTATGAATGTATACATAAAATATATGGTTATAATATACATATATCATGAGTCGCATAAGAAAATTTATTAACTGTAGAAGTACGGAAAAATAAGTTATATTTTTTATACAATACTTTTCATTTACTTTTTGGCGAAATAGATTTTTTTTATACAACTCATGAAACAAAAGTACATATCAGAACAATATACTTTATATAGATTTATGATTCATTATATTTTTGAAACATATATATAGATAATAAATGTATCAAACTTAATAAAATGTAGGATAATTCATTTACTCAATCAAATAATTTGTAGTCATATACATCAGATGTCTTAGCATTTTGCGTGTCTCCCACTATTGGATTATTGTCATCAATTTTAATCGTTTCAACTAATTGTTGAATTACAGGCAACTCTTGCTCAATAGGGATTGAACTGCAGTTAATTCTATGTAGATCATCTATTTTTTCCTTAAAAATCAATAGGTAAAAATAAAATGAATTATAGAAATTAATGATATATTAAAAAAAGTATTATCTAAAAAAAATTAACTTTTAAAAAAGTAAAAGGTTAGGCGAGTTTGAAGAAAATTTTAGTTGTTCACCAATAAACAAAATGAAACGGGCATGACAAGTTACGTAGTAATGTTCTTGAGGGTTGTACCTCGCTTCATTACAATAAAATATAATAAACTTGATTTTAATTAATCTCAGTTCTTTTCTATCTGTAATTTCGTTGCGGAATATGTCAAACTTGCCTAACCTTTTACTTTTTTAAAAGTTAATTTTTTTTAGAGATTTCAATCCTTTTTAGTAAAATTTTTTGAGTATTTCATATTCGATGTCGTAAAAATAAAATATAAGCATCTTTAGCACCTTTCTACCACAGCTTTTTTGTATCATTTTTATCACTTACATGAAATTACTGATTGTTCTGATATACACCACCCTCGAATTATTTCTACACCTAGACACCCAAAACCACGGTGTGAACTACCCAGACCTCGTCATCGGTCACCCTGTACACCTAGACACCGTACTTGAATGATTTTTATACCAAGACACCGAAAACAACCTAAACCTCGTCATCGGCTACCCTGGCAAGCATATTACTGTTACTGCTCCGGAACGCAGAGTATGCACCGGCAACCTCTTAATTCTAAATATCTTAATATATTAAGTATTATATTTTCTTGAGAAAGCAATTCCCATCTGTATATAGCTATGCGGCCAACTTCACGGTCGTAACGCTTCTTGCGGCTATCTTAGCGGTCCTAACACATTTCGGGCTGAAGAAGAAAAACGTGATTTTAGCATTTGTGGATTATACACTCACATATTATAATGTATTATACACACACACGCGCACACGCCCCCCCCCCCCCCACACACACACACAACCGGTACTGATAGCAGGCGATTTGAACGCCTGGGCAGTAGAGTGGGGCAGCCAAAGGACGAACGAAAGAGGACAAGCGCTATTGGAAGCATTCGCCCTCCTTAACTTGGTCTTAGTCAACCAGGGATGTTCTTACACATTTCAAAGAGGAGACGCAGGGTCCATCATAGATCTCACGTTTGTCAGCAGCTGCCTGATTGGCTCAGTTAGATCGTGGATGGTGAGCGATCATTACACAAACAGTGACCACCAAGCGATAATAATGGAGATAAGAATATCAAAACAGAGATCCAACGGTAGGGCAACGACAAAAAGAGTCGGCTGGAAAACGAAGGATTATGATAAGGAGACATTCCTGCTGGCTCTAGAAGAAATACAGCTGTCTGGATCTGCGAATGATAAGGTCGAGCAGGTAATGGGAAATATTACCTGAGCCTGCTACGCAACAATGCAAAGGAAAACTCCCAACAGTAGACGACCGCCAGTATACTAGTGGGATAAAGAAATCGATGCGGCCCGCAAAGAGTGTCATCGAACCAGAAGAAATACTACAAGACTGGTCGTGGTAAAGAAATAGCAGACGCCCTAAATAAAAAAAATGAAGAATGCTAAACGGATACCCAAGAGGAAAATCCTAGAGAATAAACGAAGGTGCCTGAAAGAGCTACAGGACAAGATTGAGCTGGACCCTTAGGGGCGACCGTACCAAGTGGTAATAAAGAAGATAAAGTGAGGTTATATCCCCCCGCCTAAAAGCCCAGGAGTGCTGGATCGTATTATGACCACACTGTTTCCCCTTCAACTGGAAGCACAAGGTAGAGGTGACGGAAATCACTAACGAGGTAGTAAGTATAATCCACGATTAGCTAAAGCAGACTGGACTTGAGCTTGCTAGCCATAAAACGGAGGCTATTCTTATATTCAGTAGAAAGAAAATAGAGACAATAACGCTGTCAGTGGACGGACACGAAATAGACTCTTAGCCTATGAATTAAGTACCTAGGAATCACCATAGACGCCAGACTAACGTTTAAGCAGCATCTTGAGAGGGCGAGCAATAAGGCCGCTAAAGACGGTGCTGCACTATCGCGACTAATGCCAAATGTAGGTGGGCCAACACAGGGCCGAAGGTTACTCCTAGCCAGTGTAACTACATCAATTATGTTATACGGTGCCCCAATATGGGCGGACGCTATGTTGGTGAAGTCCTATGCACGAAAGCTGCCAACAGTTTATAGGAGAAGTGCATTGCGGGTCGCTTCTGTCTACCGAACAGTATCAGAAGATGCAGTGTGCGTTATTTCAAGTATACCGCCTATTGACCTCCTAGCAACAGAACGAAAGAATATATACGAAGAAAACCGGCGTGGTGACAATACTCAAAAGGAATTTTGGAAATCCGCTAAGTAACAAACCCTAGCTGAGTGGCAAAGACGATGGGACTTTAGTGGATATGGGCGATGGACGCACCGCCTCATACCACGTATTGTTGGCTGGACCAATAGGCGACACGGGAAAGTGAATTACTACCTTACGCAGTTTTTGAGCGGACATGGGTGCTTTCGAGCCTACCTACACCGCTTCAAGATAGAGGATAATCCAAATTGCCCAGTATGTTTGGAAGCAAACGAAGATGCGGAACATGTCTTCTGCAACTGTTCGCGATACGAAATGGAACGAGAGGGACTCGAGCAGTACCTTCAGGCTAGGGTGACCCCTGAGTCAATGTTGACAGCTATGCTAGCGTCGAAAGATGGCTGGTGCGCAGTAAACAACTACGTAAGGACTATTATCAAGAAGGTTAGAAATGCCTACGGCGCCCTCGACTCCCACTCTCGCTCAAAACATCACCCTTGCTAGAAAAGGCCAATTTTCCCCCCTAGTTGCACAATATACTATTCTAGAAGTTTTGACGAAACTTAAAATTTTCTTATTACAAATCTTTCTCTAGGAGGACGCAAAAAAGACTAAAGAAGGTGTTGAATTGCAGTCATTTATGCCAAAAGATGAAAATGATTTCATTAGTAGTGAATGGTACTGTACTAAATATGGATCTGATTCAGGAGACTCCGATACAACAATTAAATTGTCTAGAATAACTATTTTATACCTAGGTGGTAAGCCAAAAGCCAAATTAAATTTCTGTGCCTGCAAGGCAAAATGATTTAACAACATATTTTCGTTTTAAGATATTTACATTTTAATGTTTTAATAAATAATTAGTTTATGCATCTTGCTTAAAATTGTCATAAATAATATTCTTTAAAGAGAAATCATACGCTTCCTCTTTTAAGAAGCTTTGTAATAGTAAAACTTTCAGTTTCACATTATTCAATAAAAACAGAATTTATAAAATATTCTTTTAATACGTTACGCAAGAAAACTAAAAACATAAAAGTATATGAAATAAAAATACCCTTTTAGTAATAGAAGATGACATTAAAAGGAAGAGAAGCAACGAAAGATCAAAATACACTAGTACTAAATACATGGAAACAGAATCCATTTTTGACGGAAATTGCAATTTGGAATTGTTGGTAAGGGTTGAACTTGCGTATGAATCATTGATGATAAAAATAGACATATTGCTATCGTTAGTATTGAGCCAAAAAAGTATTTTTTTATCTTTCTAATTTTTATGTTTTATACGTGAGCTCTGACTTTTTTCAGAGTTAAGGTTTATAGTTGAGCTATGTTTCTGAGAAGTACGATAATAGAGCGTCCGTGGCTTAGTTGGTTAAGGCGCACGTCCTAACTAGCGGATACGCGCTTGCTTAAGGGGTCGTGGGTTCGATTCCCGGTGAATGCATTTGGAATTTTTCTGAGTTGTATTTCAACGCGAAAAGTACCCTGGACTCCGTCTGCTTCGAGGCGGGTTTTCCCCCGGAATTTTCCTTCAGCGTAATTCCGGGCTTTTCCTTGCCGTATAGGCGCAAGCTTGGGCGAATGCGAAACAGTGTCTTATGGAAGGTCGATAAAATAGGTAGGCCGATCCGATGCGCTAGGCAGGGAACGCCGGCTTACCGGCGGGGAGCTGGTTTCTGAAAGATGAACCTTCTCCGGATCTACACTGGGAGATGGACCCGATGTCCTGTAGACAGGATAGTGAGTTTTGGCTTAACTAACACGGTGCGAGTAAAATATGGGTCTTTTAAAACAGTAGAGCCGGAAACAATTAGCCCTTTAATATAATATACGATAAGATATCTACGCGTATGAACTTTTTTTCCTAAATCTGCTTGTTATTTTAAAATTAGATCAACCTCCTTAACATGTAATCTTTTTGATTTACCAAACTCAAGAGCACATCAGATTGAAACATACGAATGTATTTTTGTTTTCGTTTATTGAGACTTATGCAGTTCTAGAGTACTATCAAGAAAGTCAACTTACGTAACTCGTTAAAGGGATGTCGGAGCAACGCTGATTGGTCGAAATGTTCTGGTTTTCCTAACCTCAAAAATATTTTAGATCATAAATAATAATTACACACACTTATTTATCGCACATAAACGCGGTGTTCCAAGGTGCGTATTATAAAATTGTACATTTACAAGCGCTTAAATATGTACACTAATGTGTAATTTAGACAAACAATGAGAACAACAGAGCGAGGTTAAGGGGACAAGCCTGGGTTAAATTCTGCAAAAAAAAAAACAAAAAGATATTCTTCTTACCAAAAAATTTTCTATTTGATCTAATTTGAAGAAAAAAATTCTATTGAAAATATATAAAATATACACCATTTTTATCGAAAAAAAACATGGATAAAGATTTGCAGTTCAAAAGTTATTAGAAAATTCTTATCTTACAAAATTGAAAACCACGACCCAAAGCTTAAAATTCTTTTGAATTTTTTAAATAGCTTTTGAATCGTAAATCAGAAGGTATTGATATGTACTCTTTTTGGGAATGCCAAGAGGTGATTAATAAGTTCAAGCAATCTTTATTGTGTTATTACTTTAATAGACTGATTTGAGATTTTGGTCTGTGACGAGACACGAGTCTCGCACATGTTAGGCCACCGCAATAAACACGGCATGCACAGCGAGCGCGCGCGCAACGAAAGGCGAGGCCGCACGAGCGCGGAGCGCGGCAGCCGGCGAGCGACTCAGCGACGACGCCCCAGGTGGCGCGAGCGGCGTACGCGGTGCGCCGTGAACGCACCCATACATATTCGCGCCGCGCGCCTTTCTAAGGCGGATCGCGCGGCACGATAAGCAGTTCTACTCGAGCTCCACTCCAGGTAGCATCGTGCGCACACGTTACTACAGGGAACAGCGAGAGATAGATCTGCGCAGACGAAGTCGTCTCGTGAGCACACGTAACGATTTGGTAGACGAACCGAAACCCGAAACTCCGAAACCCGAAACTCCGAATTGCCGTCGTGAGCACACGAGGCAACCCGGAACACCCGAGCGACATCGAGCCTCATCTACGTGAGCACACGTGACGATAGCCAGTGCCATCGTAAAAATCCTAACCAACAAAGGATAAAGAGAGGAACGAGACGAGCGACGAAGATTTGTAAAGCCGTGCGCACACGACTCCACAAATCCGAGGGATAACCTCAAAACCCCGTTGCACTATCCCGGCCGTTACTGTGCGCACACAGAGCGGTCGAGATCGTTGTTGCGCGACACATTCGGATCGGTGTAGCCGCGCGCACACGACTCCACTGTACCGAATGAATTCCTAACCTCAAAACCGGCCACCGATCCGTCATACAGCCACCGTACCGAAACACCGTAGCCGCAAACACCGAATCATTCTTGTAACGAAATCGCGTAGATATTCTTATAAATTGTCAACCGCGTTAGTTTAAAGAATTCTATTTGTAAAGGCGAAATATTTTTAACAAGACGCATAATTGATTTCTGTTTCAGCCGGGATTTAACCATAGACATAAGAGAGATAGACTGCGTGTGTAGGTTTGCAAAAGCACCCTCGCTAGTTATACACGTCTGCGCATGCGCAAAGATGTGTATAACTAGCGTGAAAATTGTTTCCAGTGATCATTCTGCTCTGATCTCTAGAAGTGGTAACATCGGTGAATCCTATTATTTTGATTATTAAAATTATTTATGCCTGGTAGAAAATTCAGCATATTATGGCGATATTTGTATCGAAATAACTAATTTATAAGTTTTTGTACACAAATAAGTATGTCCAAATAAGTTACTAATAGACAACACCATAAGTAAAATGAATCGGGCATAGCAAGTTACAGTTTCCATTGTTAAATTATTTATATTATTGATATATTTCAAACTTGACTATTTTTCATTGAACTTATTACCTTTTTAATCTATGGTTACAATTATTACATTTGCTACAGCATTTATTAAGTCACAATTAACTTTGACAAATATAGAAATTGTTGTAATAAATATGTATAAAATGCTACGTGACCTGAAATTTTTGTAATAAATATGTATAAAATGCTACCATCATAATTTTGCGGAATACATTAAACTCGCGTAACCTTTTACTTTTTTAAAAGTTTATTTTTTTAGAGATAAGAATTATAAGTTATTGTTAAAAATATATTTGGTTTATCATCGACTTCTATTTATATGAATAATATTGTAATGTGGATATCCCTGGTAACATTTTTACCGTCCAGACTGGCCTGGTCGCTAAGCAATGGCCAGTTTCCTTCGCGTATTTTTTGCGATGAAAACTGATAAAAACTAGCCAGTTTTGGTCATGCATGCTTATTACTTATACAGAACCTATTTGACACTTCTTTGATACAAAATAAGATTGATTGGTGAACGGCCGCTAGTTCTTGTAGTTATCGAGCTTTTTACTTCCTCCTAGAGCTTTGTAATAGTACAATTTTGGGTTCCGTCAAAACTTCTAGAAAATACTTTTTGGTGTGTTAGAAGTTCAAATCAAGTATTTTTAGAAAATGTCCGTATGGATGTGTGTGTTGTGTGTGTGTGTGTGTGTGTGCGTGTGTATGTACACCGTAATATTTCTGAAACTATTCCGTCAATATCAATAAAATTTGGCATGCATATCTATTTTTGGATTCTGAATTCGATAAGAAGAGTAATTTTTTATTTTCTCAACTATTTTTTTTCCAGTCATTTTTTGATTTTTTAAAAACACTATTTTGCGTTTTTTTCAATCATCCCATCGTTACAAACAATTCAGCTATAATGCATTTGAAAGAGAATAAAAATACCTACTTTTCCTTGTTTGGTCCTCGAGATTAACCGCTTTGTTAGGCAGATAAAATGAAAAAAGTGATTTTTTCTTTCAATTTATATCTCTGAAACTAAACATAAAAAACTGACAAAAATGATTTTTTTGTGCCTTAATTTCGGACGTAAAAAGGCAATTATACCTTTCACGGTCATTTCAATTTATTTGTACTTTTAGGTTAGAAATCTTATATTTATTTGCTATTTCATTTATGTGTGTGCGCGCGCGCGCCTGTGTGTATGCGTGTTTTTATAAAATCTTACAATCTGTGTAACCACGCAATCCAAGCTAATGTAAATGATATTAATGCATATATCAATACATATATTTAAAATTTAACTGTCACAATTAATGTTTATACGCGAAGTAAAAGTAAGGCGGAGTCCCGAGAGTCGCATGAGCAAGAGAGAGAGAGAGAGAGAGAGAGAGAGAGAGAGAGAGAGCCGTCAGCGGACTGGACCTGGGCCTGAGACTTACTGTCTGCTGCGCGGCTCGTGTGTGAGCGTACGAGCGTAAGCCCTGCGTGGCTAAATTGTGCGCGGGAGACACTACAGCCACCGCGTTGTAGGGAAGGGCTGGGCAAAATACAATATGCAATAAACTATAACCATTGTAAGTGATTATTTTCCCCACTCTCTAGCGTTTTCCCAAACGTGGCGATCGCCCAAAATCCTACGGTTAAAAAAAAATCCTAGTGCATGCGAAAACCTACCACGAATACATATCGTACGAATGTACGGATCTAGAACTTTCGCAGTATTCAATGCTTCACACAAAACTTTTACTAAATGTGTCACACTTGTTTGAATCATTCTGTAAAAAAGATGTTTTGACTATCTAAAGGAAACTGGCAAGATAATCGAGCGGAGCTCTTTAAATACTCTCTCGGTGCAAAATAAACGGTGGGGATGCAGTGCAAATCCCACGCTCTGTTTTTCGCTGATACTGCTGATAGAAGACAATTTATTTTAGACTCATGCTGCTTACTTGCAGTCAGGTGTACATATATTTTTCACAATTTATTTTGCAAAGGTTTCTTAGAACGATACCGACGAGTCCTCGTATTTACAGGCGACACGAAAGCTAAAGAAAAGAAAGTTTAATGCAAGGATTTCTTAGAATAATGAGTAGAGAGGCATTCGTTCAATTATTTACTTTAAAAAAATTAAAACGCTGACAGCCCGTGCACGTGTTGAATACGGACAAAAGTATCTCTGTGTGCATTAAATTGCAGAGTGAGAATTATGACGAAAGAAAAAACAATAATAAAGAGAGCGCAACGCTTGACTGTGTTATCCGATATCCTACGGAATACAGCCAAAAAAGAAAATCGCGAATTCTGGAAATTTAATTTGTCTTCAATGCCACTCGATAGAGTCTGCAAAAATACGCGTACAATTAAAAAATCATTGCTCTAGGTCAAAAACTAAATTTTTGTAAAATAGGTAAAATTGAAAAAGTTCCAATAACACTGTAAATATTGGAGTTATCGAAAAAATAAAAGAATTCGGATTCTACTACGTTACTTTGTATGCTAATTACCTAGCCATATCAGTAAAAACAATTAATTTCAAAATTTTTTTTTATTAGTCAAATAGGTAGACAATGCTTAATTAACAAATTAGTGCTTGATCACTCCAAGAGACTGTACACGAATACTCTTTTTGCCGAAGGAAAATAATCCACATTAAAAGGGTTAGACAAACAACAACAATAACCTGTTGCGCCTGACGATGGTCTGAAGTTGCACGTTTTGCCTCTCTAACCTTCACCAAAATCGGTGCATTAAATTATTATTTTTTTATAAACGGTGAAGTTCCAGGACTTGGGCCTATGGGGACTTTTGATCCTAAGATAATAAACCATAACATATCAAATTTTTATTCCGTTTCACTTTGTACAAAGCGTCTGTGGATCTGTTGATTAAGGCGCACGCTTATGTACGTTTTCCCAAGAAGGTGAGAATCAAATTTTTGGTGCGGGTATTTGTAATTTTTCTAAATTAACTGAAAAAGTTAATACACTTGCCGTTTTCTGGTGTTTTTTTCGTAATTTTTCTCTATTGTGATTTTGAGTTTTCCCTTATTTCACAGGCACAAACCTAGGCGAATGCGGAACAGTAATTTATATTATTCATTAATTCTATGGGTAAGTAAATTAAGGGTTAGCGAAATCCAATGCTGCGGCGGGGAGCGCCGGTTGCAGAGGCAAGCAGCTGATCTCTAAAATATGGAAATTCTTTGAGAACGGTTATCATAGAGTAGCAGGCCCGATGCTCACTTAGAGGTAGACTGCTAACTTTTATTGTTCATTGGCAAGGTGTATAGCTACAAAATTTCCCCACCAAACATGCCTTTCATGAAGAAATATAAGATCGGGTAATGCTTTTACACAGAAGTGATGGATGGCTTTCACCTACTAAGCCTATTTGTTCGCAGTAATGAAAGAGAGAAATAATAGTTTTGCATTTAAATATATGTACAAATTATGCGCACTTAATTGTACACATAACTCCTGCAGACAGGTGTTTTTCCCATTTGACATGAGATTTTGTGAATACTTTCATAAAAAAATATTTCAACAATACATCGCATAAAATAAGAATCTTTTTTTTCAGATACAGTGAAAAAACCATCGATTATGGAATTCGAAGTAATCCTCACAGACGTTTTGTTTGGAATTCACATTTGTTAGACCCAGTCGAGAAGAACTTGCATCGCGATTGGTTATTATATATAATACATGGATTTATAGGACAATCGAACGTAAGCGTCTTTGGAAGATCAATGTATATAACTATCATAGCTAGACGGAGTAACAAATATGCAGGTACAAGATTTCTCAAACGCGGGGCAAATTTCAATGTAGGTTACATTTTTTAAATAAAACAAGTATTTTAATTTTAATTTATCTGTGCCTTTAAAGTCATGTCAAAATTTCTTTAATAGGGTGATGTAGCTAATGAAGTAGAAACAGAACAAATTGTGCATGATTCCGGGGTCAGTTCATTAAATAATGGTCATTTCAGTTCTTTTGTACAGTTACGTGGCTCCGTACCAGCTCATTGGAGTCAAGATGTTAGTAAAATGGTTCCAAAACCAACCATTACAATAGATTTATCTGATCCGTATGTAGAAACTGCTGGTAAATATTAAAATAATATGTTTTTAAATATAATATATAAGCCAGGTTGACTGTTAATATTGCTTCCTCCTAGAGGAAGCTTTATAATACTAAAATTTTCAGTTTCGCTAAAACTTCGTAGAAACGCATTTGATGGTGTTTAGAGTACGATCATGCTTTTTTAGAAAATGTCCGTGCAAATGGATATGTGTGTGTGTGTGCGTATACCGTTAGGATTATAGAACCATGCGACCGATCGTAATAAAATTTGACATGCATATATGTTTTCTGATTCTGAATTTGGGAAAATTTTGTTTTTGATGATTCTGACTATCATATGGCCATATTATAGCCATTTTTCAATTTTTGAAAAAAGATTTTTCCTTTTTTTTTTGATAAAATGATTTAGGCAATGTATTTAA
The DNA here is from genome assembly GCF_009193385.2 of Nasonia vitripennis. NCBI lineage: Eukaryota > Metazoa > Arthropoda > Insecta > Hymenoptera > Pteromalidae > Nasonia > Nasonia vitripennis. The sequence continues at coordinate 1,153,291 of NW_022279630.1, read as the reverse complement.
CAATAGTGTATCTAAAAGAGCATAAAATTACCTACTTTTTCCCGCAAGCTTTTCCAGTTGACCGTTTCATTCAATTTTTATGATAAAAAAGGTGTTTTTTTTTCAAATTCATATCTTTGAAACTAAATGGTCGAACGTTTTGAAAAAAAATCATGATAATAGAAAACGATAATATCTACAGCGTCTAGGGGTACAGGGTGGCCGATGACGACGTCCAGGTAGTTCGCACCGTGGTTATTGGTGTCTAGGTATAAAAATCATTTGAACGCGGTGTCTAGGTGTACAGAGTGGCCGATGACGAGGAATAGGTGGTGCGCTCCGTGGTTTTAGATGTCTAGGTGTAAAACTTTGTTTATGGGGTTGTCGAAATAGCATTATCTGCATTGTCAATTTGTCAGCCGTGTCTCGGATTCACACCGACTAAACCCATCCTTTTTACGGCTAGATGAAAAACACACAACCGTACCAAGGAACGCCCTCTTTGCCTTTATCGACCCTGGGTAAAGGCGCAGCTAGCTCCATCTTCTGTGCCCTTGTTCCCTGCGGTACGACCGTCGACTAGTGCTTCGCGAGGGGGCAAAGGCTTTTACGCCCTTTCTTTCTTCTTTCTTCTTTCTGCGTTGTCCGGGCATCTGCTTCTTTCCGCATCATCCAGTCGTCTGCTTCGTGCGGCATCGTCCGGCTATCCTCTGGACAGCCTCAACCCCGACACGGATCAGTGACCTTCGTCTAGCTACATTTTCATTCCACTGTTTCGCCTTGTCTTTGCCTTTTTTTCTTTTCGTCATTTCTAACCTTCTGAGGATAATCCTTAAGTAGTTGTTTACTGAATTCCAACCATCCTCCGACGTCAACATAGTTGTCATCATTTACTCAGGTGTCACTCTGGTCTGGAGATAACACTCGAGTCTGGAGATAACACTCGAGTTCTTCTCGCTCCATTTGGTATCGCGAATAGTCACAGAGAACATGCTCCGCATCTTCGTTAACGTCCAAACAAGCTGGGCAGTTCGGTCTGTCGTCTAATTTAAATCGGTGCAGATAAGCCCGGAAGCATCCGTGCCCCGATAAAAACTGTGTGAGGTAGTAGTTGACCTCCCCATGCTCTCTTCCAGTCCAATCCTCTATTTTTGGTATAAGGCGATGTGTATATCACCCTTTGTCACTAAATACCATATTGTTTGCTATTCGGTTATTGTCTTCTTTCTTGCTGCATCCCAGATCTCCTTCTGAGTTATTTCACTTGTTCTTCTTCTAGTTTGAAATACTTCCTTACTTTCCATCGCCAATAGGTCAATCGGCGGCATACCAGCAATAATGCACACCGCATTATCCGATACTGTGCACAGTGGTTAGCATTCGGCCATAGGATTTTACCCGCATTGCATCTGCCCATATTGGGGCTCCATATAGCATAATTGATGTGGTTACACTGGCTAAGAGTAACCTTCGCTTCTGAGTTGGGCCTCCTACATTTGGCATCACTCGTGATAAAGCAGATGTTGTTTGAAAGTTAGTTTTGCATCGTGCATCTCATGTCCATCTACCGTCAGTTTAATTTCCTCCATCTTCTTCTTACTAGAGATAAGAATAACTTCCGTTTTGTGGCTGGCTAGTTCCAGACCCGTCTCCGTTAGCCATTCTTGTATTATACGGGTTGCCTCTTCCGCTATTTCTGTCACCTCTTCTTTATGTTTCGCTACTACCACTACTGCCATGTCGTCAGCAAAGCCCACAACTGTTGCTCCTTCAGGTAATTGTAGGCTTAGTACCCCATCGTACATGATGTTCCACGTCAGTGGGCCAAGCACTGACCCTTGGGGTACGCTTCCTGTAACTTTATAGGGCTTGGTACCGTCCTCCGCGTCATATAATAGGATTCTGCTCTTCAAATAGTCGGACATCATTCTTCTTATATATAAGGGCACATCTTGTTTCTGGAGTGCTTCGTGTATTTCACTCCATTTAGCCGAATTGAATGCATTTTTTACATCCAATGTAACTATGGTCAAGAACTTCTTTTTTCCTCCCTTCCATCTTTTCCCCTCTATCGCTGTTTGCGAAGTGTCGATCACTAGGCTAACTGCGCCTAGGGTTGAACGATTCTTCCTAAAGCCATATTGGTGTTCAACTAATCCACCTTTTCCTTCTATTAAATGATCCATTCTGACGCAGATTATGCATTAAAGGATCTTACCTGGGGTGTCCAACATGCAAAGCTGTCTGTATGATGAGGAATCCTGGGGTGGCTTCTTTCCTTTTGGTGGAAGCACGAGTCGCTGTTTCTTCCAGTTGGTGGGGAATGTTTCCTCTTCTAGATATGCATTGTACAAGTCTACGATGACCTTTGTGTGTGCGTACGTATACCGTCATAATTCTGGAACCACGCGAACGAATGTGATAAAATTGCACATGCATATATGTTTACTGATTTTGAATTTGGGTACATTTTACTTCAAGATTCTAACTAGTGTATGACCATTTCATCGTCATTTTATATCTATTTTTCGATTTTCGAAAAAATATTTTTGCTTTTTTTTAAAACTAAATAGTCAAAAGTTTTGAAAAAATTATGATAATAGAAAATAGATAATATCTACTTGCTGTGGAAATGTGAAGCCATTTTGATGAAAGCCATTCTGTTTTAGTTGATATTTACCTTTCACCTTTTAAGAATGCAAAAAATGCTTAGATCACCTACGATTTGACCTTCTGTAACTCGAAGAATATTTATGAAAAAATTCTGAAATAATTCATGAGATCCTTGGAACTCTTCGGGAACATATTCCTACAGTTTCAAGATAATATTGTATATTTGAATAGCATTTTATGTATTGGAACTGTAAATTCAGTTGGAGGAAGCTACGTGCCAAAGAATTATTAGCGATTTTCTTCTATCTAGAATGCTCAAATTCACTAAAGCAAAAGAGGTCTATTTTAGCATATGAAACTCTTAGTGTCCGAAACATTGATAAATAAATAAAGTTCGTTATCATCATTCGATTCACTATTACCTCAGATTTGAACTTAAGTACATAAACGTTCACAAACATATTAAATTATGAGAGCCTATAAAATTGTTTAGAAAAAATAATTAACTTATTCTGTCTATGGCATTGCGTAGCATAAAGAAATCCCAGGAAAACTGACTGGGCGTTCTTTAGGGAAAACCTTAGAAACGAGCTTCAATCCTTCAAACCAAGCTATAGGACAACGGATGAGCTTGATCACTGGGCATTTGAGCTAGGTGAGATAGTCGACATCTCCTTCCAGAGAAGCTGTCCCTGGACCATCCCAAAGGGAACACGGAGTACCTCATGGTGGAACCGGGAGCTAGAGGATCTGCGACGGGAAACAAGGAGGACCCTTAACAGGGCCAAGAACACTCGCAACCGTATAGACTGGCGGATTCACAGAGAAGCCCAGAAGCTATATAAAAATCGCATCAACGCGGTGAGAATCAAAGGATGGAGAGACTACTGCGAGGGTATCGAGAGATATCCTGACGTGGCCAGACTCCTCCGGATACTCGCGAAAAATCCTGAGGTACGGCTGGAAGCTATCAGACTGCCCACGGAGAATACACAACTTTGGAAGAGGACTACCTGAAACTACTTCTGGAAGCCAACTTTCCGGACTTTCGGCTCCCCCACGAGATGGGAGATGAGAGCTCGGGTAGGAACAGGCAGCAGAGGGTGGCATGGGATCTGGCGGCGAAAGTCGTCACACCGGAAAAGGTCAAGTGGGCCATAAGGAACTTTCAACCCTTCAAGGTGTCGGGGATCTATGGAATCTACCCGGCTTTCCTACAAGTGGGGTTGGAGGAACTGGTGGGCCCCTTGGTGAAGCTCTTCAGAGCAAGCGTAGCTTTGTAGCTTAATTATTTTGTGAAAAAATAAAGCGATTTAACACGCTGTTCCCAGGGTTATGCTAGTTAGCCTGCTTATGGTTTGGTAGGGGTGGTTTCTAGGAGTTAAGCAGGTTAGGGATAGCTATTTAGGTGATTAGCTGGCTTCTGGTGTATGGCTTAATTATTTTGAGAAAAAATAAAGCGATTTAACTCGCTGTTCCCTAGGATAGATCAGTTAGACTGCTTGTGGTTTGGTAGGGGTGGCTTCTAGGGGTCGCATGGGTTTAGGGGAAAGTGATACAATAATTTCCGCACCTGTAGCTTAAACTTGATGCTTTTTTAAAGAGTTTAAAATAAAATCATAGCTCTGCGATTAAAAATGACGCGTGGCTCGAATTTTGTCCATTTTCTCCCACTGTGCGCCGTGTTGGCCGTGCGGTGCGACCCGTGAGCTGCCAAAAGGAGATCCTGAGTGGGGAGACGATCTTAGGCTGCGTGCCGAAGTGACTCGAGCCACCTTTGGCTCCCGCTGACGGCAAGACGGGAGGTCGACTGCCTAGCCAGCACCGATCAATCGACTTGGCGAGTGCCTGCTGTCGTGTGACGCCTGCTGTAAACTCTTCAGAGAGCAGAACACTTTTATTCGGGGGTGGGAAGCTCGAAAGAGCGGAGGTGGGCTAGTGCGGCAGTGGGTTCTATATCCTGGTATGATGTACCCAGTCTGGCATCGCCTGCAGGCATGTGTTGGGGCCATGTCAGCTGCCTCCATAGACGGGGGGATCCAGGGGGTCGGACACATACCAGAACGAAGTTTGATTTCAGCATGGATGAGGCAACCGAACGGAACAATTTGAGGATGGAGGGGTGTGGCGTGCTTGCAGATGGAGATGCGGTCATCGGAGGTGGAAGTAAGAACCTGGTAGGTAGCCTGGCTACTATAAATGACACCGCGACACACAATCGTGAAGGAACGGGCGATATAATCGGAGGGTCGCCACAAAACTAGGAGGCTGCAGAGAGGAAGTTGGAAGACCAACTACTCATAATGCGCAGCAACCTGGTGAAGATGAAGGCGAAGACAAACGTCCAAAATAGTGTCAGTCGCGTAATTACGGATGGAATGTGTGAGATCTATGAAGCTGTTGAGGTTGGGATGCATGAACTTCAACGTATGAAGCAACTGCGACAGACTCTCACGGGACCGGTTGCCGGCAAAGGATACGTGGGCAACCGTCACGAAACGAAAGAAACGAAAAACGGCCACGGAAACAGAGACAAATGCTGATGAAGCAAACAAGACAAATGCTGATAAAGCAAACAAGACAAAGACCTGAAACCCAGGCGAAGCGCGATTTTGATTAAGCCAGCAGAGGGCAAGACGTACGCGGACGTTCTACTTTCTATACGACAGAGAGTGAATTTGACGGACAGTAAAGTGGACGTACGAGCTATTCGTAAGACCAAATACGGTTCTGTATTGCTACAGCTTGACAAAGAACAGGAGCGAAAGTTTTTTCAGCAGACGATACAAAACGTACTGGGACAGACTGCCACAGTTAAGGACGTGACTTCCAAGGTGACACCGGAATTCATGGACTTGGACTGCATCACAACAGCACAGGACAGGAAATGTCTACGTCTTTGACGCGAATAACCGCGGACAAGCCTTAGCTGTCTGTGTGTTTGACGCGAAGGAGGCAACGGATTTACTTACGAAAGGCCGAATTAATATCGGGTGGATTAATTGCCGGATCCTTCGAGCATATACTACTGGAGGTAGCCACCTTCAGCCCAGACGCGTGACTAGGTGAAGAGAGAGATAGCTGCTACTGCAGTACATGCTATCTCTCTCTCACTGAATCTGATTGGCTATTTCTTGTCACGTGGGTTTTCAAATCACAAAGAAGCGGGGACGTAGCGAATTGGGCAAACCATCCTACTCGGGATATTTTTGAACGTGTAAAATCTTAAATTTATAAATTGAAACTCAAAAAACTAAACTCGATCCAACAAATCAAACCAAACCAAAATTCAAGCCCCCACAGGGGGGTGATGATTATATGTGACTTTTAAACTCTGTCGTAATGTCCTAATCCATGGCTATGGTGGCTAAGGCGCTGTCCTTCTAACATTTTGCCTAGGGTTAAAATCCGGTGACTCAAATTTTTTTTATTTAATTATTTTTTTTTAATACATGTTGTTTTTTTATTTTTTTATTTCAAGGTTGGACAATTGAAATAAAATACATATAACTGATTTCGACAAAAAACTATAATCTTTATTATCATAACTAAACTGGTAATATATATGTATATATATATTTATTGATTCTTAAATAATATTAGTTTTGTAAACGTTCGTCTAATTTTTTTGGCAGCGCGTCTTTTTTGACGCTCATAATGATTTATTCTTATATGATAATACTTTATGATAATGTATTTGATCAACTGACAAGGAAAGGTACCCAACCCGAACTCACCGATTTTGATGATTTTCATATATGTTGTAGAACATAAAAAAATAAGAGACACGTATTTTTTTTTATCGGCTAATTTTCACTTTTAAGGGGTAAAAACCTCCCCTAAAGTTAACCCCCAAAAAGCGTTTTTTTTAAATATCTCGGCTTAAAATTAATATTTTTCAATGAAACAAATTGGAGGTTATTTCTTACAAAAAGAGCAAGTATTTCATGGTGATTTGAAGAGTAAGGGTAGCATCCCCTATTTTTTAGGGGTTGAAAACATATATTTTTTGGCATAATTTTATAATAAAAATGTTTACACCGACTAAACAAAATTGGAAAAAATGTTTAAACATCCTTAATAACAAAATTTAGTTGACGTCTTTCGGTGTTTTCATAAATATTATCCCTAAGGGGGTAAACCACCCCTAACACAAAATAACTGTAAATATGTAATTCAATACATAATATTTCGTAGAAAGTTTGTATATAGAGGTTTTCGAGGTCGCTGATTACAAATCTGTATCAGATTTTGAAAATTCAAAATGGCGGAACCAATATGGCGGACGGAAATATCGAAAAAAAATTTTATATAATAAAAAAGTTTTAAACGACTAAAAAATTTGGAAAAAATTTGTAAACATCTATAATAAACAAATTAAGTTTTTAGGTTTTTTCATAGATACTTCCCCTTAGGGGGGTAAACCACCCCTAACACAAAATAACTATAAGTATACATCAATCCATAATATTTTGTAGAAGGTTTGTATATAGGGGTTTTCGAGATCGCTCTTTTCAAATCTGATATCAGATTTTAAAAATACAAAATGGCGAAACCAATGTGGTGGACGAAAATGTCGAAAAAAAATTTTAACTTTCAAAAAAACTTGTTTACAAATGTGTGATCTTTGTAGCCTGTACATGTGAACTAAAGAGTCTTAAACCCTAAACCCCTAAAGAACAAATAGGCTAAATGGTTGTGCTTTTTAACCAAACGACTCCAAACCCCTAACCTCCAGACAAGCCGAAGGCCTATGCTTTACCGTAGACACGAGTATAGACATATTACCGATATTTTATTCTATCATTTTGTATGTAACAAATAACGTCTCGTTTTCTGTTTCAATCAAAGATTATTTATTTTTCTGCTTTTATAAATTAGCATAATTTCAAAAGTAATTTCATAAATTATAAAGTATTTCATAAATTGCATAATTATATAATTTTATAAATTCAAAAAGTCCACACTTTTTTGCAAATGAAAAAACATAGGTTAATAAAATTAGTTTATCAAACTATTTTGCATTTTGTAATAAAATTTAATGTTGTCAAACTTGGGAGTTTTTCATTGTTACAATTATTTCGTAAGCCGAAAGTTTTTTAGATGAATTCTCGAAGTAATGATTATTGTATCTATAGTAAAATATTTACAGTCTGGAATTCCATAATAATACTATTTGCTACGATTTAATGAATTTATCAAAAAATCTAAATTTAATAATAAATATTATTCTAATTATTATTATTATTTTTCATTATCATTGCTATTATCAGTATTACTGTTATTATTGCTATTGCAATTATGCTTATTCTTCTTCTTATTATTATTATTATTATATTACTATGATAATTTTTGTTATTGGTAAAAATACATAAAAGAATATTAATACTCGAACTTCATTTGCAATTAAAGAACACGTTGTTATTGAAAGGGAATTTTATATGCATTCATTAGTTTAATGAATGTTATCGTACATTCAATGATAATTCCACAGATAAATGTCTTTCACTCATAAAAGTTGTTGACAATATGTGCGAATCACTATGTTCTTTTTTTAGATTGTTTTCATCGAGTATTTACCTCAGCTGCCTGTGTTATTTTTTAGGCAGTGAGTGAGTTTTGTGGGTATTCTAGTTCGATGCCGGAAAGTACGAATAGTACGTCTTTTTGTTTGTCAGTGGTATCATACAGTTGTAGAAAATTTTCTTTAGTGATTTTATATAGATTTACATTATTCAATTTCAAAGTGAATAAAAGTTGAATAAAACCAAAAATAGAGTTTTCCGAACATCACAAAGTGGAACGAGAATTCTTCTCCAATGCATAAATTAATGATTTGATTCAATTTACATTCACTCGTTTTATTCTGGTAGAAATGTAGCAGTCGTGCCTTACATGCAAAAACACAGCTTGTATAAATTTTACCGCTTGTTTTCATTTTAGATTGAAAAATGAAAATTAATCCGTTAAACGTTCTAAACTTATTATTAGCATACTTTCAAGCGTTAAACATACCAGATAGTGTCACGAATTATCACGAAACAGAGTTGGCCGAAAAAATAAAAGAAATTTTAATAGATGCAACACATGATTTCAACGATGTAGAAATGATTACTGATGACTCTTTGGATTTTCAAGAAGAGTATAAAGACCATAATGCGGAAATAATTGAAGATGAAGTGCAACATCATTTTCCTGATCCGGATATAGCACCAACAAATCAATGTACAGCAGATAATGAAGAACTAGATTTTGAATACAAAAAAAGAGCTGTAGAATTTTGGAGAAGTAGCAAAACGAAGCAAAATTTAAGTCTCAAAACAGTGCAAAACAGATTCAAAAAAGTATCATCTATTAGTCAGCTACGTCGTTGGGCTCATTCAATTAATAAAGGTGGCACGTATAGAGAAAAAGTAGCACAAATTTGTCAGTATACCCTGGATAATTTTCAAGCAGCTCTCGACAGTGGTTCAATTATCCATGATGAAGATATAATTCGATGGGCCTTACAAGCTTAAAAAGAAATTGGTTTTGATGATATTAGATTCAAAGCTTCTAAACATTGGTTACTCAAATTTAAGCAAGCACACCGAATAGTTTCAAAATAAAATTATTAACATACAAAAAATTTCAACTGGAACCACAGGAAAAATACAACCACTTGATGTCTATGGATTCCGTATTTGGAAAAACTTTGTCCGAACATTTTCTGATAATGTAATGTTAATGGATCATGATATGAATTTACATGTGAGAAATAATATAATTAAACTTCAATCATTGGTTCACAACCAACTGTCTTCACCGAGATATATAGATTTGTTTAAATATTCCTGGTATAAAAGCGGTTACGTCAATGAAAAACCAGATAAATTTGATAATCCTATAGATTTCAGTTTTGGAAAGTCTTGTGCAACACATTGTGAAATAGAAGGGTGCACAAACATTGCAATTGTACGATGTGGTTGGTGCAAAAAAGCATTGTGCTTTAAACACTTTTATGAGGACTACCATTATTGTAAAAACATCGTAAAATAATATATTTTATGCTCAATACAAAAAATGCACTATGGCAAAAGATAAAAGATTGTAGATTATTATTATACTCTAATATTATAAACAAAAATACAATATAAGTTGAATTTACAATAAAGGAATTTCAATAACATTCTGATAACAATTTCTACGGAAATTATAAAACTGCTTCACACACAGAATTTTCTTGTTTACAAATTTAGGAATTTGAGGTGGTTTGGTTAAAAAGCACAACCCTTTAGCCTATTTGTTCTTTAGGGGTTTAGGGTTTAAGGCTCTTTAGTTCACATGTACAGGCTACAAAGATCACACATTTATAACAAGTTTTTATGAAAGTTAAAATTTTTTTTCGACATTTTCGTCCACCACATTGGTTCCGCCATTTTGAATTTTCAAAATCTGATACAGATTTGTAATCAGCGACCTCGAAAACCTCTATATACAAACTTTCTACGAAATATTATGTATTGAATTACATATTTACAGTTATTTTGTGTTAGGGGTGGTTTACCCCCTTAGGGATAATATTTATGAAAACACCGAAAGACGTCAACTAAATTTTGTTATTAAGGATGTTTAAACATTTTTTCCAATTTTGTTTAGTCGGTGTAAACATTTTTATTATAAAATTATGCCAAAAAATATATGTTTTCAACCCCTAAAAAATAGGGGATGCTACCCTTACTCTTAAAATCACCATGAAATACTTGCTCTTTTTGTAAGAAATAACCTCCAATTTGTTTCATTGAAAAATATTAATTTTAAGCCGAGATATTTAAAAAAAACGCTTTTTGGGGGTTAACTTTAGGGGAGGTTTTTACCCCTTAAAAGTGAAAATTAGCCGATAAAAAAAAATACGTGTCTCTTATTTTTTTATGTTCTACAACATATATGAAAATCATCAAAATCGGTGAGTTCGGGTTGGGTACCTTTCCTTGTGAGATCTATGCAATTTCGGATCGTCGGTGTGATTTATAGGTAATAAATTTGTCGGTATTTGGTATGTTGCATCACAGCACAAATTTTTAAAAATACCTTTGGTCGATTTGTAGTATAATCTAAAATTTTTTTCAAGAACTTGACAAATCGTGATTACATCTTTCGCAGGTTTTATCAAGCAGAAGTCACAGTTGGAAGGACGCGTCGAGTAACCAATCAGATTCAGCGAGAGAGAGATAGCATGTACTGCAATAGCAGCTATCTCTCTCTTTACCTAGTCACGCGTCCGGCCATAAGGTTGCTACCTCCAGTAGTATATGCTCGAAGGCCGGATCAGACTCAGGCTTCGCGTTCCGAGGTGCTACAGGTGCCTTGGCTATGGACACGTGAGGGTTGACTGCAAAGGACTGGACAGACGAGACTGCTGCTAGAAATGCGGCCGAAAGGGGCATGTAGGTAAGTCACGTATGTGACATCGGACGGTACCCGACGGAAAAAGTTGACAGCAGGAGTAGCACAGGGCTCAATTCTGGGACCTGACTTCTGGAATATACTGTACGACGGACTGTTAAGACTAGATATGCCGGACGACACGTGCCTCATTGCATACGCGGACGACGTTGCGGCTGTAATTACTGCGCGGAACACTCACCGGGCGTAGCTAAAACTGAATCAGGTGATGAGACGCGTAAGCACATGGATGACGGATCACGGACTCTAACTGGCGCTACAAAAGACTGAGCTACTGCTACTAACAAGGAAACGTATAGACATAATTATACCTATGAATGTGGGGACGGAACATACGATTACCAGAAACGAAATAAAGTATCTGCGGGTGACTCTAGATACGAAACTGACTTTCTAGGCACACATACGCAACGCTACGGCTAAAGCAGCAGAGACGACGAAAGCCTTGAGTAGGCTCATGGCCAACACGAGAGGACCAAGACCGAGTATACGGCGACTTCTTATGAGCGTCACACATTCGATCATGCTCTACGGAGCGGAGGTATGGGCGGATGCGTTACAGGTAAAAAAACGGACAAAGGCTATGACGAGCGTTCAACGAACCGGGGCACTAACAATCGCGTGCGCCTACCGTACCGTATCCGAAAACGCGATTTTCGTAATAGCGGGCGTAATCCCGGTAGACCTCGCGCGTGAGCGGAAACGCTTATACGTACGGAGTTCGAACGTTGGGAGGGTAGACGCTGCGACGTTGGAAGAATGGCAGACGAGATGGACGACAAACGGACAAAGTCGTTGGACGCACAGACTGATACCGGAGGTCGGACCCTGGAAAGACAGGAACACGGTGAGGTGGACTTCTACCTCACCCAATTTCTGTCGAGACATGGGTACTTCCGAAGGTATCTATACCGAATGAACAGAGTGATCACACCGGAATGTACGTACTGCGGACAGGCTTGGGACGACGCGGAGCACACATTGTTCAGGTGCAACCGTTGGACCGAGCAGCGACAGAGACTCAAGACATTACTAGACACGACTATTACACCAGATAACGTGATGAAACTGATGATAACCAGCGAAGACACGTGGAGAAGCATTGCGACATACGTTGGTAGCATCTTGCCAGGTAAGAAAGAGGATGGATGTTTGGATAATTGAGCGAGAGCGAGAGTGGGAGAATATAAATATAAGCGTAGCTATGAATGACTGGAAGTAAGGAATGAATATGCAGAGGAAGCGCAAAGGACATGGGCCCAGTTCGAAGTAATGTGATAAACCGTACCGGGCTGGTGTCGGGCGTACAGGGAGATATGTGTTAGTGGGTAGGGGTGGCCACCGCCTCCGAGTCCCACACTTGGAGTTCTCGCAAGGGAACACCAGTCAGTCCGCCACAAGGATTCACAGGCTCCTATAAAAAAATAAAAAAAAAAAAATAATAATAATAATAATAGTTTGTGTAAGTATCTAAGTATCTATATATTAATATAAAATTATAGAATAAAATGTATATAAATATAAAATTAACTTTTGAAAAAGTAAAAGGTTAGGCGAGCTTGATATATCCTGCAACGAAATAACAGATAAAAAAGAACTTAGACTAATCAACTAAAGTCAAGTTTATTATATTTAATCATAATGAAGCAACAATTTTTTTTGTCAATAAAGGGCTTACTTAACTTGAAGTTAAGTTATATAATGATCAATTGGGAACAACTCTCAAGATACTCACAACGTAACTTGCCATGGCTGTTTCATTGTATTTATGGTGTTTTTATGACGTTCTAATGCATGGAAAGAAAATTTTAGTTGTTCACCAATAAACAAAATAATATGGTCCTACGGTGACTTTCTTTATTTTGATGTTTGCTACCTTTGTGATTTTTTAAGGAATGCTCTAAGCAATTCATAAGCTTTGCCACAGGCTTTAAATATGAATTTATTCATTTTAGCACAAATTCATATATATCTTCATTTTTAGCTAAAGATACAGGGTCTTTGCCATTCTGGGACCCATGCAGGAATTTTTGCACTATAAAAAGGTATCTCCATGAATTTTTTGGTGGTCGTAGTCCGGATCGAAATCTTACTTTCACCAATATTAACGTTTAAATGACTTATAGGGTAGGTATAACACACACACACACACACACACGCATATATATATATATATATATATATATATATATATATATATATATATATATATATATATATGACTTTAGCGGTATTTTTATTGAAAAGGTGAGGAAATTTTACAAAAAAAAGTATATTTATGTCTATAGTGAAAAATGCTTCCCTGAGGAGCTATGAATGTTTTTAACAACAAGATACAATTTTTTTATTTATTACTATTCTTATTTTTAATATATAAAAATATTTTTTCAACAATTGGATTTTATCCATTCTATAATTTTTCTCTTTTGAGAGAATTTTTCTATATTTAATACTTTTAGTTGATTAGGAAGCTCATTATAAATATTTATTGCTTTCTTATAGCTATATTTATTGCTAATTCATAGCTTTGGGGGGGGGGGGATCTCCTTCGAGACATCATTTATGTACAGTATAAAAAGTAGCGGTTCCAAGATCGTTCCTTGTGGAATGCCTGTGTTAACCACAGAGCTATCGCTTTGAATACCGTCTATTTTAACTACTTGGTATCTGTCGCTCAAATAGCTGGGAAGGAGATCCAACGCTTGGCCCCTAATTCCAATGCAATAAAGTTTTGCAGTAGTATGCTATGGTCAACAGTATTGAAAGCTTTCGCCAGGTCAAGGAAAGTTATAATCGTAAGCTTACTCTTATCAACATTATTATATAGTGCATTAGTTATGTACTTTAAAGCATCTTTCGTACCAATCTTACTCAAGAAACCAAATTGTTGCTTCTAGATTCTATTGCTCTGTTCTACAAAATCATGAATTATATATAATTCGCTCAAAAATGTTTGCAACATTGGATATGAGAGAGATAGGTCGATAATTCGTGATTTTATGTTCCTCTCCTGATTTATAGACTGGCACTACTTCGGCTTTTTTTAAAGAATCTGGCCAAATCGATTTCTCAATACACTTATTGAAAATATGGGTTAGAGGACCTGCAATGTGTTTACATAGCAGTTTCAAGGTCTTTGCATTTATTTTATCAACTCCTCGATTTTCCAATTTCAGTGCATTGGTTATACTTATTATTTCTGCTGTACTTGTTGGCTTTAAAAAAATAGAGATATGATTCATGGCAGACAGCTTAAGTCCAGTATTTACTGGTTCAACGATATTAGCACTTAGATTTCCACCTATATCACAAAAGAAAGTATTCATATTTGGCGCTATCTGAAATTTATCAGTAATTTTTTGATTATTTATTTTTATGTAATTTATGGCATCGTTGCATTTTTTAACTTTCCCGATTTTCATATTTATTATTTCCCAAAGTTTTTATGAGTTATTGGAATTATTTTGAATAAGATTTGATTTCTATTTTATTTTAGCGTCGGTAATTACCTTATCTAAAATTTTTGCATAAGTTTTATATTGTGTTTTTAGTTGATCGTTCTGCACATCTAGTTGCCATAAATTATATAAAAACTCTTTAGTTTCACACGACCCACTATGGGCGATTTCAGGAAAAGTATTATCAAAATCAAATTGCGCCTCTCAGGAAAGTGCTAGGGACCTAATTTTTTTTTTTAAATGAAGGTTGTACTTCTCAGATATAGGGAAAAAGAATATTGTTTTATGATGATGTCGAGCCGGGGCACCTATGAGAAGTACGAAATTTTAAGAAAACGATATTTTAGCTTGTTAATATGCCATAAAAATGCATTTTAAAATAATTGAGAATTTTTGAGACAATCATATACTATTTTTTTAATTAATGATTTTTTTTACCTACATAACCTAAAAATTCATCTATTTCGACCTATTGTACTAAGAAACGTGAATCCAGGACTTAAAATTATCATAAATCACGGACCTTTAATTTGATTAGCTTCGAATATTATATTCTAATAATACGGCACTATATAAACAAGAAAACATGTTATTTTAAAGTATTCTAACCTACAGGAATTTTAAATCTGAGAAGTTTCATTCTGTAGCATGAAAGATTTCAAAGTTAACACACATAAAATTGTTGATAAAATAAAATATTATTATTCTCACAACATATAACGTACATAAATTGTTATGTGTGTATATATATATATATATATATATATATATATATATATATATATATATATACATATACAGGGTGACCCAATTTAAACGGGCACCGCTCATAACTCGTCAGGGACAGCCACAATCGAAAAAATGGTAGAGACCAAAGTTGTAGGATATCGAAGGGGCAACCCGATGGTGACCTTGGATTTGACCTTGAACGCGTTTTTCAAGGTCATTTGAAGGTCAACTTTGGATTTTTAAATAGGAACCCCATTCTTTTATTGCGGGAATGGAAAGAGCGGTAAATTTTACGTTCAGAATGGTATGTTCGGTTGCGGCACTGAAGGTCATCTCAATGTCCTGCAGCCAGAATGAAACCCCGCCTACGTAATTCCTCTAGCAACGCCAAATTAAAAAAAAGTGGTAGAGACCAAAGTTGTTGTATAGGGGGGGGGGGGGGGAGAATTGTGACCTCGAATTTGAGCCAGTCCTACAAGGTCATTTCAAGGCCAAATTATTTTTTTTCAAACTTTACTTTTACTTTGTATCCGAGATGAAATCCCTTCTTAGATGTTCTCTGTCCAGCGGCCAAGACGCAAATGAGCCCTCGCTAGCGTCCAAACATAAGTCTCGCTATTCCCCGAATGATCCCTTCCGACGGTTAACTTGCGAATGACTCCTCTAGGTGGTCGCCACCTACCTACCCGAACTCCTGATGTGCGAAAAATAAAAATGGCTCCCGAAATAAGCCTTTTAAAATAAGTCCCGCGCTCAGTCTTGCCACCGCGACTCCGTCGAACCTTCCCCTACGACGCTTAACTCACGAATGATTTTCAAGCAGGCGCCCCGGCCCCGCGCCGTACCTGCCGCCCGAACTTTCGATTTGCAAAAATAAAAATAGCCTCCGAAAATTGTCGAAAGAGTCTCACACTCGGCCTTCCGCCAAAAATATTATTTTTTTAATTTGGCGTTGCTAGAGGAATTACGTAGGCGGGGTTTCATTCTGGCTGCATGACCTTGCGATGACCTTCAGTGCCGCAACCGAACATACCATTCTGAACGTAAAATTTACCGCTCTTTCCATTCCCGCAATAAAAGAATGGGGTTCCTATTTAAAAATCCAAAGTTGACCTTCAAATGACCTTGAAAAACGCGTTCAAGGTCAAATCCAAGGTCACCATCGGGTTGCCCCTTCGATATCCTACAACTTTGGTCTCTACCATTTTTTCGATTGTAGCTGTCCCTGACGAGTTATGAGCGGTGCCCGTTTAAATTGGGTCACCCTGTATATATAATTATGTAACCTAGCCTATTACATTACATGTTAAGGCTATACCTGTGTGCACACAGGATAAAGAGAAGAACGAGATGAGCGACGAAGATTTGTGAAGCCGTGCGCTCACGACCCCACAAATCCGAGGGATAACCTCAAAACCCCGTGACACTATCCCGGCCATTCCCGTGCGCACATAGAGCGGTCGGAATCGTTGTTACGCGACACATTCGGATCGGCATAGCCGTGCGCACACGAATCCACCGTACCGAATGATTTCCTAACCTCAAAATCCGCCACCGACCCGTCATACCGTCACCGAACCGATACACCGCAGCCGCGTTCGTCGCATCATTATTGTAACGAAATCGCGTATATATTCTTGTAAATTGTTAATCGCGTTAGTTTAAACAATTCTACTTGTAAAGGCAAAGTATTTTTAACGAGACGCATAATTGATTTCTTTTTCAGCCGGGATTTAACAACTGATTCCAAATGCTATTGTTTAACTAGGAAATATATTTTGTTATTGTTAAGAATATAAAAACAGACTCTTTTTTTGCTCCTTTCCCCTATCCAGATCCTGGAACCGACTGACTATCCAGTCTCTTGGGGAAAGATAAACCGTTACAAGTACTTAACTAAACAGAGAAATGAAAAATTACTTAGTGATGGGTGATTTTAATATTGACCTGCTAGACTGTGATCACTATAGTCAAGATTTCTTATGCAATTTTCTTGATAAGGGATATATTCCTGGTTTTGTAGGTATTACAAAGCCACCTATTGGTAGAGCCAAGGGATGATCATGTATCGACAATATTTTCATTAAGTCTCATAACATTAAAACAGCCACATATAAGATTAGGCATGATATAACGGACCATTACCCGATCATAATTGCTGTAAATAAGCTGAAGGAAGTAACTAAAAAACCATATGTTTTCTTATATAACAAAAAATTAACAAATTATGCAATTGCTAGAAACTGGAATGAAATTATGTCGATGGATGATCCAAATTTGGCTGTAGAAAAATTGTTGAACGAGATCAAGCTATGCGTAGAATTGGCAAAAACAAAGAAAAAGGTTAGTAGAAAAAACTGGATAACTGATGCAATAGTGAGGTCGCACTATGGGCGATTTCAGGAAAAGTGTTGTCAAATTCAAATTGCGCCTCTCAGGAAAGTGCTAGGGACCTAATTTTTTTTAAATGAAGGTTGTACTTCTCAGATATAGGGAAAAAGAATATTGTTTTCTGATGATGTCGAGCCGGGGCACCTATGAAAAGTACGAAATTTTAAGAAAACGATATTTTAGCTACTTGTTAATATGCCATAAAAATGCATTTTAAAATAATTGGGAATTTTTGAGACAATCATATACTATTTTTTTAATTAATGATTTTTTTTACCTACATAACCTAAAAATTCATCTATTTCGATCTATTGTACTAAGAAACGTGAATCCAGGACTTAAAATTATCATAAATCACGGACCTTTAATTTGATTAGCTTCGAATATTATATTCTAATAATACGGCACTATATAAACAAGAAAACATGTTATTTTAAAGTATTCTAACCTACAGGAATTTTAAATCTGAGAAGTTTCATTCTGTAGCATGAAAGATTTCAAAGTTAACACACATAAAATTGTTGATAAAATAAAATATTATTATTCTCACAACATATAACGTACATAAATGGTTATATATATATATATATATATATATATATATATATATATATATACATACATATATATAATTATGTAACCTAGACTATTACATTACATGTTAAGGCTATAGTATTTACACGTTATATAGTAACAATTAGCAACGAAATAATAACTCTGTGATATAAGTATTCCATTTCCAATTAATATGATAACCTTCTATTATTTCATAATAATTACATTATAGATTCTTCATCAGAATTATCATAAGTCATATTACTTTCATCATCACTTGTGTTCTGGTTTTCTTCTTCTCACTCTTCTTCGTTCATAATATGCCTATAAAATAGATTGAGGATGAAATCATAATTCTGAGCTCATGACAAAATTAAATTCGTAAATAAACTTACGTTTCTTTTATATAGTTCAATGCCTGTGCATTTTGAAAGAATATGTGCTTCTTAGCTAATTTTATTCGATTGCCTATGAACATCAAAGATAGTTTTGGGTCACTCATATGCACTGCTCTGTTAAATACATCCGTAATTCGTGTTAATCTACTTGTCTGTCTGGAGCGTTCTGTCATATTTCTGCGATAAAACTTATGCCAAGATTCATTAGCATCTTCGGCATAGTATGCTAAAGGCATCGGAAATTGCCTGGCAATTTGACACCCATGCATTAAAATTTTATGAAGCGTTGGATTCATTGGACACCATGGATACGTATTGTAGTACAGTTAATATGTATTTATACAGAACCTTTCTAACTCGTCTAATTTAAGCTCCTTTTTGCATTTAAAAGGATCTAAATAAAAAATCATGCACATAATTATTATAGACGCATCTTTTAGCGGTTCTCGAATATCCCACGTTTTGAATGGCATTCTATAAGAAATCTTTAGGAGATGCTCAAATGTATTAATTTCCGCGTGCAATAATCCCAAACCATACTTCAGTGATTCAGCAACAGGAGTGAATTTATTGCCAAATTCTTCAAACTGATGAGACTTTATCTTACAAATTGGACATCTACTGGTTGCTGTATTTCCCACTATTACATTTAAACATTTTCCATCAAAAAGAGTTTGTGTAACTTCATAAGAAACGCAAATGTTTTTTCCATTGGACATACTAAATTTATAAGAACTGAGATTCTTTATTTAATTTTCTAATCGATTGTATTCACGTATGGTCGAATCATCTGTTTCTTTTTCGAATGCAATCCTTAATGGTCGACAAAGCCTTACACTTTGAGGAATTGGATTGATCCAGGATTTTCCATCAGACTTATTAGAGCTTATTTTAATGATAATGAAGCTTGTAACGAAGAGGGACTGCTCGGAAGCTTCGCTTTCATTTACAGCATCCTTACATTTTTGATGTACATTTTTATGGCCTGAAGAACTATACAGTTACAGAAAGCGTTAAATCAATCAAGTCGTTGACACTCCAATCCAAAGCAACTGCATTGCAAAGTCGGTCACTAGTTTTATTTAACATTTCCTGCATGGATACCACAATCTGTACCTCGGAAATACCGTCACCATTTGGTAGACATTCGGACAAAGCTTTGGAAATTCCTGAATATCAGGGATAAATGGGAGCATTTCTCATTTTACAATCTTTAGATAAACTTATGTAAGAATTTTTATTCAAGTTTTGCTCTAAATAAAATGCTGCAGCTGAATCTGCTGTATGTTTCAATATATTTGACTCACACTGTTGATTATTCTCATTTTGCGTTCCATTGGATAAATCAGTATCATCTACGGTGAATTTCTTGGCAAGACAACGCTATTTCTAAAATTTCCACATCATTTTGGGCGAAGCCACATACCTCTCTTGCTCGTGTCTATATTTAGTAGATATAGAGTAATCTGATATTATATTATGGTATTATTATTATGGTATTATATTATGATATTATTGTATATCTTCCACCATTGGAACCTCTTCTGACTTTTCTTGGTCGTCCTCTATTATGCTTAGTTTTTCTTTTTCGTCCGCCCATCTTATGAATTATAACGATATATAATTTTGTGAATAGCGTGTATGATCTTCAATAAATTTAACATATACAGGGGGTATGCCGAAAAAAATTGATTCTAGGCTTTTGCAAGGAAAAATTTTTAAGATGATTTGTAAATTTGCGTATCTTTTTTAAAATAGAAATTTTGGCGTTTCTTCGTTTTTGTCTTTTTTTGTGTAAAAGTAATTATATGATTTTATATATATATATATATATATTTATATATATATATATATATTTATATATATTTTATATATATTTTATATATATGATATTATATGATATCACTCACGATTTATTCTCATAATTTTTGCACCGAATTTTGATAAAAAAAAAAAAAAAAAAAAAACAACATAATATATTTTTGGAAAGATGTGCATTAATTTGTCGGAATTTATGCTGTGATGAAATTGTGATCTTATTTTATTTAATTATTTTAAGTAAGTATTTATTGTATGCCACAGAAATTTATCGAAAAAATGCCACAATAATGAGTTTTATCAAAAACTTAGCCTAATTCTGTGGATTTACGGCAAAACGACTTTAATCAATTTTTTGTAGTTTTGGTTTTGAGCCACAGAATCATTTTCTTTTATTATCTTTGGCGACAGATTCTAATTTTTCAATATTTTAAAACTTACCGTTTGAACAATTTCGTAACTGAAATAAAACTTGCTTTTTAAAAATAACACTTTATAAAAATTACGCTTTGTAAACAATAATACTTTGTAAAAAACAACACCTTGTGCAAAATAACATTTGCTTGCTTTTCAAAACTAGGATTTACATAAATATATATTCTTTAATTAGTTATGGGAAACAACCTCTTCTGTTAAAGTAGTGCATAGAGTATATATTTTATGCGCAATTTTTTAAAATGATTTTTCTTTTTGTAATATTTAAATAATGTCAATTTCGATAAATATGAAATTATTATAAATGCATATAAAAATAATATAAATATTATATAATATATTTTTATGTACATTCATAATATTTAAATGATCAAAACATGACAATATTAAATATTACAAAGAGAAAAATCATTTTAGAAAATTGAGCATGAACTCCATATACTCTGTACACTACGATAACATTTGAAAAAAATAATGACAAATAATTAAAAATAATAACAAATAAGATCAGTTATCACTATATTTTCCAAATAAAAATTAAATATAAATTAATAATAATCAATAATAATTAAGAAATTAAACAAAAACACAATTCTTTTAGAAAATATCAAAAAAACAAATAATTGCAAATAATGACAGAAAAATTTATATAATTTTGACTACTAGTATTTTTTGTTATATCATAATATTTCCTATTATCTAATATTATCTATATAAAGTAATGGTAAGTGATACTTTATTTAGGCATATTATGAACGAAGAAGAGTGGGAAGAAGAAAACCAGAACACAAGTGATGATGAAAGTAATATGACTTATGATAATTCTGATGAAGAATCTATAATGTAATTATTATGAAATAATAGAAGGTTATCATATTAATTGGAAATGGAATACTTATATCACAGAGTTATTATTTCATTGCTAATTGTTACTATATAACGTGTAAATACTATAGCCTTAACATGTAATGTAATAGTCTAGGTTACATAATTATATATATGTATATGTATGTGTATATATATATATATATATATATATATATATATATATATATATATAACCATTTATGTACGTTATATGTTGTGAGAATAATAATATTTTATTTTATCAACAATTTTATGTGTGTTAACTTTGAAATCTTTCATGCTACAGAATGAAACTTCTCAGATTTAAAATTCCTGTAGGTTAGAATACTTTAAAATAACATGTTTTCTTGTTTATATAGTGCCGTATTATTAGAATATAATATTCGAAGCTATCAAATTAAAGGTCCGTGATTTATGATAATTTTAAGTCCTGGATTCACGTTTCTTAGTACAATAGGTCGAAATAGATGAATTTTTAGGTTATGTAGGTAAAAAAAATCATTAATTAAAAAAATAGTATATGATTGTCTCAAAAATTCCCAATTATTTTAAAATGCATTTTTATGGCATATTAACAAGTAGCTAAAATATCGTTTTCTTAAAATTTCGTACTTTTCATAGGTGCCCCGGCTCGACATCATCAGAAAACAATATTCTTTTTCCCTATATCTGAGAAGTACAACCTTCATTTAAAAAAAATTAGGTCCCTAGCACTTTCCTGAGAGGCGCAATTTGAATTTGACAACACTTTTCCTGAAATCGCCCATAGTGCGACCTCACTATTGCATCAGTTATCCAGTTTTTTCTACTAACCTTTTTCTTTGTTTTTGCCAATTCTACGCATAGCTTGATCTCGTTCAACAATTTTTCTACAGCCAAATTTGGATCATCCATCGACATAATTTCATTCCAGTTTCTAGCAATTGCACAATGAGAGAGGGCAAAAAAGAATCTTGTGCCCGCTCTTTTCAGGCCAGTCAAAAAAAAACACTTTAGGGCCACTTTGTAGTTCTAAAATACGCGAAAATATCGTTAGCTGATTCTTGGCTTAATTATCTTCTTTTCAAAGTATTACTTAGCTTCTAAAGTTAGGTTAAAGGTATTTAACTAATTGACACGTAATCTTATTATTCTACTAGGATGATATACACTTTAATGTGCCAGATTTACAGAACACCGATGTATTTTGGTATCTAACTAGTCAACCTGGTAAATGAACACGTGTACTTTCTACGAATTTCCATATATTAAGATTACGAATCAATTTTTAGGAGAACACTTCAATGGACTTTTGAAACGATATGGTTCGCCTACAATTATTTTAAATCTTGTTAAAAAGAGAGAGAAAAAAAAGCATGAAAGTACTTTAAGTGATGGAATCTATACGTCTGTAAAGTATTTAAATCAGTTTCTACCACCTGAATATCATATTCAGTACATAAGTTTTGATATGGCCCGAAAAAATAAAGGGTATGTATAATATTTCAATATGATATTATGGTTTTATTCAATGCGAAAAATAATTTTGAATTTAAATTATTTTGAAGAAAACAAGCTAATGTTATGGGTCGATTAGCTAATATTGCTAATACTGCTGTGTTAAAGACTGGAATTTTCTTATCGTTACATCCTTATTACAACAAAAATCAAGTTTCCAACATTAAGAAATTTCATATTTTTACAAAAAAGAAAACATTACAGACTGGTGTTATCAGAACTAATTGTGTTGATTGCTTAGATCGAACAAACACAGCGCAGTTTGTTATTGGTAAATGTGCACTAGGATATCAACTGCATGCTTTGGGAATACTTAATTCATCTCAACTAGAATTCGATACAGATTGCGTTCGCATGCTTGAAGAACTATATGAGGATCATGGCGATACATTAGCTTTGCAATATGGAGGCTCACAACTTGTGCATAGAATAAAAACCTACAGGTATGTGCATTTTTATTATTAAATTGTTTCTAATATAATATTTTTGTATATTAATAGTTTCCTCGTTTACGAAAAGGCAGTACATTACATAACTAGGGTCGAAAGTTGGCTTCTTCAAGCAAGCCTACTTGAAAAAGCAGAGTCGTCCAGTATCTGATAGTAGACTTGTGTTCGATGTCAGACGGACCGATGTTATATACATACATATATGAGATGTGTCACACACATACACACACGAAAATGCAAATATCTGAGGCGAAAGTGTTTTTTCTCGAGGGGTGAAAGTAAGCACTTTCGTCCCTAGGAAAAAAACACTTTCGCCTCAGATATATGTATATATGTATGTGTAGGTGTGTTTATACGTATATATAAACGCAAAAACGCTAAGAAGGCGCTTCAGGCTTGAAAAACTCTACTTTCGCTCCACTTTTTCGTAAGCGAAAAGCGCGCTTTCGATGCACGTGTTATGAAAAATTAGTAGATTAGATTTTTTTTATGATGAAATGATTCATACAATATATTGAACAATAGTGTATCTAACAGAGCATAAAACTTTTTCCCGCGAGATTTTCTAGATTGACCGTTCCGTTCAATTGTTATTGTCACGCCGGAGTTAGTCCTTTCGAACCAAATCAGTTCGTTTAAATCTTAAAAATAGTCTCGGTAGAAAATTTCTAAGAAGTGTGTCGCTCCTTTTGACCCTTGCGTTGCCGCAAATAGGTAAGGATGAGCTGTCGCGTGTGGTGTGATTCGGGAGTAGTTATTAGAGCGGATAGAGTGCTAAATTTATTTTTATTAAAATTATGCAAACAAATCTAAACAAGGAATCTTATTGGATGATTTTAATTTAGAAATTTGACTAAGTTTGGAGTGACTGCTAAACAGGCACTAGTCCTGAACAGTCACTTGCAAGATTAGTATAGTATTATGCAGAAGGAAAAAAAATATTCACGGTTTGAGTGTTTATATTCAGCACTGTGATTAACAGGATAAGTATCCTGATCGGCAGTGTGAATATAACTACTATAGAATTTTTGTTAAAGTTCGCAGCACTAGTAATAAAACTGATTTATTAGCCAACCGACACTTGGCTCCTACTTTCTATCGGTTAGAAAATGATTCTAATTCACACAGTGGTGAATGCAAGAAAAGAAAGTTTTTTAGTATAGATAGAGGTAGGTATAATTAGTTACTTACTTTTTATTGTATCCTTGGACCGTGGACTGCTGAAGTAAAACCTTATAGTAATCTCACACAGAGTTGTAGAAGTATATCGAATTTTGTATGTCGTTTGGACCGATAGGTTTGAGAGGTATAGAAATGAATAATTAATTTGAGACGTTTTGTAGAGTTTATAAATTGTTTATATAAATGAAAAAGAATTTTTGTTTCTAAATATACGAATAGTATATTGCGGACTGAAATATAAGTTAAAAAAAAGAAATGCGGACTAAGCGCGTAATTAAAAATATGTAGATGCGGACTAAGCGCGTTTGAGAATTTTGTAAAATGTTTTGTAATGCGGACTAAGCGCGTAATTAAAAATATGTAGATACGGACTAAGCGCGTTTATTGCTTCCGAGCTGACTGAGAGCCGGGACCGAAGTGATTTTGAGTTGCGACTCGAGGATACTCACCACAACCTTTGGCCCATCCCTCGATTTCCCACTTCGAGAGATTTTTGGAGGATTTTCCAATGGAAAGATAGTTTCCTCGAGGGCTCCTCCTACGCTTGGGTCTGGAGACCCCCTACTCTAACTAAATTTTCCGGGGGAGAGGCCAAGATAGGTTCTCTGTCCCCGAAGACAGATGGCGACGCTTGTGCCATTTACAAATGAGAAAATTAATTTTTATAAAAGATTGTTTAAACAATATAGCTTTATAGATTAGTTTGTTATTATTAGTTAAACAGTTTCGACTAATCTTGATTAACCGAAATAATTAAATTCAAGTGCAGACTCTAATAAAAGAAATTATAAATATTGAAAATAGAATATTTATTTAATATTTGCTTTTTAAGGAAATGTTGCTAAAACAATCTTGTATAAATATTGGTTATAATATTCCTAATTACGAATGTTTATGTGTCGTAGATAGTTTTCGAAGAAAAATCGCATTCACCTATGCGTCGTTTTGCCCGCCCTTCCCCTTCTTTGTAAAAGATTAATCGTTAAAGAAAACACGGGTAAAAATCTGTTAAAACGCTCAGTCCGTTATGCGCAACTTATTTTCTGACTTAGAAATAATTTACAATAATGAATTACAACAAATAGTTGCAGTTAATTATAATAGTAAACTTCTAAATTTTTTTGGAAGTATTAGCGTAATTTTTAGTGTAGTTACAGTTCTTGCGTTAAGCATTTCTGTATTATTTATTTATAACTTGATGTGTACTTGATAATTAATAACCTTTTATTGTTGTTTAATGACTTTTGTAGGATAAACTTAACTATTTTTTTCCAGTATACCTATACGTATATATAAATAAATGTCGGTATTATACAATCTAGACGCGATAAGGTACCGTGAAATAAATAGAACACGAGTTTAAGAAGAAAAGAAAAACGTAGCGTGACTTTATTTAAACGTAAACTTAAGAATACAGGATAAGGAGAGCAAGACGTGTGCTGAAGGCTTGCATCGTGCTCGGTGGTCTCAGAGAGAGTGAGTCGGCGAGCGGAGAGCGCCGCCGAGCTCGGCGGCGTACCACGTGGTCTAGGCGGCAAGCGCCTTGGAGAGGTGCTGCGGCGCGAGCGGGCTGTTGTCGGTGTCGCGGGGAATCGTGTATATTCTAACACTCCCTCCCGATTATCCTCGACATCGTCTTCCAGCGGGCTCTCTTCACACGCTGTTTTTCACTCCGCCTCTGCTCATTCTCACAGCTTCAGGATTATTCTGTAACATGAGAAATCTGTTAGTTTCCTAGCAACAGTTTGGATAATTTATTATGGCTATCAGAGGGCAAAGGCTTAGTAAAAATATCCGCTCTTTGCTCCTTTGATTTTATCCATTCTATTCTCACATAATGCAATTTGACGCATTGCTTAACATAATCCTCATACACTCCAGTCATATGTCTCAATTTATTACTTCCATCCATATTTGTGCAAGCGACTGCTGCTTTATTATCGCACCATAAGATGATTGGAAAGTATGTCATATCTGGAATTACTTTCAGCGACAAACATATGCTAATCGATTCCCTACACGCATCACCCATTGCCACGTATTCAGCTTGGCAATTTAACAGAGCTACATAGCCTTGCTTGTGGGTTCTCCAGGCTATCACATCTCCATACAGCGTAACCACATGTCCGCTCGTCGTGAGCGAGTCTTTGCAATCTGCAAAACTTGCGTCCGAGAATGTTTCCATTCCGTCCTTGAACCCTTTGTATGTCAGTTGCCAACTCTTTGAGTAGGCAATGTCCTTGAATACTCTTGTTACCATCTTCCAGTCGTGTTCAGTCGGATCTGTTGGTGTCTGCTCAGCACATTGACTGCGTATGCCAAATCTGGCCTGGTGCCTGATATTAGGTACATGAGAGATCCGACTACTTCTCTGTATCCACGCTGGTTTACGGCCTGGTTATTTGTTGATTCGTCCTCTCGTTGTTTTCTTTGTCTGTTCAACACTTGATTTGTTACCATGGGAATTGACTGACCTTTAGCTTGTGCATATCCAAATTTCGTTTGCATCTTATTTATAAACTTAATTTGATCCAATTTTATGATCCTTTCCTTTCTGTTTCTTGTTATAGTAATTCCTAAGAACTCTTTAGGTTCACCTAGGAATTTCATGTCAATCTTTTTACTTAATTCTTTCTGCACTTCTCTCATCTTCGGCTCGTTATTGCCTGTCAGCAATATGTCGTCAACGTACAACAGCATGATTATGCGGCTTTTGTCTTCAGCATACACGAACAGGCATGGGTCTCTACTGTACGCTTGGAACCCTAGTTGTTTAGCGAATTCTGAAAAATGTTCATTCCAACTCTTTGGCTGGTTTTTAAGCCATAAAGAGATTTGTGGAGCTTCCAAACTTTCGTTTGTCTCTGATTTTCGTATTCTTCAAAACCGTCTGGTATTTCTAGGAATATATCCTTTTTGATTGGGCTGTGAAGAAAAGCTGCCTTTACGTCCAGTTGCCACAGCACCTAGTCGTGTTTATTCGCAATGGTTAGGACAGCTATTACTAGTGCAAGTCTTGACACTGGTGCGTATGTTTCACAGAGATTATACAGATTTGAATCCTTGAAGCCTCGTATAACAATTCTTGCCTTGTACTCAGGATATTTTGTTCCACTGTCTTTACGTTTGAAGACCCATGTCGAATCCAAGATGTTTAGCCTTTTGCCGTCGTTGCTCGTTCTACTGACTACTTCATACATTCGGTTTTTCTGAAGTGCTTCTCTTTTTTTGTTTATGGCTTCTTGCCATTTTTTCATCCCTTCCGCATATATTTCTGCATTTCACCACAAAATCATGTATGCATTCGGCAGCGTCTGACTTTTGCTTAACTGGATAAGCCATTGCAAAACGAATAATTATCTACTAACATAACTATGAACCTGCATCCTTTCGGGTGAGCAGCTGGTGTAATCGGTCCCATTGTGTCTGCACTGACTCGTTGCAATGGTTTCTTCGCCATCTCTTTGTTATTGTCGAATTTCGGTCTATTCATTTTCGCTACTTTGCATATTTCGCAATCTTTCAAACACACACCATGGTCGTTTTCTCGAAATTCTTTAATATCTGGGTATAATATTTTTAGAACTTTTACTTTATTCAGACACGTATGTCCTAATCTAAGGTGCCATAAATTCATAGTATTTATTACGTTGGTAGATTCATCAACATTTTCTTTCCTTTAACTTATTGAATCTATGATTGACTTTTCATCAGCGAATTTCACCTTTTTCTTAACAATCTTTTCATTGTTTTCATGAGCGATCAGAGCATTTGTGGGTATCGCTTGTTTATTATTGAATTTTGGCTTTAAATCAATTATCCAGAACGGATTTTCAAACTTTCCTTCTACAATTTGTTCTCTCGTATTAGGTTCGTAAACATTTATCGTTTTATTATCTAGATACACACACAGGCCCTGATCTGTAAAGCGTTTGAGGGACAGCAGATTTTTACTTAAATTTTCCGCGTATACAACCTTATCTAGCTTTATTACTTTGCCGTTAGGTAACTTGAATTTAACTTGGCCTTGATTAGTTGCAATTATGTTCGATCGTTTGTCTTTATTGGCACAACCTATTACACGCTCAGTCTTTTCGTGCAACTGAGTTAAGATGAGTTTAGAATTTTTCATGTGATCTGTCGCGCCTGAATCTACGATAAACTTTTGCATCGCGTTGTCCCATACATTCAGACTCACATACGTGCATACTGAATCAGTATTAGTCGTACCTTTTGCGGGCGTGCCAGGTCGTCTGAAGGGTGACTTTGATCGTGATCTGCTATGTTCTCTTCTCTGCTTTCTCTTTGGAGAGATGCTTCTGTTCCGGTCAGACGCTCTCTTTCGTGGTGGCCCTTTTCGTGGCTCGCTGCAGTCCACGGTGATATGTCCGAACTTGTTGCAATAGAAACACTTCGGCTCATCATGCATGCTCTCCTTGGTCGAGTGCGCCGTACTACCACATCGCTCACACCGTTTGTTGGACCTGTCGTTGCTTCTGGAGCGTCTGTCTGAGGAGCGGCTTCTTTCCTCGGCGTATCTTAGAAGTGCTGACCTCTCTGGGGTTCTTGGCTTCGAATTATCAATCTGGAAAATTAAATCTTTTAATTCGTTGTACGTGCATTTCCTACCCGTACCACGGCTTGCAATGTTCTCTGCCGTGATGACCTCTGGGTAGGCTTGCTCTACTGCATTGTACAGCAGACTTTTCTTTGCAGCATCGTTCATTTTATCTATACCTTCGTTACTTTCATACTTTCTTACGAGGTCTTCAAACCTCAAGCAAAAATTAAAGGCAGTTTCTTTATCTTTGTTGAACTTCAGATTAAAGAGTCGTTTCTGAGCTGTATGGGCATTAATTCTTAGTTCATTCTTTTTAATTTCTTTGATCTTTTCCAGTAATTCAACTGGATCTTTGATATTCATCGTGTACAAGTGATATTTATCGTCGATTTTGTTCAAAATTATCTCGCGTACGATGTTCTTATCGTGTTCGAGTTCATCTGGACAGATTAGACTTTGATTGTTCTTTTCGAAGATGTAGAATAGCTTTCGCGACTTCAACTCTGAGAATAAGAAATCCTCGAAAGGGGCATACTCTGAATCTAATTTTAACTTGTATGTTCGCGTGATGTTAATCTGTTTCAATTTTGTATCGTTTATACTCGTGTTACCTAAGTTCATTGACTTGGACAGATTCAGCCTATTCAGTCGCGTTAAGTCATGTTCAGAAAATCGTCTACTTACATTCAAGTCGTTGAACGTGGTTCCGAGACGTTCAGCGGATTCGATGCGCCAATCTTTATATGGGGTCAGTTCCTTCCTGTTTTCTGTATCATCGTTCCACTCGTACGAATCGTGGCTTCGTGTGCCGGCCATTAGCGTGGACGAGCCTTTCAGATCAGTGGATTTGAACTCCCTTGGTCCTGGAGTCAGAAGCAAGAGCGGGTTGCGATCAGCTGGGCGAAAACCGCGTCCGCGTCCTCGTGGAGGCAGTTTAAACGGCTCTTCCGGACGTATGCAGCTGAGAATTTTCGGCTTATTGGGGTCTGACAGAGTCGGCTTATCCTGCCAACCTTTCACTGCCTGTCCGTTCTGCTCTTTGAATTTCAAACTCTCGACAGACTCCATCAAGTTGTGCATGTCGTTGCTGATCGTGGATGTGAACTTTTCGAAGTTCTTGTTCATCTTGATGTTCTCATCCACGAGCGACGTCATTCCGTCCACTAACTTTTCGCTGAGCTTAACCTGAGCCTGAGTGCTCTCTCGTAACAGCCGGGTGAGTTCATACATGTTGAGCCTCGCGTAGGTCTGGTCATCGTTCATGGGCGTGGACGTAGTGGCTCCTACTCTCTCTACGTCGCTGTAGTGGTTTATGGGTCCCCTCAACCCTACCACTCGTTCCTCAGTAGCTTTCAATACTCCAAGGAGTCTGGCTGCTTCTTCCAAACTGAGGATGTTCATGTCTGTAAATATACAAAAGGCGTTAGTCTGCGGTTGAGAGGATACCCTTGCAAGGCTCCCTATACTTTGTGCACAAGTATCGGGCTACCTTGCCGTCAGTCCAGTCACTTTTCAAGAAAGTTCCCAAACCGACCTGGTCTCTTGTTGCGGAATGTGTTCCTAAGCACGGCTCCCGCCGTCCGAGACCCACTAAGCACGAGAGCAGGTTTGGCAGATCTGTGTGAGGGTATAGTTTTTATCGAGCGTGTGGCACTGACTAAGTGTCTGTACGTGCGCACGTACCAAGTCAAATTCGTGTATTCGTGTTAAACCTCTCACAGATCCGCGCAGACTTCGTGTCGTACTTTCCATTGGCTTTAAGCCCGTCAGACTTCTTGTACATGAGTAAACATACGTATAAATATTATTCTGTAACTTGACTTCATTACCTAATTGGAGTGTTTCATCCTTGGAGTTCGTGAGCCAAACGCTTCCGCCGTAGAGTTGAAGCCACAGACTCTCATCTGGTTGTTTGTCCTTCAGATCGTAGTAATCCAGGATCTTAGCACGTATGTCGTTCCAATCAGTGCTTGTGCTCCGAGCTGTCAAAAGATTTCGTAATTAATATTCAAGCTTCATTTATTTCTGAACGCAAGCTTGTAAACGAACAATCCTGATAAACCAGAGTCGTTATGATAAATTAATTGTTCGATTAATTTATTGCAGAGTGAACTCACGCACCAGCAGCCCCACCTGCGCGGTGTCTGTAAACAGTGCAGCACGCAGGCAGACTTACACTAGATGCGAGAGCCGACGTTCACGTGTATCGCGTCAAATTCCTTTATAGATGAGCTGTTACTTATTTGATTAATTCAATAAATTAAATAGTTGCTGAGTGCACCCATGTATCAGCAGCCCCACCCTCACGGTGTCTGTAGATAGTACAGCATGCAGGCACACTTACACTAGATGCATAGGTATGCGTTGAGAAATTCAAAAATTGCCGCGCAATAAATGAGCGGTCACGTGACTTTGTGCGGCTGCGCACAGCCTTTATAGCAGCGTTCGCTTTATGGTGGTGTGTCGACTCAGCATGAGCCTTACGTGCATGTATATATGCGTATATATGCATGCATGCGCGTCCGCGTATCATTTCCGTGACATGCGAGTGCAACAACGGCAACTCTCCCTCCGTTTTCATGTAGCTTACGTGCGAGAGAGAAGTGAAACGGCCATGTTGGCTCGGTTGCTTAGCAACCCCCCTTTTTCTCGCCTGTTGCATCGTACCGGGAATTTTACCGCGTGTTTTCGTTCGTTTGAACTTCTCGGAAATGCGTTTTGTTATGATCGGTTTTCTCTTGTCTCAACGCATTCGGATTTTCGAGTTCTGACAAGCCAAGCTTATGCAACACTGATTCATGCCATTTTCTTTTCCGCGATTTTCGTGATCTCCGGATTTACTTCACGCGGCTTTTCATAGTCATTGTATCTCGCGATTTTATTTTCACTTCACTTTTCTTATACACACGCGTATCGCCGATCTTAATTCAAAAATTCCACTAGCACATTTTTAATTATCACTTTACACGTTTGCATTTTGTGCGTACTTACGTGAAATTTGCGGATTTTCCCATTTGTATGACTTTCCAGCCATCGTGACGTTTGACTTTGATGTCTTTCAGCGTTCACCGGGAGGTCGTTTGCTGACCGAGTGACTGCTTGCGGCCGTCCTTTGTCTCTCAGCTTAGGTCGTGTTCGTGGCGTCGTTCAGGAGTCGACTCGTCTTGGCTTCCCTTGGCTTTTCTTCTTTTTCTCGTGTCACTATCACTAAACTAATTCGCTCAGTGGAAGCGTGCTGTGCCCATAACCTGTCGGTATTATACAATCTAGACGCGATAAGGTACCGTGAAATAAATAGAACACGAGTTTAAGAAGAAAAGAAAAACGTAGCGTGACTTTATTTAAACGTAAACTTAAGAATACAGGGTAAGGAGAGCAAGACGTGTGCTGAAGGCTTGCGTTGTGCTCGGTGGTCTCAGAGAGAGTGAGTCAGCGAGCGGAGAGCGCCGCCGAGCTCGGGGGCGTACCACGTGGTCTAGGCGGTGAGCGCCTTGGAGAAGCGCTGCGGCGCGAGCGGTCTGTTGTGGGTGTCGCGGGGAATCGTGTATATTCTAACAATAAACTAATGCTTAACATTAGATTTTATTTAACTAAATAATTATAACTTATTAATTGTACTTGATGTTCTGATATTTTGTTGAATAGAGTAATGACATTGAACGCTGGATTTTATATTTAACTAATAACTATTGTCAAATTATTTTGTTTGCAATAAAAGTGCTGTATTAATTTATCTATAACGCAACTTAAATTCTAAGAAAATAAAGATTGTTTAACTTAATAGCTTAATGCTTATAATCTTTCTTAATAACTAGGCAACTATTTGTTATTAAAAGAAAGATATACAGAGGAAAATGTCTATTTTTGGCTATATAATAGCGGAGGTAAAGTGGTTTGAATATTTATTTGAGGGGCAAGAGGGAAAGCATACCGATTTTCTGTACACGTGTGCGGCTGTAGGTAGATAACATCTCCCGATTTCCGCCCCGCCCGAAATTTTCTCAGCACTTTGGGTCGTAAAAGTTCGAGCGGTCGGGCCCTATCTGGATTTTTATAGCTCACAGCTGGCCCTGTTAGCCTATAGTTTTAAGGAAAAATGGACTCAGTGACAATTCCAGCGGCGCATCTCCGAAGAAAAGCGGCGACACTCGAAATCCCACTTGGTGTATTATCATGTTTACTAAGCAAAAGGTCTCTGGGAACGGAAAAGCCGAAAACCCAAAAACTTGTAGGTATACCGCGGAAAGATTATTTTGGTGTGTGAAGATTACATTTTATTTTTGTAGGCAGACGGGACGCACGTGCATATACAATCTAACGTGTACACAGCGTATCGCTTCGTCTGTTTGGCATTTTATATTTTTTTTTATGAGAAAATTATTTTTGAAAAAGACGGCGACGTTACATTATGATAAAAAAGGTGATTTAAAAAAAATGTTATATTTCCAAAACTAAATTGACAAACGTTTTGAAAATTTTTATGACAATAAAAAACGATAATATCTATTTGCAGTAAAAATTTTAAACCATTTTGACGACTAGTGTTTGAGCTAAAAATCGAAAACCAAAAAAATAGGTTTTCGATGTACTAAGATTACGGGAGTAAAAAGACTTTGATTTAGTTGAAATTTTGAGAAAAGATACATCTTTTGTTATGAGGACCATATGGTATTTAAAATATTAAGGTTTAAAATTTTTCATGAAACGTGCTTCTTCAGTAAAATAATTAAGATTGAAAGTATTTAAAAAATCATCATTATACTGTATATTTGAACAATATTTTATCTATTGGAACTATAGCATATTTTGACGGTCGAGAAAGAGAAGCAGCTAGTCCAGACAAAGTCTCGGAAAGCAGGTAATCCAAACAAGACAATGAATTGTCTCGTTTTTAAACTAGCTCCGAAGTAGCTGCTTCTTGCTACTCGAAAAATGAATCTGGTTGTTCGACGATTTTCTCGACTACCTGTTTTCTGACACGCTTTCTGGAATAGCTTCTTTCTGACGCGTTTTCTGGAGTAGCTGCTTTCTGGCGCGTTTTCTGAAGTAGCTGCTTTCTGGCGCGTTTTCTGGAGTAGCTGCATCCTGAAGAAATTTTCTGGAGTAGCTGCTTTCCGAAGCAATTTTCTGGACTAGCTGCTTTTCGAAACTTTGTCTGGACTAGCTGCTTTGTTTTTTTATTATATGATTAAATAGGCTTTTTTATTTAAGCTAGCAAAGCAATATATTTAAGTATTGAGAAAATATCGGCCGACTAGAACTGATGATAATATTTCATATCATGCAGCGCGCATTCGCGGCTCAAGACTGTAGTCAGCAAAGCCAGAAGTGCCAGAATAAAAGGCGGTCAATCTGAATGGTTCGATAATTTTCCGGAAAAAAAAGTTGCAGAAGACAATTTTTGGATATTGGACAATTAATTAGGTACTAAAAGAAGCAAAGTTACTATAATAAAATAATTGTTTCTAGTAGCGAAGCCTCATTCTCCAAAAATTGACTTTCCGTCCGTGCGCAGGACCTGATGTTCATAAGAAGTGACCTTATATTACACAACATACTTGCTCAAAACAACTTTGTTCAGTCAAATTCACTATGTATATTAAATATACTATATTCTGCATGATCACCATGTATATGCATCTTTTTAGACATACTTTTGTAGACCAATAAAGGTAGAAACTGACTTTCTTCATTATACCCATACTAAATTCTTGGAAAACTAAACTTTTCACACTTGCTTCCATGAAATACTTGTACAATGACTATATATGTTCAATATACTATATTAGAAGCCATTACTGAGCATATGTGTGTGTGTGTGTGTGTGTGTCTATATATATATATATATATATATATATATATATATATATATATATATATATATATATATATATATATATATATATATATATATATATATATGTGTATATATATATATATACACACATATATGTGTATATATATATATACATATATATTTGTGTACAAAAAAATCTTATTTAGTGACTCTAATTGTGCGTTTCCTTCCTTTTTCGCTCTCATCCCTTAGTTCTCGTTTTGCCCCCTATCGGCTTTAATCCTGATTTGATTTGATATCTTATCATTCATCTTTTCCATCTTTCTGCATACTTTACCTGCGAAACATTTTATATTTTGTTGATCTCATTATTACTTCGAATCTTGTAAAAAGGGCTCTTAAGCCCGTTTAATGTATAAATAAATAAATAAATAAATTATTGTGCATGCCAATAATATTATGTATCATAATAGTATATATTTCAATTGCAAAAAACTTACAGATGTAAACAAATTATTAAAAAAAGAAAAAAATGAAATGTAGTAGTATAAAAAAAAATAATATATGTTAAATAGTTTTAAAATAATATTACAATATTAGTTTAAAGGGGAACTCCACTGATTATAAAAACTATTTTAAATTACATAAATTTTTATAAATCAAATATGTAATTTATAATTAACAAATTTTTATTTGTACTTAGAATAAGAAATATTAACTTGATGGCTGCATCACGATTACAGAGGGATGTTTTAGGAGAAAATCCATATGATATAGTATAACACTACGATACATGTGACCTAAGTAACACTTCTGTACAGCGTAATCAGGACCTCACGCCGTGCAAAAAAGTGCTACTTAGGTCACGAGTGTCGAATAGAATTTTACAGCCAATGAGCTAAAATTATCCACACTGGGGGCAACTTTTTCCATACTCGTAAAATCAACGTTTTACATGTATCTAGATAACTTATTTAAATGACGAGTTCGACTTGCGCCAATTTTTTTTCCCTATAAAAAATGGACCAGAAAACACATAGAAATGTTGTATTCAAACTTTTATCGTGTCAATTAAAAGTGATGCCCGAAATAGTTAAGGGTATCCATACTTGGCGCATCTCCCCTATGCCAATCAATTATGTTTATAGTTATAAATATTGTAATTTTAATGATTAACTAGAATCGATTCTATTTAGATAAGACTCAGTAAAAATATTTTAAATGCAGGTACCCGGTGGCAAGCAGCACAGCTGAGTTTAGCGACACGAAAACTTTGAGATGAGTTTTGACCTACTCGAGTCTTTCGAGCTACTCGAGTCTTTCGAGCTATTCGAGTCTTTCGAGTTGCTCGAGTTTTATAAACAGCTCGAAAAACTCGAGTAACTTGACTCGACTCGAGACTCGACTCGAGCTCGTCGAATCGAGTTTTTCGAGCGAGAAACTCGACTTTTCGGGAACTCGCACAACCCTAGTCATAATATATGTCGAAAATTAAAAAAAAATTAAATAATTACGTCTATTTTTATTTTAATTGTTTAACAGCTTCCAATCTACCTGGACCAAATCTTAAGAATGTTTTTTAGTAAGAATGTATATTTTTATCATATGTACTTGTCTATATCATTTAATAGTTTTTTATTTATAAAATATATCAAGTTTTGTGGAATAAATGCAAAAAAATCCGAACGGACGGACAGACATTTTTTTAAGTTCTTTTATTGCTAAAAACTAATTGAAAGTTGATACATTTGGGACGTTAGGCCTAATAAGGAGTGGCGAGTGGGGGGGGGGCGGTAAGAAGGGCGAAGGGGGGCGAGGAGAGCTCTATGAGTTAAGAATAACGCGTTTTTTTGTAACGTTTCAACGTTATTTTGAGGGAGGGCTGAGGGGGGCTAAGGAGGGGCTAAGAAGTTGTAAGTGGGGCAACTCTATAATAAAAGTATATAAAGATATACCTGTGTGTATGTGTTTTTTTTGTTTCTCTCTCTCTCGGAGAAAGAGGTATTAGGGAAAACCTTAGAAAGACCATAACATGACCTTGTTTATGGAGTCGTCGAAACAGCCCCATCCCCAATGTCAGCCGTGTGTCGGATTTACACCGGCTAAACCCATCCCCCTTACGGCCAGGTGATCCATCCTCTGAAGTCAGCATAGCCGTCATAATCGACTCAGAAGTTACTCTGGTCTGAACTCGCAAGTTCTTCTTGCTCCTGATGATATCGTGAGCACTCGCAAAAGACGTGCGCAACATCCTCTGTTGCATCCGAACATATTGGGCAGTTCGGACGGTCGTCTAGTGTGAGCCGATGCAGTTACGCCCGGAAACATCCGTGCCCTGTCAAAAACTACGTGAGGTAGTAGTTAACTTTCTCATGTCTTTTTCCGATCCAGTCTTCTATCCTTGGTATAAGGCGATGAGTCCATCGCCCCTTACCACTAGCGTCCCATCTTGTTAGCCATTCAGCCATCGTTTTCTTTCTTGCGGCATCCCAGATCTCCTTCTGGCATTTGTCATTCGATCGTCTCCTAGCTTCGAATACGTCCTTTCTTTTCAACGGTAAAAGGTCAATGGGTGGCATGCCTGCTATAATGCAGACAGCATCGTCCGATAAGCGGACGCAACTCTTAGTGCACTTCGCCTATACACGGTAGTCAACTTTTGTGCATACTTTTGTCATCCGCATCGCATCTGCCCATACTGGGGCTCCGTATAGCATAATCGATGTGGTTACACTGGCTAAGAGTAACCTTTGCTTCTGAGTTGGCCCTCCTACATTCGACATCAATCATGATAGAGCAGCGCCAACTTTTGCTGCTTTATCACTGACTACTTCCAGATGCTGTTTAAAACTAAGTCTTGCATTAATGGTGATGCCCAAGTATTTGATGTTTGGTTGAGAAACGATCTGTTGTAATATTTGAATTTATACAGTCGTAATATACAAAAAGGTATACGTCGCGCCATTTACTTGTCGACGACGATTTCGTGCAACGAGGCGAGCTCACGCGAGAGCAAACACACTGCGCATGATTCGAGTGTATACTCTAAGCGCCCACTATACTGTATACTCTTGCACGAAGAGTCAGACTATGCTGCGCTGAACTCTACACTTTCTCTCGACTGTAAGTCTCCGAGCTGATCGGACGCAATGCTGTGGCTATTGCCACTATGAAATATATTATTTAAACCTCACAGATATTATTTATTTAAACGACCACTATAACACGATTTCATTTCCATCCATCATCAATGTGATTTCCTCCATCTTCTTCCAACTGGAAATGAGAATAACTTCCGTTTTGTAACTGGCTAGTTCCAGACCCGTCTCTGTTTAACATTCGTGTATTATACGGGTTGACTCTTCAGCTATGTCTGTCACCTCTTCTTTATGCTTTGCTACTACCACTACTGCTATATCGTCAGCGAATCCCACGACTGTTGCTCCTTCAGGTAATTGTAGCTTTAGCACCCCGTCGTACCTCGTGGTACCGTCCTCAGTGTCATCTAATAAGATTCTGTCCTTCAAGTAGTCGGACATCATTCTTCTTATATAAGGGTACATCCTGCTTTTGGAGTGCCTCGTGTATTTCACTCCATCTGGCCGAATTGAATGCATTTTTGACATCCAATGCAACTATGGCGAAATACTTTTTTATCCCTCCTCCCTCTATCGCTGATTGTGCAGTGTCAATCACTAGACTTACTGCATCCAGGGTTGGACGCTTCTTTCTGAAGCCATATTGGTGTTCCGTTAATTCACCTCTTCCTTCAAAAAGCCACCTTACCTAAGGTATCCAGCATGCAGAGCGGTCTTTATGATGAGGACTCCTGGGGTGGTTTCTTTCCTTTTGGCAGAAGCACTAGTCGCTGTTTCTTCCAATTTGTGGGGAATGTTCCCTCTTCTAGACATGTATTGTACAAGTCTACGAAGACCTCTGGATAAGCGTGAATGGCATGCTTCGATGCAATATTAAAATGCCATCCGGCCCTGAAGCCTTGTTGTTTCCTACCCTACTGCAGGCGGCTAACAATTCCTCAATCATGATCGGTAGAATAGCCTCTTCATTCACATCTCTTTCGATGACACTTAGCTCTTCCAGATGCCTGAGGAACAGTGTAGTCACTACCCGGTGTAATAGTTCCAGGCATTTTAATGAAGGCACGTAACTTCCTTTAATCTTCTTCATTACTATTTTATACGGTCGAATCCAAGGGTCTTGTTCGACCTCGTCCTGTAATTCCTTAAGGCACTGTCGTTTGTTTTCGCGGATTTTCTTCTTAAGACTCTTTTTAGCGTCCTTAATTTCTTGTCCGCGGGCATCTACTATTTTCTGGCCTCTACCAGTTTTATAGTATTTCTTCCTCCAGTAGCACTCGCTACGTGCACTCGCAATCTATTAGCCCCACTAGTATACTGGTGGTTGTCTACTGTATGCCACTCTTCGATTTATAACAGCGTCACATGCTCCACCTTGCTGTTCGCCGTTCCAGACAGTTGCGTTTCCTCTAGTGCTAACAGGAACATCTCCTCAACATAATCCTTTATTTTTCAGCTAATTCTATTGGTCGTTGTACTTGCGCTGGGTCCCTGTTTTGATATTCCTACCTCCATTATTATGGCCTGGTAATCACTATGTGTGTAGTGCTCACTTACTGTCCATGAATCAACTGAGCCAATAAGGCTGCTGCTAACAAACGTCAGGTCGACAATAGGCCCTGCATCTCCTCTTCTAAATCTGTGGGTGCATCCTTGGTATCTAGGACCAAATCCAGGAGAGTAAATGCTTCCAGGAGTACTCGACCTCTTTGGTTAGTCCTTATGCTGCTCCACTCCACAGACCACGCGTTGAAGTCGTCTGCAATCGGTACCGGTTTTCTCCCTACTGCGTCTTGTATGAGCCGATCTAGCAATTGTTTGAACAGCTCGATTGGAGTGTTAAGTGAAGCGTAGCAGCTGTAAACAGTGACACCTGCTATCTTAGCCTGTATAAATCCTTCTTTACGGGTCTTTATTTTTTCACAGAAAACAACGTTTACACATGCCTAGATCGCTGCTTTACCCGTAGTGTCCATTTCCCACAATGGTTCGTCTAGATTCTTATATTGTTCGCATACAATAGTTACGTCTACCTCTTTCTCGCGGACATACTGGTTGAGTAGGTCCTGTGCTGTCTCACAGAGGTTTAGATTCAACTGCTCTATCTTTATTTTTGTTGTTTCTTTAGTTCTTTTAATGCAGCTCGGTAGGCTGGGCATGTATAGCTACCAGCTTGTTCATGCAACTTTTTGTTACATGTCCTTCCGTTCCGCACTTAAAACAGCATTCACTTCTGTCGTCCGTCTCTGTACACTTTTTTGCGATATGGCCATAACCCAGGCATTTATAGCATCTAGGTAGTATCTCCATAGGTTTTCCGGAGGGTCTTTACGGACGTCTCCTCTACTACTTTCTTCTCTTTTAAAAACTCTCTACTCGGGGCTGCTAGAATATCCTGTTTGGAGGTAAGCATGTCAAGGTCTTTAATTTCAAAGACCACTTAAGGGGGCACACCACCTTTGAAATTAAAATCAAAATTTTTCATTAAAAATTTATAAATACTTATATAAATGAACCAAATTTTGATTACTATTCTTAGACATAATTACCTTTATTTTGATGGTTTTAGACCTTCTATATACCTCTCTAATACCTACGTATAGTAGGGAGTCCATAATTCACTTACCGTAAGATTCCAAAGGAACGAATGGCCCAAATGAGCTCAAACTCTAGGATATTGTTTAAAAGTACATTAGTTATGGTATGAATGAGGGAATTTGGTTTAAATTTCATAGAAAAAGTTTTATAAGCATATTACTGATTTTTTGATTAATTTTAACATAACTATCATGTAACTTTTTTTCTAACTTTCTCCTGTCACCGTTTTGCGTATCTTATTTATGCTGTTACCAAGCACCGTCAGATTGGGGTCCGCTTTTATTTTCCTTAAAATATCAGCGTACGAATTTTCCTCAGCATCTTTTATAACAAGTGCATCAGGCCTGGTGGATCGCTTTCGTGGTTTTCTAGTGTCATTTCTGTTCTTGGCACCAGTGCCTTCATGTATCTCCTTTTTCCTTTTCTTTTCTTTCTTTTTCTCCTTTCTGGTGAAAACCTCCTGCCAGGGCGGGTCGGCCTTTTCTTCCGAAGACACCTGTGATTGGCTTTTTGATGTGACTACTACAGAGACTACTTTCTTATCTTTCCTTGTTTTTTAGCGTAGTTTTCTTGTCGCTCTTTTACCTGGCTTGGTGACATTACTTTACGCTTATTTAGCGTTTTTGTCGCTACCTCGGTTAATACTTCTATCGTCTGTGATGCCTTGTCCTCCTTCTCGATATGCTGCTGATTCGGTAACATTTCCGCTTTACTTAGCATCAATCCAAGGCTCTCCTCGCTCTTTTTTAGCGCCACTTGTCCTCTTTTAAGCCGCTTAACCTGGATCATAATCGATGATAGATCGCTTCTAACAGACTTATGAATGTTGAATGCGTTTGACACAACAGTATCCATAAAGTCCAGCCTGTCTCGGATCGTCTCCCATATGCTTTCTCGTTCTTGCTCAGCATCTCGGATTGTATTCCAGATCTCGAGAGCCCCTTCTCCTGCTTTCTCTCTTTGCTCGGTTAAATTATCCATGCTTGATAATAGTCTTCATCTCGGTGTGTGTCCGACCACCTTCGATCCCCCAGTCTATGGAGGCAGTAACTTTGTAGATAGATACATTTTGAACCAATCCTGTGTATTGAAAAATCCCGAAGATAAAATTAAAAAAATGTTATATAAAGGCGAAGCCTAATTCACCATAACTAATGATTCTGTCCGTGCACACCCCCTGATGCACATGAGGATTAACCTTCGCAAAGTTGCAGCAACATCAGACTGTGGGAGACTGACAATTGCACGAACACTTCGAACGTCGGTAAGATCATTAGCAATATATAGTTTCATAAAAATAGCTTTCGTGATGTCATTTAGAGAAGCTTTACAAGTAGGTGGAATTCCCGAGATCTTAATCTCCGCATATTTACAATCCTTGTCATAGCATTCTTTTTCATTCTCGAGAAAAGTAACTCTACTTTTCTGGTTGTCAACCTTAGCGGCAAGCGCATCAATTTTACTACTAAGAGCAGTGTTACCAGTCGTGATCACATTGAAAAGTTCGCCAAGCTTATCGTCGATAGACATCGCGTTCCAATTATGAGGCATCGACATTGTGAAAGTATGCAGGGAAAGATGCGAATCAGTGTTCTTCGGCCGAAAGAGAGAGAGAGAGAGAGAGAGAGAGAGAGAGAGAGAGAGAGAGAGAGAGAGAGAGAGAGAGAGATAGAGAGAGATCAAAGAAGTAGTTGCCGCTAAAGGACAATCACGTAAGTGTATCGATCAATTTCTCATGTAAGTGCTCTCATGATTAGTCACGTGATCAACTAAAAAAATTTTTTGTCTGAAATAAAATTCTTAAAAA
The DNA here is from genome assembly GCF_009193385.2 of Nasonia vitripennis. Classification (NCBI taxonomy): domain Eukaryota; kingdom Metazoa; phylum Arthropoda; class Insecta; order Hymenoptera; family Pteromalidae; genus Nasonia; species Nasonia vitripennis. The sequence goes on along the minus strand of NW_022279630.1, from coordinate 1,110,614 downwards.
CGTAAAATTTAGAGTCGGGGTGCCCTGTTTAGGTGTTACCCATATGAGTACTTACGTTAGTATTTTCAGCAGGGTACCCAGCGTCCGAAAGGGGGGTGTAATGAGCGTTGAGATGCTTGAATCTCGCTTGCTCTTATGTCGCGCGAACGAACCCAGCTAAGAACATCGGCAACAGGCACTGACAAAAGAGCTTACCCACGCCGACCAAGAGCGCGCCAGGTGCAAGACTCATTTTCGTATTTGGTGGAATAACATTGCCTAGCTTAACCGCGAATGATTCCGCGTGATCAACCTCTCACCGACATACGAAGATGACCAACTCAGTAGCCAAGGACGACTCGTCCATGGACACACCATTTCCTGTGCATTTGCAAATGTCGCAGCCTCACAGATAGGAGGAATCTCGATCGATGCGGCTAAGCCCCGAGTGTATGGAAGTAACAAGTGAGTCGGTTGTATAACGATCATTGTCACCGCGTGGACTGTTAGGTCCTTCGCATGTCGTGAGCCAAACAACGAGCACCGATGTACGGCTCATTATCTGCGCGGACTGTGAGCGAATAGAACAAAGAAGCGCGGGCTCGACGGACGCGAAGAGAGCGTGAGCGTGAGAATGAACGGGAAATCAGCTAGTTCTTTCCCTGTTGTAAACATCCGTCGACGTGCGGAGGAGATAAAGAGCGTTTTTCTGTGTTCGTCGACCTTAGGTCGACGACGCGAGGAGATTGGGAGTGTCTCCCGTGTGTGCTTGTGTATTTCGCGTGTATTGTAGGTGCAAAGTGTTGGCACTAGGTGCAACGTGTTGCAGCAGGTCAGGCTTGCCGCATACATACAATTTTTAAAAACCTAATTTTTGGGCTTGAAACTTCAGAAATCTATTAAAATCGATTTAAAAATTTGCATCATTACAAAGCTTTTTCTTTTAGAAAGCAAAAATCAGTATTCATTGATAATTCCTTTATTTATAAAACATATTTATTGCAGAAAAACAGCACCATGGACTAGTCAAGGAAATGACATCATGCAAACGTTAAGCAGATATTATAGTAACACTTTTAGTGATCAAGAAAAACAACATACAATAAACCTATTTTTAGGTAGGTGTCTTATGAAAATTATACTTTGTAATTGTTAAACTATTCATTGATTTAAAAAAAATTAATATTTTGTTTTATAACCTAACTCGTAAGGGGGTGTTGGACGATCAACCGAATAACCTGGCCGCAACGTCCGACTGACACTGCGGTCAGGTGATAAGTTCCGATTTCAAAAAAAAATATAACCGTGTACTTTAAAAAAAAAATTACTCTGCACCGGCCTTTCTCTTATCATAAAGTAACTCTAATAAAATATGGTATCAAGTTCATATTTTTAAAGTAGCAATTGAATTATGATATAATCTACCAAGATGGTAACTACATACAAAAAGATATCCGTTTGTTCTGTTGCTATAACGTAATTCCAATGCTACGCCAAAAAGATGCACTCAATAACATGTAAGAGATATGATAAGTAGCAGGGAGATGCAGAGTGATTTTTTTTCCAAAGTACGCGGTTGTGTTGTATTTGTTGCTCAAATCAGGATTTCACTTTCTGACTGCAGCGCCACTTAGTTAGAAGTTACAGTTTACTTAGTTAATTTACTTAAACTCGCTAACTAAAGTTCAGAATATTTTAAGAAAATTCATAATTTTATGTGGTATAACAGCCACCACTACTTTGAATCGGAATTGTATTTTCGCCGTGTACCGTTACAATTCGGCAGAAAGCCGTTTATATGAATGATGTAAATCTTAACGTTGGGCGTACAGAAGGTACAGCTCGTCCGACTCAGTTCTACTCATACGAATCGTGCGAGCCCGCGAAGGTGGCAAGGTTTAGGTGTTCTAATAAACGAGAGTTTATGCAAAAGGAAAAATTATAGTTTATTTACTGTTTAGAATTGACAGATCTCGTCTCGCGGACGAGGGTTACTGATTGTGAGTATGGGTCAAACGTGTTACGTCCGAACGATGACGCACGTATATCTCTCCGTTTTGAGTTAGCTTCCACTAAACTCAAGATGGAGTCGCTCCCTTATTTTATTTCATACAAAACACGTAATGCACATAATTTCATCAATTTTCCAATCCACACTTATGAACAAGCTTCCTTACGCTGTAGGACAAAAGGCCTCCGACAAGCGAAGTCCATTTAACTCTCTTGTGCGGAACCGGCTTCTCAGGTGTGCGTTGCAACCGTATTCGCAGTAAGGACGTAGAGAACTGGAGAGAACAATTCGGGGGAAATGAATGAATCCTGATTAAAATAAAACAAAGAAATAATATATTGTGCGGCCAATCTTGTTTCTACACAAGTATGCGCCGAGTCACACAGAGTATCTCGCGAAGCGTACGCACAAACGTCGCGTTTCAATGATACGTTATACCCGATTTCGCACCTCGTTACAACTATTAAAATTTTACATTTTCTTCGCACAGCTTCGTATTCTGCGACGCAAAACTGAAAAATTCGAGGTTCCAGATTGTCGCTTGCTAGATTCCCCAGGCGTTTAGGTTTGCCATGGCTGCGCACAAAATTTACGATAGGACTGCTGCCCGACATATACCGATCCCAACCGCTATACCTGCACACGATCTTAATTGCTATTTGTCCGGACTGCCTAATTGCACTTTCCTCCCGCTTGCTCGCTCTAACTATCTTATGACCTATGGAAAATATAAATAAATTTGTTTGTCTCGCAGCTGCGTTTTTAGGCACTCACCTCGTATAAAGAGTTTCGAAGAAACGTCTTATATCCAGGGCAATCGCCTATTGGATTTGACCAAAAAGTTTTTTTTTCAATTTTCTCTGTGCCATTTTTTACAAAAAGGTTTTTTCATAAAAATACTCTGGCTTTTTTGTAGTAAATTAAGGGAATGTCGGCGCAAAAGCTTCGCAAATATGCCACGGGGTATTTGGTATTTCAGTAGAACGATTCATTAAACTTAACATTACGGCGCTATCCCCTTAAATGTTGAATAAATTCACAGTATTTATTCCAAGTAGCGAAACCTAATTCACCAAAAATTAACATTCCGTCCGTGCGCAGGACGTGATGTTCATAAGAAGTGATCTTATATTACACATCATACTTGTTCGAACCATCTTTTTTAGTCAAATTTACTGTATATAGTCAATATATATTTACTATATATCGGCGATGGACGAATAGCTCAAGTCCAGCCTGCTTTAGCCAATCGTGGATTATACCTACTGCCTCGTTAGCGATTTCCGTCGCCTCTTCCTTTTGCTTTGCTACCACTACTGCAAATCCTAAAACCGTTGCCCCTTCTAGCTAGGTAGCTCTAGCTTAAGTACTATATCGTACATGATGTTCTACAATGATGGGTCAAGCACTGACCCTTTTGGGATCCCTCCGGTTACTTTATAGGTTTTCGTGCCGTTCTCGGTGTATCTATGTCTCTCAGGTAGTCAGACATAATCCTTCTAATATATGCGGGTACCTCGTTTTTCCGTAGTGCCTCGTGTATCTTGCTCCAGCTGGCTGAGTTGTAATGTAACAATAGCACAGTACTTCTTGGCTCCTCCTTTCCATCTCTTCCCTTCTGTTGCATTTATAGCGGTGTCGACGACTAAGCTTACGGCGTCAAGAGTAAAGCGTTTTTTCCTGAAGCTGTATTGATATTCCGTTAGTCCACCTGGTTCTTCAATGACTTAGTCCATTCTAACGCCGATTATGCGCTCTAAAATTTTGCCTGGAGTGTCCAGCATGCAGGGTGGTCTGTATGATGCAACTTCTCCAGGTGGTTTATCTCCTTTTGGTAATAGTACCAGGTGTTGCACAGTGGGGCCAAATGTTGGCAGTGGAAATGTTCATTTTTAAATATATTTTAAACTATTAATAAATTACTATTAGATTAATAAATTACTCTAAACTCTTGCTATTTTATATTTCCTTTCAATGCAACATTTTCGTTTTAGAACTTGTTTAATTTCATAATTTGAGTTTTTTAATTTTTTGCCTTCCATGCTTTAATTTTTCTAAATTTTCGCCGCCAAGTTCAATTGATTATTCAATTACTGATTATCATGAAAATGAAGACGCCAAATTTTAGTAAACAAAAAGAAAAATATGATGTATTATTATCTAGTAAGCAATGTGAAATTTTTATATCATCAAAAAAATTTTTGCATATAGTTATTTATTACTGACGAGAACATTGACGTGATTTTGTTATGTATTTAAATTTTATACTTTTCTACGACAATTCGTCACTGTCAACGTGACATTTGTTTAAAAAAGAGGTACAAAAATTTTATGCTGCAATCACTTAAATCAATTAATTAGTGCAGAAATATCTGATGAAAATTAAAATGAAAAATAGATTATTGCTGTTGTACGACAATTTATGATACATTTATGACACTAAGATGTACTAATTTTAAAAGGAATTGGAAATTATTCTAATTCTAAAACTCAATTAAATGATAACCCTAGTGGAAAAAAATGTAATAAATTGTAATAAATTGTCATAAAACGTAAAAAAATGTAAGAAAATGTAAGAAACTGTACCTTTTTGTTGAATTTCGGACCTTTTTTCTCATACGTTTTTGTACACTTGTTAGATTTTATTATAAAATTAATAATTATAAAAATATATTAACTTTATTAGGCGGTAAAATATCATATGTAATAAAATGTAATAAAATGTAAAAAGAAGTTAACAAATTTGAAAATGTAAGAACGTGTACAAAAACGTATGAGAAAAAAAGGTCCGAAATCCAACAAAAAAGTACAGTTTCTTACAGTTTCTTACATTTTTTTACGTTTTATTACAATTTATTACAATGTATTACATTTTTTTTCTACTTTGGTGCATAAGAAATTGTAAGAAGTAAGTAAAAGGATGTAAGCAGAAGTAAGAAAATAAAAAAGTCGCCATTTTCTCATATAATATTATGCTTACAGACAATTTTTTACATTTTCATATACTTTTTTACGTATTTTTACATTTGTCGCTTCAAATAAGTGACCCCCATGAAATCCTGGATCAATGGATTTGTAATAAATTGTAATAAAACGTAACAAAATGTAATAAAACGTAAAAAAGGTCCGAAATCCAACAAAAACGTACAAGTGGTACGATTTGTTAGATTTTCTTATATTTTATTACACTTTATTACATTTTTTATTTCCACTAGGGAACCATATACTTGAATTTTTTAATTTTACTCGATTTTTGATATGCAATCTGCAGTTAATTTTCAGAGATTATTGTCTAATATTCTACCTATTTGTAGACAAAATATATTCAAATACTTTTTTTTTTGTTTAAATACAAACAGACACTGGATTTGTTTGTGGTACAAAGACGAATTTTTGATAGTGTGTGATAGTAAAATCTCTTAATGAGAATCATAAAATTTTTATTGATAGGCTGTTTCTGTTGAGTTATCTTTTAGACCAGTGGACTCTAAGGTGATGGTTCCGAAATAAAGTTTAACACACGGTTATAATGAATAAAAAACTATCAGAATAATCTTTTATTTGATACAAAAAAAAAGTACAGCGATAGACAAGCGCTTCTCGAATGTTCTGCCGGAAGAAACATGGACCGACAGGAGCTTCCGTCGAGCAGCGACCGTAGCGCTATCTCCTGAGCGTATATAAAAACTATTTGTCTCGTCGTTCTTCCCATCACAGCTGCGCACGCAGGCGTGAGGAAGTATGAATCAGAGAACTCACTCACTCAACAATTTCTAAATAAAGATAATTTACGCATATCTTTTGAACAATTACAGTATCAGACTAATTATTATTATTGCGATGTTTTTTCTATAGCATTTGCAGTCACTATTGTATTTAATATTTGGCCATGCGATGTTCAATATAACATTAGTAAAATGCGAGAACATTTGATTAGAATGTATTGCACATTAACTTTATCATTATTTCCAATATCCAAAGGTTAGAAAAATAAAATTTATTCTGAAATAATTGCTGAAATTTCAATTATAAGAAACATTACTCACGCAATAAAATTTGCTGAATTTAAATTAAATTTTATAAAATTAATATTGAGAATACTCTTTTAGAAGCGGCCAACACAGTGAAAAAGTAACTGCTAAAAATCAATCAAAAAATAATATAGATAATTAAATATTATAAACTACTATACTGTTTTAATCAAATTTTCGTTTTAATGAAGTTTTTTATCAACATTGTTATCCACATCCATCAGTATGATTCTCTTAAAATGACATGATTCTCTTAAAATGACACGTACAATTATTAGTTGTTTTATCCGCTAAACTAATAAGTTTAGCTTATTCACTTCCGGTTCACTTCCGGTCGACTTCTGGTCTACTTCAGGTTTACCCCAACCCCTAAGGAGGGGTAGTTTTAGGGATAAAGTGAACTTATAGCCGGAGACTACTAGACACATTTTAATATAATTAAGGATTTACAAATTATAAAATTTCACTGTCAGTGTCCTCGACATCACTTTTGCTAGAATTATCACTTATTTCCTCGCTTTTTTCACTTATCAATAATCTCTCCATATCGTAAGTCAATTTAGTTGATTTCTTTGCTGGTGATTGATTCAATAGAGACAAGTGTGAATCAGAATTCAAAAGTAATCGTTAAAACATATCTTTGTTAGTTTCAACTCTAAAAATGATACAGTTGATAGATTAATACTTTACAAAAAACAAGAAAAAAACGCTATCTATCTATCTATCTATATAAGACTCACCTTGATATTTTTCTTAAAAATCTATCTCTGAACCTTATTACATTTCTGTGATTGCTCTCTTGAGCTTCTTCTGCGAACATACCGATAGAAACAATAGTTTTTAACAATAGGTACATTCTTTAATATATTTTCATATTGTAAAGATTTTTTTTTGTTTTGTTTATCCGGAGAGTTGGAGGAATGCATAATGCACCATGACAGGAGCCGTGCGAGACTCCCCGTGTGTGAGGCTCTCCTGGTGTGGGACAACACCAGGCATACTCACTAAAACTCCCGCTCTCAGAAGGCCGCGAAAACCCCCCCGGTAGCCGCTTTCGCATTCCTTCGGGGGGTCGCCTGTCTTAAGCTATTCTAGCCGACAACTAGTCTTGCAAGCAACCGTCATTGTTCTTCGCGCGGAGAACCGTCTCCACGTACGCCGTTATCTCATCCCAGTACTGCTTACTATCAAGCATCGTTTCAGCTAGTCTCGGGCGTGAACGCCCCTATCGTCAGCTCCAGTACTCTACGTTTCTCGGCCCAACGTGGGCAGTCAAAAAACGTGTGTCTCACGTCGTCCCATTCGTCACCGCAGTACTAACATCCCGGTGATGCCACCCTGTTCATCGCGAACAGGTAGCTTCTAAAGTATCCGTGACCGGAGAGAAACGGGGTAAGGTAAAAGTTAACCTCCCCCCACTTCCTGCCCACCCACGGGCATACATCTTTAATAAGGATCCTAGTCCACCTAGCCTTTGGACATTCGGTCCACCTAGTCTGCCAATTGCGCATTGTTTTTTCTCTTTCTTCCGCGGCGATCGAGATGCTATTCGACGCTAAGCGAGCCTCGTAGATCCGCTTGCGTTCAGTCGCAAGAAGATCCACGGGGATTACCCCCGCGATTACCATCGATGCCTCGGCCGCGACCGTCCGGTAGGAGCATGCTATTCTAAGGGCCCCCCTTCTCTGTACAGCCGTTATCTTGTTCCGATAGTTATTCATACTCATCGCGTCGGCCCACACCTCTGCTCCGTATAATAGGATAGAGTTGGTGGTCGCCATGAGTAACCGCCTGACTGTTAAATATAAGGGGCATGGCAAGTTACGTAGTAAGTATCTTGAGAGTTGTTTAGTAATTAATCAATATATTACTTAATTCTAAATTGCCAATCATTTGACACAACCCTCAATTAAATATAATGAATTTTTGTTTGTCGTATTATAAATAAAATAATATGATTGTAAAATTGACTTTTTTTAATTGATCTCAGTTGTTTCTAAATCTGTAATTTCATGGTAAAAAAAAATTATTGACATGCATGATGATAAGAAAAATATCAAACGCGCCTAACCTTTTTACTTTGGTTAAGTTTTTTTTTTCAGATATATAATACTATTACTATTAAAGTTACAATTACTAATCTTTACAATATCCCCATCGAAATGTTCGCTCCTTGTCGAAGGCAGCTGCCTTAACACCTTAGCAGCTGACCGGGTGATGGGCTTATGAGAGCAGCACTCCCCATAAACGAGCGGAACGCTGATCTCTAACTAATCAAGCGAACCGCCGTGTTGGCCGTCCGGTGGGTCCCGTGAGCCGCCAAAAGGAGAACCTGGGTGGCGAGGTGATCTGAAGTTGCATGCGGAAGTGACCTGACCCATCTTTGGCTTCCGCTGACGTGCGAGACGGGAGGCCGGAATCTAGCCAATTCTGATCAATCGGCTTAGGCGAGTGCGTGATATCGAATGACGTCTGCCGGAAACTCTCCAGAGAGTCGAGCACCTTCGTTCGTGGTGGGAGGTTCGAGAGAGCCTAGGTGGACTAGTTCGATAGCGTGTGCTATACCCCGGTATGATGTGCCCAGTTTGGTACCGCCTTCAGTCATGTGTTGGGGCCATGCCAGCTGCCCCGATAGACAGGGGGATCCGGGTGGTCGGACCCATGCCGGGATGAAGAAAACTACTAAACATGGAGACCAATAACGAACATCAAGAAAATACACAGGAAATCCTGGAATTGGAAACCCTAAGGGTGCCAACAGCACAAGACGGTGGATGTCCAATCCACAAAGCAAGCAGCAGAACCAGCATAGCCAGCGCCATGAGCGCAGCAGAGTACCGGTTCGAGAAGAAGGCTACGGTAGATGAAGAAAGTCAGACCATAAAGGAATGGCTAAAAGATCATGCCAGCCTGCGAGACAAGCTACTGGAAATAAGGCGCACGACCAGAGAAATGATGAAAACTCTGGAGAAGCAGAAGAACGTGAATATTACGATTAAGGATGGATTACCTATTATAGAATCCACCATAATCGAAGCTCGAGGGTCACAAGATGGAAGATGCTGCAAAGAGGCAGTCCCCCCAACAACCCAGAGCGGACAATCAAAAGCCTCAGAGGACGACAAAGTCGAAGAAGAGGGAACGGGCATCATCCGACGGAGGAGATGGTACCCCCGCCAAAAAAGACAAGAAAGAGGACAGAAGGGCACCCTCCACGACCAACAAAACTGCAGAGGCACAAGAGCCTTGGCAACTAGTGGCAGGGAGAAAGGCAAAGAAGAAGGAGAAGAAAAATCAGGATCAAGACCAGCCTCAACAACTGAGGAAAAAGGAAGAGAGGACCCCGCGGCGGAGAGGAGATGCAATCGTCGTAAGACCGGAATCGGGAAAAACTTACGCTGAGATCTTGGGACAGATCAAGGCAAGAGTAAAGCCGGGGGAGCTGAATACGGAGGTTAAGTATCTCAGCAAGACAAAAGAGGGCGGCGTTCTGATTGGCGTAGGTAAGAGTGGTGATAAAATGGAATCGCTTAAAACGGCCATCCAAACCGCCATTGGAAAGGCAGGCACAGTCAGGGGAAAGATCTTCAGAATCACACTGGAAATTAGGGACATCGACAGTCTTACGACGCAGGACGATGTCCGCAGTGCTATCACAGCCGAGACGGGCGAAGAAGATGCCAAAGTCCATCTGTTCGAGCCGAACACGTGGGAGCAGAGGGTGACAGTGGCCGAAATAGAGCAGATTAAGGCAACCGCTCTGCTCAAAAAAGGGAAGATCCGTATCGGCTGGATAAACTGCCGAGTGAGGGTTCGCGCGAACCCCACGCGATGTTATCGCTACCTCGGTAACGGACACGTAAAGGCGAGATGTAAAGGACCCGACAGGAGCGCCAACTGCTGGAAGTGTGGCGCGAGTGGGCATAAGGCAGCACTATGCACTGTGCCAACCCAACAAAGGAGGTGTTTCTTCTGCAAAGACGCTAAGATGGCCGAGGATAAGACGGTGCATGCACCAGGCACCGGTACGTGCGCGGTCTTCCGGGCGGCCTTAAAAGCGGCAAAAATGCAAGGATAATGGCGCGGATACTTCAAGGCAATCTGTACAGAAGTAGGCTTGCCCACGATCTCCTACCGCAATTTGTCGCAGAGGAGAAAGCGGACGTCCTCCTGATAAGCGAACAGTACACGAATCGAGACACACCCGGCTGGGTGTCCAACGATGCAAGGACCGCCGCAGTCTGGGTGCCCAGTTGCAGAATCGCAGAATCAGGGACGGGGGATGACTACGTACGGGTAAGGGTGGGCCGCATCACTTACTTCAGCGTATATCTCTCACCGAACCTTACTGCGTCGGATTTCGCGATACGACTAGGGGTGCTGGAGGACGCAATAAGAGATGTATCCGGGGAACTTGTCATTGGGGGCGACTTCAACGCGAGGGCCGCGGAATGGAGTATGACGACAACAAATTGCAGAGGCAGGGCCATCCTCGAGATGGCAGCTCGACTAAGCTTAGTGGTATCAAACGAGGGAAACATCACTACCTATCGCAGACCAGGTTTTGAGGAATCTATACCGGATGTAATTTTCGCAAGCGAAACGACAATCCGCAAAATCAGGGATTGGCATGTCATGGAGGAATATACTGCAAGTGAAATACCCGGCGCATGAACCAGGACAGACTTGCTGAAGAGATGCAAAGGGCGGAGCTCCCATCAATTGGGCTCCCTCAGCAACTGAGCGGACACGAAAAAGCCGAAGCACTGGTAGAACGTACAACACGTCTCATCACGGAGTTGTGCGACGCAGCTATGTCAAGGGTGTCTTGCGGCCGTATAAGACACCCGGTATACTGGTGGACGGAGGAAATTGCAAAACTCAGAAAGGATTGCTTTCACGCTAGGAGGGAGGCTCAAAAAGCTCTGAAAAGGCAAAGGCCTGAAGCCCAGGACTTGTACGAGAGACACGACCGGGCGCGAAAAAGGCTGAGGGACGCGATAAAGGAAAATAAGCGACGCTGTTGGGCAAAGATTGTCGACGAAGTGGAGAAAGATCCGTTTGGCGACGGATATGCGATCGTTACCCGAAAGATAGGCGAAATGAAATAAACGGAGCCCATGGAGGCAGAAGTGATAGAAAAGGTAATCGATGGGCTATTTCCCACACACCCCGTCAGACCTCAGGCAGAAAGAACAAATGTGCCGATAGACGAGATACCCCCTTTCACCGAGGGCGAGCTTATCGCGGCAACCTCATCCCTGAAAAGCGGCAGAGCACCAGGACTGGATGGTATTCCGGCGAAAATGCTGAAAGTCGTCGCAATCCAACGGCCGCAGCTGCTACTGGAAATGTACAATCTGTGCCTGATACAGGGTGTATTCAGCTCGAGATGGAAAAGGGCAAGATTAGTCCTTGTCGAAAAACCGAAAAAAGAAGCGGACGCGGACACTTCTTATAGACCATTGAGTCTTTTGGATACAATGGGAAAGACGGAGGAAGCGCTGATTAAACCGCGAATACTTAGCGCCGTACGCGAAGCGGGAGACCTCTCTGATAAGCAGTATGGCTTTAGAAAAGGACGATCGACCATAGCGGCCATCAGAGAGGTAACAGACGCGGTAAAGAGGGTAGAAGAGGTTAGACACGTGACTAGAGACATCGTAGTTTTGGTAACATTAGAGTAAAAAACGCGTTCAACTCAGCAAGATGGACTGACATACATGATGCCTTAGAGTCTTTCGGTGTGCCGCAATACATTATGCGTCTTACGGAAGACTATCTGAGGGATCGGGTTATAGAGTATGACACGAAGCAGGGACGTAGAAGAAGACCTATAATTGCACGAGTAGCACAGGGTTCGATCTTAGGGCCGGACTTCTGGCACATCTTGTACGACGGGCTTGTGCGATCATGATGCTTGTTGGATACGCAGACGACGTAGCCGCGGTTATAACGGCACGTAACGTGGACATCGCGCAAGCGAAACTAAACGCGATTATGAGTAGAGTGCTATGGTGGATGTCGAAGTACGGCTTGACTTTAGCGCTTAATAAGACCGAAATAGTCCTCCTGATAGGAAAGCGCATACTTACCCTCATACCGATGAAGGTAGGCGGCGAGACTATAACGACGAAACCATCAGCAAAGTATCTAGGGGTAACTCTGGACACGAAGCTGAACTACGGAGAACATCTAAATCGCGTCTGTAAAAAAGCCATGACTAGGATAGGTCAGCTTAGCCGACTCATGGCCAACGTGCGCGGGCCTAGGCCAACAGTCAGGCGGTTACTTAATTCTAAATTACCAATCATTTGACACAACCCTCAATTAAATATAATGATTTTTTGTTTGTCGTATTATATTATTTATATTATAAATAAAATAATATGATTGTAAACCTGACTTTTTTAAATTAATCTTAGTTGTTTCAAAATTTGTAATTCCATTGTAAAAGAAATTATTGACATACATGACGATACGAAAAATATCAAACGCGCCTAACCTTTTTACTTTGGTGCTAAGTTTTTTTCCAGAGACGTCATGTCTTTTTAGCGACCTTATTGAAGTACCTTAAATTATCTCTAAAAATAAAATACATGATGATGGGGTTCAGATAGTGCACATTAGGATTTTTATTACGGGAATATCTTTCATGTATGGTATCCAGGTGCATGAGTTCGCCGATGACAGGGTCTTGTTGATATGCTCCATAGCTTTTGGTGTCTAAAATCAGTTTTTACACTTAGACAATGAAAGCTATGAAACGCACTATACCTCGATCGCGTCATTGTCGACCGCATGACCTGGACGGTAAACATAACTGATTTGAACATTTTGCACGAAGAAGTACGGTGCGCACTGCCCGACTCCGTTATCGGTCACCCTAGATCGCATTAATAGCCGATCTTGATACGTGGATATAAAAATCTACAGCGCGCAATATATTTCGACAGCCTCGTCATCGACCCTTGGTACCTAGACACCTCGCGTGACCGGCTACCGCGAAATGATATTTGCATGTATGCACAAAAAGTCACAAAATCCACTTCCTGGGCCCCGTCATCAGTGACCCCGAACACTCAGAAAGTTTCTGCAGCGACAGTGCAGCAGCTATTCTAAAACATAACCTTAAATTCAAGCAGACAATGTAAACACATTTTCTCTGCACAGCTTAGAAAAAACTGTGGGAAAGCGATACCCAACTGTATTACACACAATAGCTTGTGCAGCCAATTTCACGGTCCTACCACTTTTGGGCTAGAAAGCCAACTTCACGGTCCTACCACTTTTGGGCTAGAAAGCCAACTTCACGGTCCTACCACTTTTGGGCTAGAAAGCCAACTTCAAGGTCCTACCACACTGGAGAAAAAAGTAGAGATACTGTTTCGAGCATTCGTGATATATAAACTCATTAATTATAAAACGAAACGGCTTTTTTACAAATATTTTCGTTGCAAATCATAGTTTAGCTCAGAAAACATACTGATAAGCCAAAAAAACTCACGAATAGTAACGATAAGCATTTTTTTCTGTATAATGAAAGGATAACTTTGTAAAAATAAAGTTATATATCGTATTAGAGAAGAAGATTGTAAAATATCAGTTTATACAACTATTGTAAGAACTTTACTGAATACATTGAATTTTCTTAGTATACAAAATAAATTAAATTTTTATTCAGTTTCTTTCTATACTGTTGAAACATGCTATGCAGAGAATTGACTCCATCAGTCCCTATCATGTAACTATAATTACTGTTCATTAGCAATTTTAACTGTTGTAATTAATTTTGATATAGACTAAAGGAGTCAATTGCCCACACAATGGACCGTGTTAACTCTATACCTTTATTTTAAAAGCTAAACATTCACCCTCGATTATTCATTGGGGCGGTTATGGATAAATACTAAACGGTTTTTTTTCTTAGATTATTGCATACAAATTCTAATTAATGAAAATGTATTAGTAATGATCATATTGTTTTTAAATGAATCAACTCAAGAAAAAAATTAATTTTTGTCAATAACCATAATTTTACCAATAGTTTCACATAATCCATGACATGATCAATATATACAATATTTTTATGCAATAAAATAAAAAAAAACCGCTGCCAATTCTTTGGAATGTAGCTTCCTACAACATTATGTATTGCTTAATATCAGAATTATTTTTACTTCATATATAATTCTATCAAGTTTTTTTTTGTTTGGTGGATAACATTTTTTCGAATCAATTACATATTCTCCGGTGAGGCAGGATCGTAATGTGAATAGTGGTGGGAGCGCCCTGTTCGTACGAAATGGTTTAAAAGTGAATAAATTGGCATCCTCAGAAACTTAGGGACCCGGTTAACCTGGCATCTCTAAGTACCTTTTTTGTAGTATAGAGCAGGGTGGCTCACCTCCTGTCTTAGTCGGAGTTATTTATAGACCCCCGTAAATCCCCATGCAAAAAGACACCGACCTTTTTGGTGTTTTACGAGATCTCTGAAGCGAATTTAGCCATAAAATCATAATGGGTGATCTGAAGCAGACTTGTTGTTTCGGTCCGATGATGCTACTACCATCAGGCGCTTGTCTGAAGAGCTCTTTCTTCAGATAATCCAACATGGCCCCACGCATCACACCTCATCATCTCACACGTGGATTGACCTTATGATGACCGACGAGAACGACACGATTTTGGACTTTAGGAATAAGGAGCTGCCTAGTTTCGACAAGCATTGTGTGATAGATGTCTCGCTAGACATCTACGCTCCCACTCCCGTGAGAGACTCTTTTGCTTACCGTGATTACAACCGATCGACATGCGTTCTGCTTAGGAGCATGATTCCTTCCTTCGCCAACAACTCTCGGACGCTCTTGATGAGAACAGAAATATTTGAAAGGTAATGCGTCATCTCGGCCTCCTACCTGGGCGTAAGGAGGAGGAGCTTTTCTGTTTCATGCCGGGTGAGCTGAATGAGCACTTCGCGGGAATATTGGCATCACCCCTCGAAAATATAGACAATGCAATGGACACTATTTTACTTGCAAGTGAGGAAGGCTTCACCTTCAGTCCAGTCAATATGAGCGACGTCGTCCTAGCTATTTCACACTTTTCCTCGCAAGCGAGGGGTATCGACGGTGTCCCATGCGGGGTGGTCGTCAAGGCTCTCCCAATTATTGGCGAATTTATTCTTAAATTATTTAACTGCTCCTTCGCTCAGGGAATCTTTCGGAGTATCTGGAAGCAGGCTTAGTTAATCGCGCTAAAAAAGACCAGCGCTCCTTCCAATGCTAAGGACTTTCGTCCAATTGCATTGCTCTGCTTCCTCTGAAAGGTACTCGAGAAGATCGCGCACACCCAGATCACGGAGTATCTTAACAAAAATAATATACTCGGCCCCTTCCAGGCCAGTTTCCGAAAACACCACAGTACACGAACAGCGTTATTAAAATTGACCGATGACGTACGCATGGCAATTGACAAAAAGAAGGTGACGCTTATGCTGCTGTTTGACTTCAGCAAGGCCTTTGACACCATCTCACCTTCTAAATTACTATCTAAACTGAGGCAGCTGGGGTTCTCTAGGGCAGCTCTCCTGTGGATTAAATCGTATTTACAGGGGCGATCTTAGACGGTAATTTCGAATAAAAACGGAACCTCAGAGTGGCTTGAAACCAATCTGGGAGTTCCACAGGGTTCTGTACTGGGACCCCTGCTGTTCAGTCTCTATGTCAACAATTTGATTTTGTTTTCAACTAACAATTAAAACATACATGGGGCATTTCGCACCAACTGAGACAAAGCTTCACCCAAAAATTATTTTCAGCTATAAATTCTTTAAAGGGCAAACAAATTAAGATTTTTCTCTACTTTCGATTATAGAGTGGCATTTTTTTTTGTATCCAGGTGAAAATAATTAGAAAATCATTACTATAGATGTTAATTTTTATTTGAGATTTTCAAAATAAAATTATAAATATACAAATTATTCCAATTTTTTTCATTCTTCAAATTCCAAAAGTGGCAGTGTGCATTTTTTTGAAGAACGATCTTTGCTCTTCATTTACCATATCAGGCTAAAATTTTAATAATCTTTTTGATTGGATGAACCAGTTCTTTAATCTGAGGTAAATTCTTATTATTTTCATTATTGAATTTCATTTAGTGTATGTAATGCTCGTTTATAGTTATTATTTTTATTGGAAAAAAGTAAAATGTGCTTACTGCACTGGAAATTTGTGTACTCTTTTTTGACCAATAGCTTTTTGGTAATATTAACGAAAAGTTCGATTCCCTTCTGTCCTCTTATTGCTTCTGCAGACATGCCTAAATCTATATAATTTTTTATTTCTTCCTTAATTGCTGGAATTATTATTTAAAATTATCAAGCCACTTTCGATTTGCGAGTCACACTCTGAATTTACTGGCCACCACTGACACAGTGACACTAATAAGATTATAGAAGAAGTATATGATTTAAAAAATGCATATAGTAATTTGATTACAAAGTTCGACGAGGTGGAATTCTTTGTATGATGCTCTTAAAAAAATGTATAGTGTAAAAGACAAGTTAATGGAGTTTGAAACTCATGTGCTTCTTCAGATAAATTCCATCTTAATTGCGAATGATTTTCATTATTTGGAAAAATATTTAGATATTATGAAACCGTTACCTTGTACTTTAGATATATTGCAAGAAGATTCTTATTGCCATTTCGGATACGTATTACCAAGCTTATTGAATCTATGAAGAAAGTGGCGTCTATTAGTCGAGTGCAAAGAAACTAGTATTGATACTTGTCGACCACTTTTAGAAGGATTAATTGTGGCTTTGGAAAAACGTTTCCATGACTTTTAACTTTTAACATCAAGGATCGTGGCAAAGTAGCAACAATTGCAGCTTTTACTCATTCTAGATTTAAACTGACTTGGTTACACTGTTTAGATCAGTCAGCTCAAAATAAAGTGAAAAATCTTGTGAAAAAAAAAAATGTAGAGCCTAAAGCGACTGCACCACCTCCATCATGTCCGGAACCAAAGGACAACTTTTTTGATTTCCGAGAGCCTACTGTTAATTCTGTGTTTTCTACGATTCGTCCTAGAAATGAAGACGAAACTGAATTATTTAAGGGGTCCAGCCTGGGTTAAATCCTACAAAAAAAAAAACAACCAAATATTCGTCTGATAAAATTTTTTTTTTCGCGTAAATTAAAAAAAATAAATATCTACTAAAAATATTTACAATATACACTATTTCTACCAAAAATATCATATATATACCATACAAAATCACTGACCAAAATTCATGACATTTTACTATATAAATAAGTGTTTTTAGTTACTTGTTTTTATAACGTTTATAGTAGTAGGGGGTGAACGGATACGGCGCCAGCGCGGCTACGGCGCTACCGAATACCGAAGTCGGTAACCGGTAAATCTGCTTTACCGACGGGTAAATCTGTCATACTGACGTCCGACGTACGACGCGGGCAGCCGGAATTTGAATTCGATGCATGTATGTGGGAAGAGGACGTCTAGGCTGGACTAGAGACTGGACACTCTTCTCTTGAAAATCACTTTATTCTCTCCTCTCTCTCTCCAGCTCGACCGACTCGTACCGTGGTCTGCGGAACTCTACTCGGCGTCGGCGCTCGCTCGCAGCATGGCTGCTCTCTCTCTCTCTCTCTCTCTCTCTCTGCAGTCGGGAGGTGCTGCCACCTAACGTGGGGCACCTACAGTACTCCCCCCCGAAAAGGAAAAAAAAAACTGAAAAGTATTTTTATTATTTTGATCGATGAAATTATGACGGAGAGAGATTACAACATTTTTTGTGATTGCGAAGTGTCGGTAGCTGGAGAGCGTTTACAGAAGTTATGATTAAAACTAAAGATATTAGAATCTGAGATTACAATATAACGATTGTGTAAATTCTAATGGTAACAACTCGTGGTATGAACTTATTAATATGAACTTAAAGTATTTACAAAGTCTTTAGTAAAGAGACAGTATTGTCTAACGCTCGTAGACTAACGCCGTGTGTAGCGAGATCTTGGCTTACGTGCGTCGGAACATTGATTCGACAGTTAACAAACTTAAAATCTATTTGTTCGCAGGCGTGATTCGCTCCAGCTAAGTTAGCTAGTTTGATTACTCGAGTTCTTTTCTTTCCCCACGTATTGTTTATGAGTACTTCAAAGGTTTGTTTAGGACCAGCACTGATGAGTGCATTTACAATATGGTAGTTGTAAGATACTTGTCGGGAATGGGCCTGTGGCTGACGCAGCGCCATAACAATTTGTTAATAAACGGAATTTCTATTATATTGACTGAAGTATTGAATGAAATACTAGTGAATTTGAAGTTATTGACATCCTCAAGCATTCTATTCAGACCACTGGGGTGAGAGTACCGATCGTAACAAGAGTCGAATGGAAGTGCTGTGCCATGGAATTGGGGGTCATCATGGCAAGCTGTGTAAAGATTTAGGAAATTATTGTAAGTAAGATAGTGAGCTAAGCGTTTGATCACATCTCCACATTGTAAAATGTCTACAAGAGGAGTGGGAAGAAGCGTTAATTTGTTGAATGCGGGTTGAGTGCTCGGTAAAGGTTCTTGCTGAGTGAATTGATCGGGTCTCGTTTTGATGTATGAGACTCTGCCTCTAGGATCTGTGAAAGTCAGTTCTTTTTTACAAGAGTTGATCTGAATAGCGCATGAGGATGACAGCAACTTGCAAGAAATGACCGCGACGGAGCCCTTTCTTGTATTCTTAAGACTATCTATGGAAAAATCGGTGCACCCTTGTGCTGACAAGCATTCGTAGAGCTTTTTCCTAGTAACGCGATACAGGATGTCACGCAGGAAAAGTCGCAATACAGGTTTGTTGTTAACGAACAATTGAGGAACTTGAGCATCTTGGATGACCGGAAAGTTTGACGAACTCGCGTATCTGGTGGTGAGTGCTCGTGTTTCGCGATGTTCGAGGGCTTGCTGAAGGAAGACTTCGAATTGCTCGAGGTCTAAATCAACCCGAAAGCAATCCGCACGCAGCTGCTCATCGGAAGAGGCATTTCTGTATGCCTGCAGCTGTGTTCGAGCTTCTCTGACCTTGTCCATGACTAGACGTTTAAATAATGATTATTAGATAAATTAAATAAGTAAAGAGCGTGAGAGGACTTAGTCTCCTACACCCCAGCGCAAATGAGCTTGACTAACGTGAGAGAATTTCTCGTAACGTGTTAACAATGTATACTAAATCTAATTTGTTCTTTGGTTGAGTTTCTGAAACGAACGTTCTGACATGAGGTTTACGAGCGAAAGAGATTCGTTTCTTAGAAGTCTCGTTTTGTAACAGAATCGAGTCCGAATGCCTATTCCTTTTTAAAATGTTCGGCACGAACTTCGTACGTTTGGGTGTATGAGGTTGTGGGGGAAGGAATAGGGTGATCCACCGGATCAGTGGTGAGGGGTGCTGGACGTGTGTCGTCTGCTGGTTGAACGCGGTTGATATCCGTCGGTGAAGGAATCCTGATCGGTTCAGGAGTGGTATTTTCCTTAGTGCCGTCGGGATCATCTTGCAGGATGAACGCGGGCTTCACCCGTTCAATGTTGACTGTTTTGACAGTGCCATCCTTATCAATGTTAAAAGTGTGGTTCGCTAGATTGCGCGAAATTATTTTGTGAGGGCCAGTATAGGGCCGCGTCAATGCAGGTTTAATAGGTTTTTCCTGTAACCAGACGTGTGTACAGGTATCTAAACCTTGATGTGTGAATGGCTTGGTGGCTGTCTTGTGATTAACTGAAACTGGTCTCAGTTGTCTCATGTAATCGCGAAATTTGTTGTAGAAGACACGAACGTTCGGCTCTTCGTTGGTGAAGGGAGAGAAATCACCGGGAATCCTCATTGACTTGCCGAAAACTAAATCAGCTGGACTAGCATCGGTGTCTAAACGGATGCGCGTGCGTAGTCCAAGCATGACTGTGGGCAGTAAACAAACCCAGTTTTGGTTGTCTCCGTGGCACATGAGAGCTGACTTGATGTCTCGGTGGAGACGCTCCACCATGCCGTTGGAAGCAGGATGATACGACGAGGTTCTGATCCTGTTTATTCCTAGGATCGACAATAAAATCGAAAACAATTTGGATTCGAACTGGGCACCCTGATCTGTAGTGATCGTCGTGGATGAACCGTAACGACAGATCCAGTTGTCATGAAAAGCACGAGCCGTAGCCGCAGTGGTATCTGTAATTGGTACTGCCTCTGGCCATCTCGTGTAGCAATCGATGATGGTGAGGAGATGCGTGTAGCCGTTGCTGTGGGCGAAGGGGCCTACGAGATCCAAATGGACGTGATCGAATCTAGCATCTGGAGCAATGAAATGCCTGGGCAAAAATTTATTGTGTTTGGTCACTTTAGATTGCTGACATGCTGTGCACGCTTTGCACCAAGAGGCGATGTCGCGACTCATGTTCGGCCACACATACTGCTGGTGGATGAGTCGGGTTGTGACTTTGACTCCAGGATGGGGTGAGTGAAAGTTGTTAAAAACTTCCTTTCTCAATTTCTTGGGAAGGTATGGACGAACGATGTCCTCGCAGTAAAATGCTGCGTGCGCGGATCCCCACGTAAGTTTGCGCAGCTTTAAGGGGTGGTCCGGCGTTTGCAGAATTTCTTTTAGCTCTTCGTCCTTTCCCTGTTCCTTGCTGAGTTGTTTGGCGTCGAACAGTGTTGGCAGCTTGAAAGCGTTGATGTTAACGAGGACTTCCCTGACTTGTGGATCAGCCAAGAGTTCAGGATCGCTCCAGTTGAAAAATGCAGGAGATGTGAAAGCGTTGATTCTTGACAGTGCGTCAGCAACGTCATTCTCCTCCCCTGGGAGATAAAGAATCTCCGTGTTATACTGGGCGATATATGACAATCTGCGAGAGCGAATTGCTGGCATTTTGTCGTGGCTCTGCTGAAGAGCGTAGATCAAAGGTTTGTGATCCGTATAAATTTTAAATTCTGCTCCTTCAAGGTAGTGATGGAAGTAACGAATTGCTTCATAAATTGCCGTTAGTTCCCTGTCATAAGTGGCGTATTTCATTTGCGCAGGAGAGCTCGAGGGTCGCTCCCATTGCGGTATCGGAAGCATCTGTGATGAGGCGCAGTTCAGCGTTTTCACTGGGAAAAGCTGTGAAAGCTAAGTTGATGAGATCCTCTTTGCAATTGCGGAAAGCATCCTCAGCTTCCGGAGTCCAGCGAACTGGGCGTTTGTCTTTCTTCTTGGCACCTTTCAAGAATTCATTAAGAGGGCGTTGTGTCTCGGCAGCGTGCGCGAGTAAACGCCTATAGCTGTTCACAAGACCTAAGAATCTTCTTAATTCTTCGATGGTCCGTGGTAATGGAAATTCTTGAATCGCCTTAACTTTCTCTGGGTTAGGTTTGAAACCGTTAGGCGTGATGAGGTGACCCAGGAAAACAAGTTCTGAAACCCCGAGACTGCATTTCTCCAGGTTTACCTGCAGCTCGTACTCGTTGAGGCGATTGAGCACTATATCTAAGTGCTTCTGGTGCTCTTCTTCAGATGTGGAAGCGATAAGAATGTCGTCTAATTAGACGAAGACAAAGTCTAGGTCTCCCAACGCCGAGTGAATATAACGCTGGAAGGTTTGTGAGGCATTTCGAAAGCCAAAAGTCATAACTAGGAATTCATAAAGTCCAAAAGGTGTAATTATTGCCGTCTTGGGCACATCTTCTGGTGCTACCGGGATTTGATGGTAGGCTTGGCGTAGGTCTAGGGCCGAGAAAATCTTCTTGCCGTGGCAGAAGGTCATGCAATCATGCATGTGCGGAATCGGATAACGATCCGGGACTGTAATTAGATTTAATTTGCGAAAGTCGCCGCAAGGACGCCATTGGTTGTTTTTCTTCAGCGCCATGTGAAGTGGACTGGCCCATGCACTGTTGGAAGGCCGGCAGATGCCCAGCTCGCACCATTTCCGAAATTCCTTCTTCGCTGCCTTGAGCTTCGCTGGAGCGAGAGGACGGGCTCGCTGCGAGACTGGCTGGCCCTTGGTGACAATGTGGTGAAAAACTCCCCTTTTCTTGACCGTTCTGAACTGGTCAGGGCCAAAGACTTGGGGATATTTGTTCACGATGTGTGCGTATTTATGGTTCGGAGCCAAAAAGGAAATTTGCACTGGCTGCACTGACTTGACGAAAGCGGGAGCGTGCGTAAACTGATTTCCATCTACCAGTCTCTTGAGCTTGAGATCTGGCAGAAGATGGTAATGCTTCAGGAGATCGGCTCCTATGATTGAATGCGGAACATCCGCTATGGTGAAGTTCCAAGCGATTTTGTATGGTAGGCCAACGTCCAACTCGCGACGTTTGACGCCATAAATGTTGATAGTAGAGCCATTGACCGCATAGAGCTTGAGGTCAGCTGGCTTACCTTGCCAATTGTCTGGCTTGGGGACTACGGAAATGTCCGCGCCGGTGTCTATCAGGAAGACTTCATTTGAGAGATTGTCTCTCACGTGGAGACGTGCGGTGAGGTTGGACCGGCTGTCAGTCTCCTCGACAGCAGGATTCTTTAGTTTTCCTGTTTGTCCGTTTCTTTTGGCTGCCTTATCTTGTATTCCTGACCGGGGCCACGTTTCCAAGCACACGGCAGCTGACAATTACGCGCTTCCTTGCCAAATTTCCGATGGAAGGTGCAAAAGTTTGTGTTGTTGGAATAGCGCGGCTTGGATTTTGATCTGCCCGAGGTCGAATCGCGTCTATTCTTTGAATTAGTATGCGACCTGTTGTCTTTCTTTGATTGTCTTCTGAAGTGCAGCTAATAGTTGTTCGAACTTGTCGACCGGGTAGGCGGCAGGCTGATTATTGTCCTTCAAAGCACTGATGTTGTGTGACTGTTGAAGGATGTCGAAGGCCATATCTGCGCTTTTGACAAGTTCTGCTTCTTCTTTGTAGTTCCAAACCATCAGTCGTATTTGTGCTGGAAGACGGCTTTTCCAGAGCGAAATTACTGTATCTCTGGGCACTCGGTCCTGCGCTAGGCAGAGCAGTTCAGCGAGGAAGTCTGATGGTCGCTTGCAACCAATTTCCAGACCTTTGAAAAGCCTGTCTAATTGTTGCTCCGGAGTCTCAGCATATTTATCCGTGAGAATTTTTTTTAGTTCCTCATATTTGCAGCCTCTAACAAGAGTGTTCATCTTGTACTGGAGCTCGTGATGAATGTCTTGACTCAAGCGTGTGCCGACGAAGTTGAATTTGGCTTCGTCGTCATGGACGTTGTTAGTCAAGAACAGATCTTCCAATTGCTTGAACCATCCTTGAGGATCGTGTTTGTGGAAGTTCCAGAATTGTAGATGCTTGGTGCTTGGTGCCGTTGGAAGGCAGTGTGGCTGTCCAAGCATGGAGTTTCCTTGAAACTGATTTCGTTGTTGGAAGTCTGCTCCTGAATTGCTACGTGAAGCAAAAGGCAGGTCAGGCTGAAAGGTTTGACCAGTTGAGGGAATGTTGCCGAAGACGTTGGGCGTCCAGCTGGAAGAAATATAGCAGGTAGTGCTAGCAGTTGTTGTCGTTGCCAGTGACGAGCTTGCGAAGGTCAAGGTCGTTGTTATTACAGCCTTGTTTTCAATGACGTGATCCGTGGGTTGCTTCTGCGACCACGAGGCGAAGCATTCCTCCATGTACCTTTTAAATTCATCCATCTTGCTGTCAATCTTCTGGTCGATCGATTCCAGGATTTGGTCGGCATTAGGCGCTCGTCGCTGGCCGTCTGAGGGCCTGTTTTTGTTGATGGCACCAGTGTAGTTGGTAATGGTGCTAGTGGTGCTTGAGGGCCAGAAGTACGAAGTTGAAGTTGGAAAATTTGATCGCTGCCTCACTCCACTGAAGTCAAAGCCTCCTGCTATGGTGCCAGGTGGCTGGCGAAAGCCATCTTGAAAGGCGTTTGCCGTACCGTTGGGTTGCTGGCCAAAGCCGGTTGACATATTTGTAACCTCTACGTAGTCAAAAATCGTGTTTGACGAAGTGCTCGGTAATGAACCCGAATTAACGTGGGTGGTGAGCGATGGAGAGATACTTGGTTGGCTGTCGCTCGTGGTGGCATCCTGAGTGCTCTCGTTGCTGGTACTTGTATTCGTTGTCTTGACTGGAGAGTGGAATAACGACATTTTCCCGGGTCTTCTGAGTGACCTTGAATTACGCGAAATAGGAAGGAAAGTCTTGGGGACTAGCTTGCCCGACCTTAATTGTAAGCTAGACTCGTTATCGCTCACAAACGGTGGGGTGCAACGACCAGCCTAACTCTACGTTGAAACAAGCCGTACAAAATTATTAATAGACTAAAGTGTACTCGCAGGTACATACATTAGCAAGGCAAAGACTTGTTCAACCGCCAACTAAATTAACTTATTGCTAGGTGCAAATGCAAAGGTTAACGCTACGCTGCGTTGCCAAACGACGTGGCTCTCGGAAAAGGCGTGTTGTCCCTCCTGCGTGAACCAACGTCCGGGAGGAGGAAGCAACAGCGTCTGTTTGCGAGGAAGCCTGTTGCTTGAATTTATTTATTATCGTCGTTTGTTTATTTGATAAAAGAGGAAAATGATTGTAATCACAAAGTTCCTAGATAGGAAACGTAAAATTATGGAATTAAAGTTTGTAACCTGTATATGCCGCGACGCTGAGTTGACCTTGCGGCGTGTGTAAGAGGACTCTCTCAACTAGAGATGATTGTTGTTCCTTCTGCGTGAACCAACGTCCGGGAGAAGGAAGCAACGTGTCTGCACGTGAGAGGCCTGACGTGCCCTAAGCCTTATGAAACTAAAAGAAGATCACACGCTTGTGTTAATTACGCACTCTAAAAAAAAAAAAAAATATATATAGATTTACTGAATCTATTCGTTGACGCAACGTATGCGTGACACTTCGACGAACTGTTGCGATTCGCACATACAGTTCTCGGAATCAGAGCCGCTTCGTAACCAAGATGGCGGCTTTGCGGTGAAATTTCGCTCGCGCGCACTAAATTACCTGAGTGTGAGATTTTCGCACGTCTCGCCACACACGGCGCTACAATTCCACCACTACTGCTGCCGATGAGGAGGTGATGGTTGGGTGGACAAAAGGCGCCGGTGTCGATGGCTTCACGCAAATCCTTTGTTGGAGAGCGCCAAAGGTCACGGCCTTGACGATGAGAAGGCGCCGGTGACGGTGGCTTCGCGCAGAAGATTTAGTCCATCGGCGAGGGCTTCCACATTGTGCAACGTATAGTTGCGGGGAGACTATACGCGCCGGCGTGCCTGCGCGCGTATCGCTCAAAGTGACGGCGCGTCGCTAGGACTTGTTGCTGCCGCTTTCGACACGAAAAGACGTGTGTCGAGGAGATCGACTTGGTTGTCGATAATGCTCCGCGTGTGCACCGGCGTGCCAGCGTGCACACGGGAGTGTGCGATGTGCGTGAAGAATGACGCAATCGCAAAATGTCTTTGTCCGCGACGTGCGAGACAAAGACTCCGCGGCTGGAGAGACTTGCCGAGATGTGTGTTTCTTCTTCTTCTCGTCGGTGCTCGTTGACTCGTCGTCGAGAAGCCTGCGTCGGGGTCACCAATGTGGGAAGAGGACGTCTAGGCTAGGCCAGAGATTGAACACTCTTCTCTTGAACAATCACTTTGTTCTCTCCTCTCTCTCTCTCCAGCTCAACCGACTTGTACCGTGGTCTGCGGAACTCTGCTCGGCGTCGGCGCTCGCTCGCAGCATGGCTGCTCTCTCTCTCTCTCTCTCTCTCTCTCTCTCTCTCTCTCTCCGCAGTCGGGAGGTGCTGCCACCTAACGTGGGGCACCTACAATTATTATTGCAGAAAAAATGCATTTTAAATGCAAATAAATGAGTTTAATAAAAATATACTGACGGCCTGGCTGTTCAGGATCATTGCAATCACCTGAAAATCTAGCATTCAGGTCTCCGTTTGTTATCGAAATTTGATGCTTCAATACAATGTCCTGGAAAGATTCTACAAAGTAAAAGAAAATTCGAGTTATACATAAATTTTTATACGATGTAGCTGAATTTTTAAAAATGTGAACCTGCTGAAGCTAATATTTCGGAAATCTTTTGCGTAATCCACATATTTGTCGGCTCCTCGCACTCTTCGATGCTTTTTTGCAGCAATGATTCAAAAATATGTAAAGGCCAAGCGCATGATTTTCCATGTTGATGAATCCATGATTTCAGAATGACAGTATTTGTGGTTTTATTAGTTAATTTAACCAAAAGCCACTTTGCTGAAGAAGTCAGTTGTAATGCAACTGTCGAATTAAGAAAGTTTTAGAACGTAAAATTTTATTCACGAAACAAATCTATAGCATTACTAAACGTATCACAGAAATTTTTAAATTGAACTTAAGTAATTACGAAAAAAATAATCATTATAATTAAATAACAAACGAGCTACAATTGACAACAGTGTCGAGACTACTTTAGCTGTTGAATATTTCTTTTTTAAGTATGCTTACGCAAAAAAATCTCGTTCTAAAAGTACCTTTTCGTGGACGAGTCGATATATCCTGAATTGATATTATGCGTGGCGTTTTACCTGATGCATGAATGTCATCATTATTAATTCTTTCTTTCTCAGCAAGTTCTCTCTCCTTGTATAAAAACAAATTCGCCTTGCTCTTTTTACGATTGCTTCAGCATATGTTACTAAAACAAATAAATTAATAAACAATAGACACATTACTTTTTCACGAAAAGAAGAAAAATTATAAAAGAGCTGGACATAAAGTACGAACCTGTCGATGCAAATAGCTTAACGATAAGTTAGGAAATTTAATCATCCGTTGGTTCCTCGCATTCGTCAATAGCCTGGACGATTATTTCTAGGGCTATGTATGGAGGCCAATCACAGGATCTCTTATCAAATAATTGCACTACACACCATTCTTCTGGAATCTTCTTAGTATCTACTGTCATTCAAAAAAATGTATTTATTAAAACGCTCGGATAGAATTTTCATATTTTTAAACAAACTAAGCCTTAAAATTTGATTGGAAATGAGAATGACCAAAAAATCCAGCTAAAAGCTGGAAATTTTCATGTTCCAGCTTTCAGCATTTTTAAAATTACATTTCTCATTTATAGTTCAGAAGCTATTAAAAATATTGAAAACATTTTTAAAGCTATCAGCGCACTCTTGCATTTCATAAAGATTCGACTTTTTCAATAGCTTTTGAACTACAAAAACCAAAGTATCGACATGATAATGAACAGTACAGAATAAAAGATTAAAGAACATTACGAAAAGGTTGAGTTGATCTTATCCTTTCATAAATGTAATTTACAAAGTTGATACTTTAAACGTAACAGTCAGATTTAAAAATTGTTGTCTATGGTCCTTTTAGAAAGGATGCATTTTAATAGTTTTACTCCTTATCTTCATATAGATTTGGGATGATATATAAAAAAATGAAATAACTTTTCACATAGTAAAATATGTTAAGAATAGAAACCTTCGGACGATGCTGCAATAGTAGGTAATCGGTTTGAAGTATTTCCATTTGATGTACCCAGTGCGGTCGAAACCAAGTTTAGTTGACTAGACAAAGAATCTTGTTCAACGTCCAGGTCCATGGTGTAAGCTTCTTCTGCTGCTTGGTTTGAAATTAAATCATGGTTTTCCTTTAATCTTCTACTGCTAAGTTGCTTATCAATCACATTGATGGGTGCACCTGTAATCATGTAAACATTTATATCACAATGAAATATAGCAATGGATGGCAGATGATAATAATGTGTGCAATATGAACGCAGCATCATTGTATACAATAATCCATGTATACCAGCATATGTTGTTGATGGTGGCGGCGGAAAACTGTACGATAATGGGATCCTCTTGTTTTTTTGCACGATATCGTCGTGCTCCTCAGTATCCCCTTCGTTGCTGCTTTCTGAATCATGCATTTGTCGCTTTTATGAGTACTGGTATTTGTATAATACTAATGATGTCATCGCAAATTATATGTATATATATACTGCTTAGTAAATCTACTACTGTATGAGACTGTCATCTTCACCACTTTTTTAAGGTTGAAAAGATATTAATTTCAAGAAGTATACGTATATATATTACACTTGCATGATAAATGAACATAATTTTTTGGTTATTTGGATGCAGTTCTTTATTCCAGAAGAGAAATTACTGACAAATATAATATGATGATATTATTTAATAAATCAGATCATATTTATCAATATAAATGTGTAGTACAAATCAAACAAAAAGCAACATATTGGTTTAAGACATATTTTAAAAGTAACTGAGCCTTAAAATTTTATTAGAAATGAAATTTGACCAAAATTGAAAATTTTCATGTTCATCGGTCATTGGTGAAATAACCAACTTTGTCAGTTATACAGATAGAAAGACCAGACCTGTTTCAACATACTTTCCAGCTTTTGGCATTTCAAAAAACCTATTTTATCTTAAACTTCTCATTTATAGTTCAGAAGCTATTGCAAATATTTATAATTAATTCAATTAAAAATTTTTTAATTAATTCTAACTGCATTAGTTATTATTCATATACGTATGTAGAATTGGAAAAGTTATAAATTTGTTGTTAAATGGTAACTTAAATAGTTTTGCAGTGACGTTTTTAATATTCCAAAGCTGAATATTTTCCGTACTTTCACGAACAAAGTTAATTCCCAAATCGCTGGAGGAACAAGGCTGATCATAAACGTTGCCTATAATTTCCATTTTTTCCCCAACAATGTAAACTTCATCATTTTTGTATTGAATAATATTTAGTGTATTTACGATATCTTTTTTATTAATTAATATAACATTATCTTTATGATTTCCGCAATTTATTTTAAAAAGTTTTTATTCAATTACTTTGTATTGTGACACATCATTACAATTTTCTTTTAAAATTCTTTTAAAATTATTTGATCCGGATTTTCATTATGTATTATTTCTACTTCTGCGCATCTACGCATAAGTTGCTGAAGTGGTTGATTGCCTTTTCTAATTAATCGTTTTATTTGGCATATAAAATTTTCGAATCTGAATGCAGAAAACTGTTCTAGTTCGCCATATTTTCTTGCATCATTAGCTAAATGAAGCAAATTGTGAATATTGTATGAAACGTATTTTGCTCCATATAAAATTTCAAAATGTTCGACAAATACCTTTAATAGTTTTTCTGCATAATTTATGTAATCTTCATTTCTAATTAACATTGGATTACTTAAAATAGTTATAGCTACGTGTAATGTTAAGAAATTTAAATAAACGTCATCACTAACAATATTTTTTAATACAACTATTCCTGTGTATAATATACATTGTCGGAATTCTGTTGCTTTAAAGAACTTCACATACTTTAGACTCCTAGGCTTACGTGCAAAATCACAAGGAATATATTCAGTCAATGATAATAAATGATCGGATATTGCGTTCTGTTTAATGGTAGGTAATTTGTGTATAGTTGAAGAGAATAGCCAAAGAAGTAACAGTTTTCTTGTACATCCCAAATAAACAAGATGCATCGGATCAACAGGTACATTAGTTACTAATCCTAATCTTGGTATATTAT
Organism: Nasonia vitripennis; assembly: GCF_009193385.2. NCBI lineage: Eukaryota > Metazoa > Arthropoda > Insecta > Hymenoptera > Pteromalidae > Nasonia > Nasonia vitripennis. Next base: position 1,081,004 of record NW_022279630.1, on the reverse strand, counting down.
TGAATATGTTTTCAGAATGCTGGTATTCATTCATATATGCATTTCGTTTAAATTGCTCATCTGTTCTTAACGTCGATACCTCTCCAGGAAAACACACGCATCTGTACACCACTCCTTCAATCGTGCACTTCGTACAACAATTATAACCAGTATGGTATTTAACGTTTAAAATAAATGATTTAGCTGGTGCGTCACAAACTATAGCGTAGATATTAACAATAAAATCGTTTTCTTCATCGACTGTATATCCATCATTTACGATTTCAACTGCATCGTGTACAAATTTTTTCAAGAATTCATTAGAGTCCGTAGGTTTTGATTTGCCGCAATACACACCAACTATAAAAACTTCACGAATAATTTTATCAGAACATAGAATTGGCCATAAATTTTTTTCAGAACTAGATCCTAATGGAGCACCATCCATATTTATTATTAGATCAATATTTTTGTCCTCAATATTTAAAAGCAAACGTCTTCTAATTATTTTTTCAACGCATTCATTTAATCCAAAGTGACAATATTGTCCACCAGCAATACATTCTACATTACAGAATCTTGGGGTTTTGAGCAATATTCTTGGATCTAGTGGCAATGTTAATGCAGGTATTTCATCTCGAATGTCATGTAATAATTTTCTGATTGCATTGTGTGGAATTTGAAAAGAAACTGCCCAAGGTGCAAGAATTTTTTTCAAAGACTTCGAAAAAGATTGTATGTTGACTTCATCAATTATATTGTTGTTATCAGTAATACTTTCATGATTATTATATTGAACGATATTGTTACTGGACAATTCAATAAATGTAAAAGAATTTTGAAAATCCTTTATAGAGTCATCATCTTCATTATCGCTATATCTGTATAGATATTCTAAATTTTCAAGGATATAATCATTCTCATCTCGATTATCATTTGAAAAAATGTCATTTTTTATTTTGTCAGAACATAGACCAGCATTAATATCCTCTATAAAGAAAAAAAACTAATTTTAGAGCTGTTTGACGCATAAATACAAATTTTACAAAAATGTTTTAAAGTTTACCTTTTACATGCTCTTCGTTGTTAAATTCACTTTGATTTACACTTCTATCATTTTCGTTTAATATCACATTGAAAGACAATTTTGGCACGTTGAGATTATTACAAACATAGTCACTTTAAAAACGCGACGTCGATCATTTGTTGTTTCAGACTGTAACCTTGATTGATGAAACGAAGATTGAATTCGTTGAAACGAAATATCAGTTTCCTTCTTAACTTTACGTCTCCAATGTCTAGCACTGTAACCATGTATTAGGCGCTTCTTTTGGGGAGGATTAACGAGCTTTTCCATCTATAAAATATAATTTAAGAAATTCGAATTGTCCTTCTATCTTTATGTTTTTGTAAAGTTTGGACTGCACATTACACCGGCACACAAAATAAAAAAAGTTGTCTGCGCGAGAAATCAGACCTATCTATCTTTATGTTTTTCGGGTCGCTGAATTCGAATATAAGGTCAGTTAGTCCCCATCACGTCAGGGTCAAGGTCAGTTCAAGGTCAAACTGAGAAGAAACAATTTAAACCGATTAAAATGTCATATCAAAACTTTCCAAAAATGGAAAAAGATACCGAAAAATTGTAAAAAATCTTATTTAATCACATAATATCTTCCTTGTGTACAGAGAAAAGTTGCTTTCGATTATTTTTTTTTTTCTTATTTTGCTTTAACAAATGTTGGAGAATTTCAAAAATTTGGGTTGCTTGATGAGTTATAAAATGCATTTCTTACATTCCCATCTTGATTACTTCCCTCTTAATCTAGGAGATGTCAGTGAAGAACAGGGAGAACGATACCAAGGAAGATGGAATGTCAACATGATAGCAGATTTTTGCTGGACACTGAAGAGAGACATTAAAACAAATAACAAAAAGAGAAAAAGAAACCCATTGCATAGGTCATTTGAAGTAAAAAGAGTTCGTTACAAGAGAAAAAAGGAGTAAAGAAAGACATCGAGAGTTACTAAGCTAGTGGAAAAAAAGCAAAATAAGAAAAAAAAATAATCGAAAGCAACTTTTCTCTGTACACAAGGAAGATATTATTTGATTAAATAAGATTTTTTACAATTTTTCGGTATCTTTTTCCATTTTTGGAAAGTTTTGATATGACATTTTAATCGGTTTAAACTGTTTCTTTTCAGTTTGACCTTGAACTGACCTTGAACCTGACGAGATGGGGCCAAACTGATTCCGGATTTGGATTCAGCGACCAAATAAACATAAATATATGGCATTTTAAGTTTTTAAAACCTTTTCTTCTTAATTTGACCGCCAACTGACCTTGACCCTGACGTGGTGGGGCCTAACTGACCTTATATTCGAATTCAGCGACCCGAAAAACATAACGATAGATAGGTCTGATTTCTCGCGCAGACAACTTTTTTTATTTTGTGTGCCGGTGTTATTGATACTAATGAATCTGATCAGACTCATAACAATATAATATTATGTGTACCTTTGTTTCATAGTTTAAAAGAAATTGAAAAAAATTAAAAGTTCATGAAATGGAAGACTGCGCTGACAGCTTTGAAATTATTTTAAATATTTGCAATAGTTTCTGAACTATAAATGAGAAGTTTGAGATAAAATAGGTTTTTTGAAATGCCAAAAGCTGGAAAGTATGTTGAAACGGGTCTGGTCTTTCTATATGTATAACTGACAAAGTTGGTTATTTCACCAATGACCGATGAACATGAAAATTTTCAATTTTGGTCAAATTTCATTTCTAATAAAATTTTAAGGCTCAGTTACTTTTAAAATATGTCTTAAACCAATATGTTGCTTTTTGTTTGATTTGTACTACACATTTATATTGATAAATCTGATCTGATTTATTACATAATATCATCATATTATATTTGTCAGTAATTTCTCTTCTGGAATAAAGAACTGCATCCAAATAACCAAAAAATTATGTTGATTTATCATGCAAGTGTAATATATATACGTATACTTCTTGAAATTAATATCTTTTCAACCTTAAAAAAGTGGTGAAGATGACAGTCTCATACAGTAGTAGATTTACTAAGCAGTATATATATATACATATAATTTGTGATGACATCATTAGTACTATACAAATACCAGTACTCATAAATTAGACGGTTCCTTTTTTTTTTGTTTGGAAATTCTCATCAGCTAGTCAACAAAAAAAGACAAACTTACGGCAACAGCGTGTATACGTTAGGAAGAGCGCAGAGCGTGAACGTATATAAATCGGAGAGTAGAAAATGGCGCTGCAGTCGCCCGTGCACCAACCTAGAACCGGCATACGTATTTAGGTATACGGACTGTATGAGATTCCAGTAAAAAGTCCGCGCGTGAAAGAAAGGGAGAGGGAAAGTAAGCTCCGCTACTGCATTCGCAGTTGTTCTCGCGCTCTAGACTGCTGCCGATATTGCGCGCATTGTGAACAAAGGAAAGCTGGGATATTTTTCGAAGGCTGTGTATTTGTTCTTCGAACATGTGACGTGTGTGCGAATTCGAAGAGGATCAGACGACAGAAGTTGTACCTCCTTCGTGGCTTCTGGATGATGGGAGGAAAATGTACTGGCCCCCGTACAAAAGCAACGACAGGATCATGCGTGCTATTACGAGCCGGGAATCGGTGGAAAGTCATTGGCGAATTTTTTCAATTTCTCGACAGTTTGCGACTGCAGGTAATTTGTTGCTTTGATTTTAGGTGATGACTTTTTGACTTTTAAAGAAAAATCTAATATTCATTTATCAAACTTTAATCATTCTTACTAAAATCTTGCCATTGCATTTCGACTCTTACAAAACAGTACAAAAACGTTTTCTTCTTTGTTGTCAAAAATTGCATATACCTTTCATGCAGCTTCGATTAAAGCTGAAATATCTAAAAATCACTCTGACGTGGAAGAGCAATATGCAAAATTGCAAGATAAATCCATGCGGAAAGAGAAAAAGCGACAAATGCATGATTCAGAAAGCAGCAACGAAGGGGATACTGAGGAGCACGACGATATCGTGCAAAAAAACAAGAGGATCCCATTATCGTACAGTTTTCCGCCGCCACCATCAACAACATATGCTGGTATACATGGATTATTGTATACAATGATGCTGCGTTCATATTGCACACATTATTATCATCTGCCATCCATTGCTATATTTCATTGTGATATAAATGTTTACATGATTACAGGTGCACCCATCAATGTGATTGATAAGCAACTTAGCAGTAGAAGATTAAAGGAAAACCATGATTTAATTTCAAACCAAGCAGCAGAAGAAGCTTACACCATGGACCTGGACGTTGAACAAGATTCTTTGCCTAGTCAACTAAACTTGGTTCCGACCGCACTGGGTACATCAAATGGAAATACTTCAAACCGATTACCTACTATTGCAGCATCGTCCGAAGGTTTCTATTCTTAACATATTTTACTATGTGAAAAGTTATTTCGAGTCAAGTATTTCATTTTTTTATATCATCCCAAATCTATATGAAGATAAGGAGTAAAACTATTAAAATGCATCCTTTCTAAAAGGACCATAGACAACAATTTTAAAATCCGACTGTTACGTTTAAAGTATCAACTTTGTAAATTACATTTATGAAAGGATAAGATCAACTCAACCTTTTCGTAATGTTCTTTAATCTTTTATTCTGTACTGTTCATTATCATGTCGATACTTTGGTTTTTGTAGTTCAAAAGCTATTGAAAAAGTCGAATCTTTATGAAATGCAAGAGTGCGCTGATAGCTTTAAAAATGTTTTCAATATTTTTAATAGCTTCTGAACTATAAATGAGAAATGTAATTTTAAAAATGCTGAAAGCTGGAACATGAAAATTTCCAGCTTTTAGCTGGATTTTTTGGTCATTCTCATTTCCAATCAAATTTTAAGGCTTAGTTTGTTTAAAAATATGAAAATTCTATCCGAGCGTTTTAATAAATACATTTTTTTGAATGACAGTAGATACTAAGAAGATTCCAGAAGAATGGTGTGTAGTGCAATTATTTTCGCAAGATACCACCATAATTCCATGTATGTGGTTAAGATCTGATAAGAGATCCTGTGATTGGCCTCCATACATAGCCCTAGAAATAATCGTCCAGGCTATTGACGAATGCGAGGAACCAACGGATGATTAAATTTCCTAACATATCGTTAAGCTATTTGCATCGACAGGTTCGTACTTTATGTCCAGCTCTTTTATAATTTTTCTTCTTTTCGTGGAAAAGTAATGTGTCTATTGTTTATTAATTTATTTGTTTTAGTAACATATGCTGAAGCAATCGTGAAAAAGGGCAAGGCGAATTTGTTTTTATACAAGGAGAGAGAACTTCCTGAGAAAGAAAGAATTAATAATGATGACATTCATGCATCAGGTAAAACGCCACGCATAATATCAATTCAGGATGTATCCGCTCGTCCACGAAAAGGTACTTTTAGAACGAGATTTTTTTGCGTAAGTAGACTTAAAAAAGAAATATTCAACAGCTAAAGTAGTCTCGACACTGTTGTCAATTGTAGCTCGTTTGTTATTTAATTATAATGATTATTTTTTTCGTAATTACTTAAGTTCAATTTAAAAATTTCTGTGATACGTTTAGTAATGCTATAGATTTGTTTCGTGAATAAAATTTTAGGTTCTAAAACTTTCTTAATTCGACAGCTGCATTACAACTGACTTCTTCAGCAAAGTGGTTTTTGGTTAAATTAACTAATAAAACCACAAATACTGTCATTCCGAAATCATGGATTCATCAACATGGAAAATCATGCGCTTGGCCTTTACATATTTTTGAATCATTGCTGCAAAAAAGCATCGAAGAGTGCGAGGAGCCGACAAATATGTGGATTACGCAAGAGGTTTCCGAAATATTAGCTTCAGCAGGTTCACATTTTTAAAAATTCAGCTACATCGTATAAAAATTTATGTATAACTCGAATTTACTTTTACTTTGTAGAATCTTTCCAGGACATTGTATTGAAGCATCAAATTTCGATAACAAACGGAGACCTGAATGCTAGATTTTCAGGTGATTGCAATGATCCTGAACAGCCAGGCCGTCAGTATATTTTTATTAAATTCATTTATTTGCATTTAAAATGCATTTTTTCTGCAATAATAATAATTATAATTATTATAGAAAAATCGAATGAAAAAACAAGACCGAGCAAACAAATTTCACTCGCCGAATTGAAAAATTTAGACTTAGATGAGAAGATACTTTATGTAGCTGGTAAGTTTGTTGTTCAATACTTTACAAATAATAGGTGTGACTTTTTAAATTAATCTATTTTACGTTCAATAGGAATGTGTAACGAGCTTATTCATGGACAAGCCGAAATGAGAGCTGCTCATGCAGCGAATAGATCAATGTCCGGCTCCTCCAAAACGCTAATGCACTATTCTGAGGAGGGGAAGCGATTTCCGATTAGCAGCTTAAAAGATTTTGATAAGTTTAACGAAGATTTACGAGACAAGGCATACGCCTTTAAAGTGGTCAGTATAGAAATATAATAGATGTACATGCATTCATATTATATAATTATAAAGGTTGTAACGCATATTGTCGTCATTTCAGAGACACTTCAGAGAAAACTTTTAGAGAACTTCTGAGCGTAAGAGGAGGAAAGAGCGAACATGAAACTATCCGTGGTATGCTCACGTATATAATGAAGGTCGATATCGCTATCAAATTTAACTTTTGTGGACGCCGGAATAAAAAAGCATTCCAAAATCAAAGGATATGGGACGTAATATCGAGTTATATATATGTGTATATATATATATATATATATATATATATATGATACATCGCTATGTTAAGGGGATGTCGTATCCAAAACGTCGGAAACGTAGGTTTCTACCATATCAAAAATATATTTTATGCTATAAAAAAAAAATAAGCACTAAACAAATAAATCCTTTGTGGGTGCAAATTCTCCACATTGAGAAAACTAATTATTACTGTCTACACAGGCAATCGACCCTGTATTTATTGCAAACAATGGGAAATACGGTTTGAGGCGGAGCGGAGTCCCAGTGTAGCCCTCAGATTCAACATTTGTTGATATTAGTAAAACAAAGCACTGCACACTACAAACCTTTGTGGACGCAACTGCCTGATATAATACAAAACGGGCACGCGCATTGAAAAGTCTTCATAAATAAACAGTAATTGCAAACAACGAGAAATACGACGCGAGGTGGATGAGCTGACTGACGCGATGAAAATATATGGTTACACTACTGACGCTCAGATGGCGCTACTCGTGAATTTAACACCGCGAGCTAGAAAATACTGGCGCGTCGCTTAAATATCATAAGTCATGAAATATTGACTCCATGTTATTTACATACATCTAAGAACTACATAGAAAGTTTATTCATAAATTTAATTTTATTATTCTCAATATAGTTTTCGTAATAATAACCTATGATCAAGCGATGATGGGCGTGTACTTTTAATTCAATTGAGTCAATTGATCTGAGGAAAATCGATTTATGATCCAGATATTAGTGGCACAATCTAAACAGCAATAAATGTTTTACGTTATTTATAATAATCTATTGGTATAAGAGCATCAAATCCGGTTGGAGCGTTTTCTTGTCCCGGCGGGGTTATTCTTTAGTATTTCTCGCTATATACTACAAATCAATAATTGATAAAAAGTTATAATACGTTTCATGTATGCACTCATGTTTGAATAACTATTTGATGGAAGTTTATATCCGCAAAACAACAATTTTTGGTCAAAAGTGCGAGAAAGTAGTATACCGAGATAAGAGCAACGAATACACTTGGAGTGTGCTCTTATCCTGGCAGGGTCATTGTTCAGTATTTCTCGCTATATACTACCAATCAATAGTTTGTAAAAGTTCATAATACGTTTCATGTATGCACTCTAATTTGAATAACAATTTGATGGAATTTTATATCCGCAAAACCACTGTTTTATTGGGTCAAAAATGCGAGAACGTAGTCTACCGAGATAAGAACAACGAATGCGCTTGGAACGTGCTCTTATCCTGGCAGGGTCTTCGCAGTTGTATTAGGTATCCATGGAAAACAGATTCTAGATATAATGCGTACATTTCGATTTTCGTCATATGTCATAAATAATATGTACGTTACAAGGAAATTAAAATGTTTTGAGCCGAAAGGTGAGAATTTTGTAAACATTTTACAGGAAATTTTTTATAACTATTTATTGCACCACTTTAGCGATAATTTTATAACACTGTGGATTCTGATTCAAGAGGTGAAAATTGGTAAAGAAAAACCTTGGTAGACCCTTCGACCTCCATAGCCCACAGACACTGATAGATGGGCATTTTTAATCCCTAATAGTAGCAAGTTATGAATGTTATGAGAACCTAATATAAATGTCTAGACTCGATTACTGATCAAAAATCAAATTCGAAATCTAAGCACCATAAAACATAAATGTCAACATTGTTTAAATGTGTTTAACTAGAACAAGTTTTGTATTTGGTTGTTTTTTAGTGGTATACGTATTATATTATATAATATTTAGAAATTACATAAAAATATATGAATTAGAAAGATTTCATTAGAATTTTCAAAATACATTTACTAATTAAAACTACTTTTACTAATTTAAACAAAATTTAATCAAATTGCTAATTTTTAAACATTTGTATATATATATATATATATATATATATATATATATATATATATATATATATATATATATATATATACACAATTGTAAGCCGTCAATTTTCACTATATAAAAGCGGTGTATAGTCAAGCAGCAGTTCACGTGCTCTTGAGGGCGAGCTCAACAGCTGCTCTGCGCTACGCACATCATTGTGCGCATGTATAAGTATCTAGCGGCCGGCTCGAGACATGTTCACTCAAGAGTTACGGCCTCCGCCAGTGTGCTTGTTTTGATATTTTAAAACGTCCTCCGCTCACCACGATAAATTATTCGGATCAGATTTTGAGGTATAACTATTACAATCACGTAATGTGGAATGGCAGCGACGACGCGATGCAAAAAACTCTGATCTCGATCGCGGATCGACTGCTCGCGGGTTTTATTTATCTTAGTGCAGTACAAAAAGTATCAAAATAGTGGTGCACGCGAATGATAGTGACGATATGATGTATTAGTGTCAGTTTGTCAAGGAGCGCTGCAAAGGGGAAAAATATTTAACAAAAGTAATAAGAAGCTTTAGTTATCGCTTGGAGGTTATGTCTTGTTTGACTACTCTTACTGTTGCTCATGCTGCTACTGCTTCTATACTGCGTCGATACCTTCTTCCTGGATGCATAGTCTGGATAAGGTTCGACCATCATTGCTTGTACTGCTTCTACTGCTGTACTGCGATACCTTCTTGTTACAATCTGTCAGCGTGAAGATACATCATCGCTCATGATCCAGGACAGGTATATATATATATATATATATATATATATATATATATATATATATATATATATATATATATATATATATATATATATATATATATATATATATATATATATATATATATATATATATATATATATATATATATTATATATATATATATATATATATATATATATATATATATATATATTTATTTATTCTTGCGTTTATTATTTGTACCATGTAGCTATTTTTTAAGTATTGAAATCAATAAGTATGTAATTGAGTGATATGTTTGTAGAGTTGAACACTTCACTTGAAACTGGATTCTCGCTATTTGGTGGTTCTGTTTAGTGTTTTCAGGTAGTTAAACCATTGCACTACGATCCTGAAGCTAAATTTATGTTGTCTGTTGGTGCTAGTTGATGTTGCTGACTACTGCAATCGCTTAAATACGATTTTGGAGCTGAATGCATCATTGCTTGGGATCACTGATTGGTTTTACTATCTTATTAAACTATATAAAATTGAGTCTGCAGTATAAATTGACAGCAAACAGATCTTCATCTACAACTGTAATAGTGTTTAATGTTGTAAGTACATTCAAAATATTATAATGACTTGTTGTACATACATTATAGTATACTATACAACAGGTACAGAAATACTGTAATTTCAAAACGAGAGTGCTATAACGAGTTTTGAAAATACAGTTTTTATGTACAAGTTACACACGATATTTTATATATATATATGAGAGCCGAAAATTCACATCAAAGTTGTGATTTTGAGGTTAGAACTGTATAAAGTTAATATTGTGTTATTTGACAAGGTTAGCAGTCAAGTACTAATTACATATTCTTAGTGCAACATTCAGTTTTGTATTTGATAATACTGATTTTATAAGTAAAAATAGTATCTAATCAGAATTTCTTATCAGTTGCAGATACATTTTTAAAAATTGAGTCAACATCGCACCAGTATCAAGGACATAGTGTAATACATCATCAACAACTGCTGCACTTGCAAGGCCAGCTGTACATTATCAACAATTTAGTAAGCGTAACATCAGACTGTGTTAGTCCTAGCGTGGCATAATTCTGCGGTATTTTCAGGTTCAGAAAGGGATAATTACTTTGTCGTTTACCTCAGTATATGAATAGACAAGTATATAAAAGAAACTGTCAATTTGAAGTATCATAAGAGATACTTATTAGCACATTTATTATATACTGAGGTAATGGGCAAACTAATTATAACTTTCTATACTTATGAATATAGTATAAAACAGTAATATGAGTCCAGTGACATAAGTGGTTTTAATACTAATTTGTAAGTCTGACATTTTTAATATATTTTTCTGTGCGTCTAGGTGAACAAGCAATGCTGCTTTTGATGGTATAATTGTCTGCGGCATGGACTGAGGTACAACTACGGATAGTGGAGGTGTCGATGATGAAGCTATCAAAATCTTGCAGTCGTAAGGACGCATCACTCAAGACTTTGTCAGTACTGCTTTACAAGTGAATCAATGTTTTTATTAGACACTTTGATAATTAATATTGTTTGTGAGTACAACCATTATTTAATGTAATTTTCTGTTTGTCTAGGTGTACAATCAATTTTGTATTTGTTGGCATCGTGGTCTAGTAGATGTAGAGGAGTAGGTTTGAGAAAAAAGGCCATATGTCTAATAATCGATCACACTGGATCTTAATAAATGTATAAATTTCAGGAGCTATATGCTCTATATAATTAATGTAATTTCATGTGATTAATATAATTAATGTTTTTACAGGTACATTGGTTATAACATGCAGGTTATACGGATATGCAATCATGCATTCAGAGCATAGAAACTGTTCTTTTTTTAAATCATTTGTACAATTTGTATATAGTTTTAATTGTATTCTATTGTACTTTCAGATGAAAAAATATTGGCACGCCGTTGCAGCAAGGAGTTATAACTTAAAGAGGATAGTTATTATTACTTGGAATTAATGCATTAAAACACCGAAAATGCATATAAACATGTACAGTCAAGAATTCAATGTCGTAATAGGATTTAATATACAAAATCGATTTTTTTAAGTATGTCATAGTTTAGAGGGGTGTGGCAGGCTTTACCAAGGCTTTTTCCAATGTAGGGTATTTCCATCATTATTAATAATCGTACTAATTCAGTTTAAAAATATCATTCGCAATACGTGCGTAAATATTACGAACACTGTTTTTGGGATTTTATCGTGCATTAAAGTATTCTAAAAAATTATTTGCTACCTTATGAAGTTATGTTTTAATAATATGTGCAAGTTTCACGTTTATTAACTTTCATTCATATAAAATGCATCGTTAAGTTTCACTGGAGTTTCATGCAAAAATAATTCGTGAAAGTCTTGATGCAATACTGGTGTCAGAGCAGAAAACAAAAAAAAATTAATATAATGCATGTTATTAACAGATTCAGCCCTGTAAGGTGTTTGTATGTCATAAATTGTTATGATTTTATTGGAATTATAAAACAATGTATAATTAAAATATTAAAACCATTGATTTTAAGGTCAAGCTCATTACTTTTTATATTCTTGAAAAAAGATAGAAGGACAAATATTTAATTAAACATTCGTAACCCTGGTAGAAAATAGTTGTTCGATCTAATGCTTATTAATTAATAATAGAGTCATATTAATAAGTTATTTGAGCAGGCATTGATAATTTATCTTTTTGTACGAGTTTTAAAATTGGATAACCGTTGACCAATGGATAGTGTAAAAGCGTGACGAAATAAGCGCGTCAGTTGATCAACGGTTGGCGGAACTGTTGGCCAAACTTCATAAAATTGGTCAACTGTTGGTGAATGGTTCGCGAACGTTTCTACCAGGGAAATGTTTCTAGTTTGGTAAATTTAAATGTAAACTTTCTTGCTATTCACAAAGCTAATAAAAATGGATATATACATTGTCACCGTTGAACCTGTTGATATTGGTTTATAGTAGTGCATGTTTAACATCATTTATTTTTGAATATAAGAAAAAAAATGAGAATATAAATAACTCAAATTTATATGAAAAAAATAAAATTTATATAAAATAATATTCAAAACTAAAATAAAGTAATTATAAATTATAACATAGTATAAAATTCTAAACGATACTCATAACCTAAGTAACACGTCTACTCGGCGTGCAAAAGAGTTCTACTTAGGTCAAATGTATTATAATATACTATTTCATAATATCATAATATCATATTGCATGATGTATTGCACTTGCTTACATTTTATATTTCTTGTCATGCATGCTTTTCTGTTGTCCGCATGCTTTTCTATTGTCCGCATGCTTATTCTATAATTATAAGTTATTATACAAAGAAATTATGCAAAGGAAAAGAAAAAAAAGCAGAAGAAAAAAATAGAAGTTATGTAGAATAATATTCAACACTGAAAAAAAGGAATAAATTATAACATACCGTAAATATTAATTGCATAATGTATTGCACTTAGTTCCATTGTGTACTTCTTGTTATGCAAGCTTTTTCGTTGTATGCATGCTTATTCTAGAATTATAACTTATTGTAGAAAAGTAATTATAAAAAGATACGAAAAAAGTAGAAGCAAAATGAAAAACATAAAAAAGGTAACAGTCTGAATATTTTAATAGCATACTGTAGTACAATTAATTAATAACATTTTATGTATTTTTAGTGCATGTTTATTATTGCATTGAAATTAAAAAAATTAAATGAGTTGAAAAGGAACGCAAAAAAAATTCACAAAGAAAAAGAAAAACGATGAAAAGCCCAATAATAAAAAAAAGAAAAATGTATGCATAATATATACATATAACAGACAATTTTTTTTTTAATTTATCACACATTTTTGACCACGCATTATACCAAAATTTCATTGAGATGCCATCTGTCGGTTTATCCTTCTTAAGACAGATGGCGCCACTAAACAGACGTAGCTATCACGTGACGAGCGGCGGAACCCATAATTCGCGTTTTCTGGCTACGACATCCCTTTAATTGTAAAAATAACTTATGCTTATAATTTTTTACTTCTATACATAGTGATAAACTCCAAATATACGATGAAATATACCGACGGTACCTGCAAGTGTTGGCTTAAAGAAGCAACGAAGCGTTTACGCGATGCAGCAAGAAAAAAGAGCAAAAATGACGAGAATGTTGAAACAACAACATAAGCGTTTACATAATTTTAATATCAATATATATTCATGTTATTCGATTCTTATTATTTTTATTCTTATTATTATTATTATTATTCGATATTTACTTTTTCGTCGCGTAATACCAGACACAATTCTGTCGAGACTGCTCCATTCAGCTATTCCCATTGTATGTTTTAATATATTAAGCTAAATATTAATACATAATATGTAATAATTTATCATTTCCAAGTATTTATATTTTAATAAATAATATTTAAAATGATTCACATACGTTTTTAATCGCATTAATCAATAAATATACTTACCTTAGTGTGTATTTTTAGAGATTATTTCATTACATTTCAATAGAGTTTGAAAAACGTTCTAGAAAGTTTCTAAAACGTAGATAAATCTATCTTTTAAGATTAAAGCACATAATTCGCGACATTTAACAAACATTGGAAGAACGTTGCACAAACGTTGTAGAACATGTTTCAGAAACGTTGCTGAAACGTTTAACAAGCGTTAAGATTTCCAGCAAATAAAATTTTTTAGTACATCGATCAAAACGTTTCTCTAACGTTGCTAACGTTGTTAAACCGTTTTCAGAAACGTTTCAGAAACGTTTCGGCAAAGTATCTAAGGCAACAAAAGCGGACATTTGAACGTTGCAGAAACGTTTCCGAAACGATGAGAAACTTGGAAATCAACGTTATATAGTTTCAAATGAAACGTTGTAGAAACGTTTCTCAAACGTTGTGTGCTATCTGGGATATACCGACCAGCGGGACTACGAGTGTGATTTTATTTATTTTTTTTTTCTTTATTTAATATCAAATGGCGCGGTAGCGGTAGCCAGAGTAGCCTATGACTACGTCTAGGTGGAGTGCACCGTGGTTTTTTTGTGTCTAGGTGGTGTAAAAATCATTCGAGGGCTGTGACTAGGTGTACAGGGTGGCCGATGACGAGGTCTAAGCAGTTCGCAACGTGGTTTTTGGTGTCTAGGTAAATAAATCATATGAGGACGGCGTCTAGGTAGGTACAGGGTGTCCAATGACGAGGTCTAGGTAGTGCGCTCCAAGTTCAGTAGAAATCACCTCAACAGATAAACGACCTCTCGAGAGCCTTATTATTTTGCGTATATTGTCTTTGAGGACCTGCTGCTGTTGCTATTAAGCAACCTTGATCATCTGGGGCGTAAGAGTCTTGATGATGCTCGCGGGCAGCTGCGGTAGGCTTGGATTTGTGGCCGGGTGTCACGGGTATGCTAAGCTCGAACAGTGAGGTTGGTCGGACTTCCGGCACTGCCGATCTATGGGGGCCGCGTCGGATCCTCGTTGTCGTCTATCGCCTCCTCCTCTTCCTCGAACTTGATGAGACGTTCCGTCGCAAACTCGTTCCCTGGCTCTCGTTGTCTAACGCGCAGTTTTCAGCTTGATGGTCTTGAGCGCCAAGTGTCATTTGCTGGTCGTCGGAGCAGCTCCGGCAGTCGTCGTTGCAATGCTCGCCAATTGTGGCGAACTCTACAGCACTAATATGTGAGGGCTGGCCAAGTTGGGGGGAGGTGCGGGGTGGCCATCGGGGTGGCGTCGCAGTCCGCTTATGTCAAGAAACCGCTGTAACGGAAGAAGCAGGAAGACTTTTTTGTTCATTTTCGACTCATTCCGAAGAAACAAGCGTATGAGGTCTTAGAGAGAGTATATAGTTGCCGTTGAGGAGGCTGAAGTACAAGTCGAACAACCATAGACGTGGAGGTCGGCATTGCAGGGGACGGGGTCGTCGTCGAGCTCGAGCGGTGAGAGTTCGTGAAGTTGAAGACGAGCTTATAGATTTTCCGTGGATCACGGTGTCGATCTCGCTCGACTCTGTTGTAGCAGTCCTGCATGTCCTGAAGTAATTGGCCGATGCCCAGTTTCCAGTCCACCGATATGAACCAAGGGTCATAAGATGATTGCTGATGTAAAGCACGCTGCTGTTTACTCTCTAGATTCACAGGTCGTATTTTTGATGATCCACGCGAGTACTTGCGTCGAGTCTTGGAAGGTGTTCGGCGCCTAAGTATTATTAGACACATTAGTTTTGTCGAGTGGTACACTAGCGGTAGCGCGAAGGTTCTTTGATAGACGCACAATCATGCGCAATCACACACAATCACGCACAATAGATAGATTCGCGAGAGTTTGTGCGCACCACACAGCTCCGAAACACCACTGTTTTAGGCTATGTTTATGTTTACACAAGGCCGGACGTACTCTGCTGCTGCGTGTGCAAATTTAAAGCATGGCTAAGACACTTTTTACTAAGAAAGCTATAGATGAAATCTGATTAAAAGACAAATAATATAACTATCTAAGTAAACAAGTGGACGCGTGACTGCCGCGGTGGTGGATCCTGCGCGGACACTCTCGTGCGCAGACAGTAGTCTGACCGCTCTTATTGTTAGTGGACGACGTTGAGTCCGCTCTTATTTACGCGCGGACACTAGTCTGTCCGCGTTCTCTGTTGATGTCCTGGAGTTTCTTACCTTTTTGACTTATGGTGTTGTAGGCACACTTACTTACTCCTTCTAATTCCTTCTTTAGGTTTTAGGTTGTTAGGGATTACTCTTAATTATAAGAATAGTTATTATAGAAACTGATTAAATTGTTATCATTTGTTTATTAGAGACAACCCAGAACTCAGCAGATAATACAGTTTCTTACAAGATGTTTGATGGTTTTATCGGTCGTAAACTTATGTAGATTTAGTAGCTATTTAGATTGACGTTTACTCTAATATTCATATATTTACTGTCTTACAATTATGGTCATCCTGTGCTCTTGTGATGGTTCTAAACACTAGTTCGTGGCAAATGCTGATCGTTATAATCTATACGCTTTCGCGTGGCAGTAAAATTAGGTTGGTCAACTGCTCTTGCTAATCCCGAAGATTCCACTCGACGGTCCTTAGACTAGATCTCTCTTTAAGTTCTGGCACAGCTTCCTAGGGCTCTTCAGTGTTTCCAGTCAAGGGACGGATTTGGCACGCTCCCAAGGTGTTTGGAGGAATTTGGCACGCTCCAACACGGACACCAGTTACACTGCCGCTACACCTAAGAAGCAGGCTCTCACACTACGCCGAGTGATGTTCAACAAAGGGCACTGCGTGGATCAACCCCGGAGCTTATAAAGCGTCGGTGTCGATATACGCAGCTGACATGATTTTAATTACGCGGCATCTCGCGACCTATCAGCATCTGCTACTGCGAGGATACGCTACGTAGGTGTTGCAATCAACCGCGTGCGGCCAGTGCTAACTCGCAGGTCAATGGCTGTTTGATTTTCGGCGCGCGGTTGTGCGGTGTCGCAATGAGATGCATATATATATATGCGTAGTTTTTTTGTAAATTTTAATGGTAGGAAATTTCTACTTCCACTATAACGAATTCTGTTTTTTAAATATGTAATAAAGCGAACATTTTTACCACGGTAGAGGTTATTTTTTATCGCAACCACGCTCGAAGCGCGATTTAGTTCATTTCTCTGCGAATCCGCTAAAATTGACGAAATCCTAAGGATTTTCAGCGTCCGTGAAACTTTTCCAAATCAATAGGTATCACTGCAAGGGGGAAAAAGATCCATAAAATATACCTAAAAATGAACATTTCCACCGCGGTTGAAGTTATTTAGGCCGCAACCAGAAGGGAAGCAGATTTTTGACCAATTTTTTTTATTTGGCTCCACTGTGCGTTACTTGTTCCAGTTTCTTAGGAAACGTCCCTTCTTTGAGACATGAATTTTACGGGTCCACAAAAATATCGGGGCGTGCCTGGATAGCTTGTTTCAATGCAATATTGGTTATGCCATCCAAGCCTACAGCCGTGTTGTTCCCAATTGTTTTACATGCAGCCAGTAGTTCCTCTGTAGTGATTGTTGGAATGATTTCGTCATTTGCATCCGGTTCAGGTATAGCTATTACTTCTAGTTAAAGGGGAGCAGTGTAGTCACAATACGGTCCAGTAATTCCGGGCTTTTAGAGGGGGGGGGGGATATTACCTCCCTTTATCTTCTTTATTACTACTTGGTATGCTCCCACGGATCCAGCTCAACCTTGTCCTGTTTTTCTTGAGTGTCCGTTAAGCATCCTTCATTTCCTTATTCCCGGCTTCTATCACGTCTTGACCTCTACCAGTCTTGTAGTATTTCTTCCTGACCCACTGTTTCCGTCTTCTGGTTCGATAACACTTGCTGCGGACAGCGTCAATTTCTTTATCCCACCAGTATACTGGCGGTCGTCTATTATTGGGAGCACTCCTCGGCATCGTTGCGTCGCAGGCTCAGGTAATATTTCCTATCATCTGCTCGACCTTTTCATTCGCAGATCCGTACAGCTGTATTTTTTCTAGAGCCAGCAGAAGAGCGAGCAGACCAATGTCTCCTTGTCATAATCCTTCATTTTACAACCAACTCTTTTCACCCTTGTACTCTTGTTGGATCTGTGTTTTGGTTTTACTTTCTCCATTATTATCGCTTGGTTGTCACTATTTGTGTAACGATCTAACTAAATCAAACAAGTAGCTGCTAACAAACGTGAGATCTGTGACTGCGTTTCCTGTTTGAAATGTGTAAGAGCATCCCTAGTTAACTAAAACCAAGTCTAGAAGAACGAATGCTTCCAATAGCGCTGGTCCTCTTTCGTTCGACCTTTGGCTACCCCACTTTACTGCCCAGGCGTTAATATCGCCTGCTATCAGTACCGGTTTTCTTTCTACGGCATTATGTACTAGCTGGTCTAATAGTTGTCTGAATTGTTTGCACGAATCCTTCATCATGTCTTGTAATTTTTTGCTGGAAAGCAGCGTCTCCGCATGCCCATATCACCTCTTTACCAGTACTGTCCATATTCCACGATGGTTTGTCTAGGTCCCTGTTTTCTTTTTAGACGATGGCTATGTCAATCTTTATCTCACAGACAGACTGGCTCAGTAGGTCTTGTGCAGTCGCACAGTGGTTTATATTCAACTGCACTATTTTCATTTTCTTCGTCAGTTAATTGCTTCTACTGCAGCTTGGTAATCTGGACATGCGTAGCTACCAGCTGTGTGGTCACTCTTCCCAACACACGTGTGTGTGTGTGTGTGTTCGTGTGCATCTGTATCTCAGCTTTTACTCAGTGGGTTTTAATCCACCAAGTCTTATTTTCTTTCTTTTAACAATATCATGATACGATAACAGTCTGTTTTAACATTTTATAGACCATTTTTTAGCGATTTTTTAGTTTTGTTATCGCACGTTGTTCTTTTATTACACACCATGAAGTGCAAGTTTTGTAAACCGTTTTAACTAATGAAAAAATCATAATTAATGAAGGTTAATAGAACTATACACCACTTGAATTTTAAGTCAATCATATCCTATTGAAGTGTTCAAGAGCTAAATTAAGATTGAGAAATAAGAAAACTAACTTCTCTTTTATTATTAACTATCTCTATTTTTTAGGCTCCTTTATTCCAAAAGAAGGAAAACCTCCTATCTGGGAAATAATTACTGACTATTATCTACATCATACTCCTGCAATTAAATATTCTCGAAAAACAAAAGTTTTGACACAATGGTGGGATGAAAATGTTTTAAAATGTCTTCCCTACTCATTACTGGAAGTAACAAAAACTTGTTCAGAAATCATACAAATACAAGACCCTCAAGCAGAGATGATTGATGTATATTATGATTATTATAGGTATTGTAAGATGTAAATAATTTTTTAGGATAATCAATAGTTCATGAAAAGTTTTTAAAAAGATTTAAAATTTTTGTAGGCCTTATGAATTATCATTATTATTGGAGGTGTATTCCTATCAAGTCAGTCATTCTGTAAGAGATTTTATGCCCCATT
Organism: Nasonia vitripennis; assembly: GCF_009193385.2. Classification (NCBI taxonomy): domain Eukaryota; kingdom Metazoa; phylum Arthropoda; class Insecta; order Hymenoptera; family Pteromalidae; genus Nasonia; species Nasonia vitripennis. The sequence goes on along the minus strand of NW_022279630.1, from coordinate 1,061,548 downwards.
TTACAACTAATTTCAGTCCTTTTGCTGTTAGAGTAAGACCAGGAAGAAGAAGAGAAGAAGCTGGAAATAAAAATACAATTTTAAAAAATCCATCTTTAACGGGGCAAAGTAGTACAAGCAGTACAGCTTCTAGTGCCAGGTATGTTATATATTAATTATGTTAATCTTAGATGAAATGAAATATTAGATCTGAAAGTACCATTTTTTTCTGAGTGGAATCTTTAAAAGAAAGAATATGCTACTAAAGATTGAGTCAAGCCCTATAGTCATCATCATAACAAATTGCAATTTTTTAAATTATAAAATAATATATTCTGTACAAAGAGTTAACTTTAAGACTCTAATTATATATTTTAATTTTAGACCATCACTTATGTGAACAAATTGATTAATTTTCATGCATTAGTTCTAGTGTTAGTAGTACAGATGATGATGAAAACCAGGATATACTTGAGTTTCAAAAAACAGCATATCAAAATTACACTGAGGTAATTTCTTTTGAAACTCTTTTTCCATCAATGAAAAAAGTATACGGTGTTCAACCAGAATATCCAAAAAGATGTTATATATTTTTATATAAAAAGTAAGTAAATAATATTTAAGGTAGTAGTAGAATTAGTAGATTAAAATAAAATGCTTTCAGAACAGAATTTCAATTTCTAACTTCGTTTATTTATTGCAAGGCAGTCCTTAAGAGGCGGTCGGTATTAATTCTTCGCAACACCACCACAGGACGCTTCGTATTTAAAACGAAAAAGAAAAAATGAAAGTCTGACTGACTTTTAGTTTTCTAAAATAATTTTGCATCCTCCTAGAGGAAGCTTTGAAATAGTGAAATTTCGAGTTTCCTCAAAACTTCTAGAAAATACGTTTTGGAATCTTAGACATTCAAATGAGGTGTTTTTAGAAAATGTCTGCATGGATGTGTGTGTGTTTTTTTTTTGTTTCTCTCTTGGAGAAAGAGGTATTAGGGAAAATCTTAGAAAAACCATAGCATGAATTTGTTTATGGGGTCGTCGAAACAGTCCCATCCCCAATGTCAGTCGTGTGTTGGATTCACACCGACTAAACCCATCCCCCTTACGGCCAGGTGAGAAAAGACCCAGCCGTAAAAAGGAACGCCCTCTTTGCCTTTATTGACCCTCGGTAAAGGTGCCTAGCTCCTTGCCACTCAGCCATTGTCTTCTTTCTTGCGACATCCCAGATCTCCTTCTGGCTTTTGTCATCCGTTTGTCTCCTTGCTTAGAATACGTCCTTTCTTTCCAACGCTAAAAGGTCAATGGGCGGCATGCCTGCTATAATGCAGACAGCATCGTCCGATACCGTACGGTAAGCGGACGCCACTCTTAGTGCACTTCGCCTGTATACGGTAGTCAACTTTCGTGCATACGATTTTACCCGCATCGCAACTGCCCATATTGGGGCTTCGAATAGCATAATTGATGTGGTTACACTGACTAAGAGTAACCTTCGGTTCTGAGTTGGTCCTCTTAAATTTGGCATCAATCGTGATAGAGCAGCGCCAACTTTTGCTGCTTTATCACTGACTATTTTCAGATGCTGTTTAAAACTTAGTCTTGCATCGATGGTGATGCCCAAGTATTTGATGGTTGGTTGAAAACCGATCTCATGTCTAGTATGTATCATAATTGTAGCTTTAGTACCCCGTCGTATATGATAATCCAAGTCGGTGGGCCAAGTACTGAACCTTGGGGGACGCCTCCTATAACTTCATAGGTCCTGGTACTGTCCTCAGTTTCATATAATAAGATTCTGTCCTTCAAATAGTCGGACACCATCCTTCGTATATATAAGGACACATCCTGCTTCTGGAGTGCCTCGCGTATTTCACTCCATCTAGCCGAATTAAATGCATTTTTGACATCTAATGTAACTATAGCGCAGTACTTCTTTTTCTCTCCCTACCATCTTGTCCCCTCTATCGCTGTTTATGCAGTGTCAATCACTAGACTAGACTAGAATAGAATAGAATACTATTTATTTTCAAATACTCGAAAAATTTACAATTATCATACAAAGTCATTGCTGGTTATAATCACAGCTGGTATTATCACATAATCGTTATTATATATCACTGTTTCATACATGTATGAATATATGTATACGTCAAGTTTTTGTGTATGACACATAATTAATCTATTCTATCACGTCAATATAGATAGTAACGCAGACTAGATTTTAAATACGAAAGATACAAATAGACAAGACGCAGGCGCATACACTAAACTATACCAAATTATATTGCACTAAGGCGCCGACAAGAGGAAATTTCGCATTGCTATTTTAAACTTTAAGAGCGAAGGCAGTCTCCGCATGTCTTGCGGGAGCAAATTCCACAAGCAGGCGCCCTGCGCCCTAAAGGAGTTCAGGCCAGTATCGGTTCTCGTTCCTGGGACGGATAGATCTCTCGACAACCTACCCGAGGTCCTACATTTATTTTTCTCAAAGAGGGCTGTGAGGTACGGCGTACAGTGTACAGAAAAGCCGAAAAAGTAATCATAAGTCTTGATTCACTCGAAATTACGGCTAAAATGACTCTATAAGAGCTCATTTTGTTCGTTGTGTAATAGGGAACCAAAGAAAGTGTATTGGCGAAATATCTGACAGTATATAGTAAAAAAAATTAACTTTTGAAAAAGTAAAAGGTTAGGCGAGTTTGATATATTCCGCAACGAAATTACAGATAGAAAAGAACTGAGATCAATCAAACAAAGTCAAGTTTATCATATTTAATCGTAATGAAGCAAGGAGTAACTCTCAAGATAATAGTGCTCTTGAACATGATATTAAGACAAGAAATTTCTCTAATTTAGATATAAAAGGTAAAATAACACATTCTGCTTATAAAAATTATAATAAAAATACAACAGTTATAATGGAGGTATCGGCTGAAATACATAAAGTTATCAAAGAGAACAAAGATAGATTATTCGTTGGATATCAGAATTGCAGAGTCCTAGATATTATCAATGCTAAACCCTGCTTTAAATGTACAAGGTTTGGTCATAATGGATTTAAGTGCTTGAATTCGCCTGTATGCCTTAAATGCGCAGGAAGCCACCTTACACGAAATTGTGAAGGGACCAAACCTACATGTTGTCCAAATTGCAAATTCAGTAATGATAATTACGGTAAAAAATATAGTACAAATCATATAGCAACAGATAGTGAAATGTGCGAAATCTTAAAGTCGAAAATAAGATTACACACAAGCTCAACTGATTATAATATCAAACCCTACCTACCGAGATACGTCGGTAAGGTAGACCACACAGTAAAATATCAACGAACAAACAGAGTCACAAGTAACTTAAGATCATCAACTATAGGAGGCAGTACAGACTCTATCTTATCAGAAATGAGGTCAAGAATGGGAAGCGCAAGTGCAATCTCAGCATCATAATGGAGCAAGAATTGAATCTGAATGCATCAAGTTTAAGTGATATACAGTCTCTGAATAGCAAGCTAAAAAATAATGATAATGTCATTTTAAGTGACAACGTAAGAAGCTTAAATGCAAATTTTGAAAATCTGGAATGCTTGATTGAAAGTGTGGCTGTGCAACCGTGTGTTATTGTATGCACTGAAACATGGTGTCTGGAGACACCTCAACTCTTTAAACTGCCGGGTTACAAATTGTACTACAACAATAGTAAAATAAATAAATCTGAGTAGTTATTTACATACAGGAAAATTTAAAAGATATTACAGAAACCTTGGCGTTTGGAAACTTGAGGGTTCTCAGCTATACGGTAAAACTAAATAAAGAAAATATTGTATTATCAGCTATTTATAGATCTCATGATTTGCCTAAGTCAGATTTAGTAGTAAATCTTAAAAATTTTCTAAATACATATAATTTTGGGAAAAATCACATGGTAATTGGGGATTTCAACATTTATATACTAGATAATAATATCTTAGCCAGGAATTCTTAGAGAATTTCTTAGAAAGATCGTACAGACCGGGATTTGTAGGTATAACCAGACCAACAGTTAATGATCCAACTGAAGGAAAAACAAAGTCAAGTTTATCATATTTAATCGTAATGAAGCAAAGAGTAACTCTCAAGATAATTACTATTTAACTTGCCATGCCCGTTTTACTTTGTTTATTGGTGGACAACTAAAATTTTCTTTTTATGTATTAGAACGTCATACAAACACCATAAGTATGGTAAGAAACGGGCATGGCAAGTTAAATAGTAATTATCTTGAGAGTTACTCCTTGCTTCATTACGATTAAATATGATAAACTTGACTTTGTTTGATTGATCTCAGTTCTTTTCTATCTGTAATTTCGTTGCGGAATATATCAAACTCGCCTAACCTTTTACTTTTTCAAAACTTAATTTTTTTTTAGAAATTTTAATCCTTTATTGTAAATTTTTTTGAGTATTTCATATTCGACGTCGTAAAAATAAAATATAAGCATCTTTAACCCTTTGACCACAGCTTTTTTGTAACATTTTTATCACTAACGTTAAATCACTAATTATTCTGATATACACCCGTTTTAAATTATTTCTACACCTAGACACCAAAAACCACGGTGCAAACCACCTAGGCCTCGTCAACTAGTGCTTTTAGTTTGGAATGGTGATAATACAACGCCTCTGTATAAAAAGATTGTTCTATGTTAGGAGGGTAATTATTGTTAAGAAAGGTATTTTTGCTAATGGTTTTTATAAGTCTAGTTTGCAGCCTCTGGAGTAGGTTCAGGAAATTTTGATACGCACCTCCCCATACAATAATTCCATAAGTTGCTATACTGTGGAATAGTACATAATACAGGGTAGTTAGTACGTTAGTGTTCATGAAATTAGAAAATTTGGCAAAGATATAGTTCAGATATTTTGTTTTGTTTATTATATACTCAATGTGTCTGACCTATTTCATGTTGTAATCAAAAATTAGGCCTAGGTATTTAGAGCTCTCTACTCTTTCTATTAAAAAGTTATCAATTCTTACGCAAATATTTGCTGGTACGCTATCACGATAGTTCCCAAAGGTTATATAAACTGTTTTGTTTATATTTAGAGACAATTTATTGAGAGCCAGCCACGTTGCTACATGACTTAGATAATTGTTCATTTTGCGTTCTGCAGATTCCTACGTATTATTCGCTGATATAACAGCTGTGTCGTCAGCATAAGATATTATGGTATCATGCTTAAGGCTATCAAGTAAATCATTAATATATAATAAACAGGGGGCCTAGTATCGTGCCCTGTGGCACACTAGTTGTTATGCTTTTGGAGTCACTTTTTATATTGTTTATTTTCACCCATTGCTTCCTATTTGTTAAGTATCTTTTTAGTAGGTCTAATGCACAACCTCGAATTCCGTAAGAATGCAATTTTCGCAGTAGTATTTTATGGTCTACTGTATCAAACGCCTTGGCTAGATCTAGGAAAGTGACTATTAGTGGCTTGCTTTTATCTAAGTTGCTGTATATAATATGAGTTAAGTAATTTAATGCGTCTTTTGTACTTTTATTTTTCATGAAACCAAATTGATTATCAGATATAATATTGTGTTTAGTTATAAAATCGTATACACGCTTATGAATGATTTTTTCAAAGATTTTGGCAATATTCGAAATTAGTGAAATTGGTCTATAATTGTTTGCTGTGTGCTTGGAGCCATTTTTATAAATCGGTATAACTTCAGCTGTTTTCAATGCATCAGGCCAAATTGATTTTTCTATACATAAATTAAAGATTAGAGCCAAAGGTTCGCTAATATAGTTTGATAATATATTGATGGCATTAGAATCGATTTACAACGATAAAATAATATCGATTAAACTGGATAAGAATACATAAGTATTATCATATTCACTTAATTGATTTAATGCTTATTTAATTCGGAACCAATGTATCTGTGTTCACTAGAAAAACGGTTTTAATGATTTTTTATATCTAGAATAACATGTGATATTATTCAATCGTACTGTATTAAACTATGCAATCGTTTTTACTGATGTGTATATCGTGGTGTTAATCGATTTGAATTGACATGAATTTTTTTTAATCATGTGTCGTTTAGTAAAGTTTCAATTCAAATCGATTGTAGTTAATCATTTTAATCGATTAAAGTAACATTAAAAGCTTATCCTTAAAACATAGATTGGGATAGATTTAATATTTTACTAATAAAGTACCATTCAAACAGATTTATATATACTGATAGAATAACAATTGAATGATATTGCAAGAATAGTATTCGTTTTGGTTATTAAAGTCTATTAAACTATATTCAGAGCTAGTCATAAAACTAGTATTGGGGATCGATAAACTATTTAGTAATGAATAGTGATTTTCAAATCGGTTAAAATATTTTGACAAAATAAGATTTAAATGATATAACAAGAATAGTAATTGTATTGGTTATTAAAGACGATTAAAATATATTCAAAGCTATACATAAAACTAGTATTAAGATCGATAGACGATTTAGTAATGATTAGAGATTTTATAATCGATTAAAATTAGTCAAAAAAAAAAAAAAAATTACAATTCAACTGCACTAAAATAATTACTTTATAAACGTCTGTTCTTTTAGCTATTATGCTACACTTACACTATTTAATTTATTTAATTTAAACTTATCACATAACACTTTCTCTGACACTTGCACTTTTTGAAAAAACTTAACCTATATAAACGCATCTATCACACTCGTGGATTCACTCACGAACGCGCAAAAAATAATCCACATTTACACTGACTGACAATTGTTAATTAATTAACGACGGGCAAAAAAAAACTGACATATACTGATAGCTGATAATAGCTGTATTTGTGTACATGTATCAGCTGTTCAGTATATACAACACTATACCCGTGCAGCGTAGGTGTAGACATGCAGAATCAGAACGAAAGGAATGATGACAGTCACAAGACAGTCTCAAAAAATTCAAACAATAGATTTTTCGTTCTTTTTTATCAATGAATAATATCGCCTATATATCGATTTAAATATACAAATTAATTTTTTAACGTATATATAACATACATTTTGTCAATTTTTTCAATTTTTTACTCACTGGAACTTAAAATAATAATTCTTATCTATTTAAAAATGAATTAACTGAATTTCATAAATTTATGAAAAAACAGATAAAAAGTACTTTTAGCGTTTGCTGTACAACTTTAAAAAAAGTTTTTTAGCGCAATAACGTCAATAGGAACATATTCTATGGGAAATTTCCTATCAAAATACGGAATAAAAAAAAATTGATTTTTTCATGATTTCAAAGGTGTTGTGCCCCCTTAAATTATCGATGCTCGATCTGCTCTTCATGATGCTCTTCATCCTGGTATGTGTCCGATCACCCGCGATCCCCCGTCTATGGAGACAGCTGACATGGCTCCAACACATGACTATAAGCGGTGCCAGACTGGGAACATCGTACCAGAGTATAGCACGCGATACTGCTCTAGCCCACCTCCACTCTCTCGAACCTCCTACCCCGAACAAAGTGCTTAGCTTTCTGGAGAGTTGAGTTTCTGTCAGACATCAAGCAATATCACGTACTTGCCTTAACTGATTGACCGGTACTGGCTATGTGACCGGCCAGCCGTCTTACCGTCAGCGGGAGCCAAAGGCGGTTCAGGTCACTTTGATTCGCAACCTCAGATTGACTCCACGCCCAGGATCTCCTTTTGGCAGCTTACGGGCCGCACTGCACGGTAAAAGCGGCGGCCTGATTTGGTCCACGGAGCATATTTTATTTCTGCTCTACCCTCTGAGGTATACACCCCAACGAGCTCCCCTCAGCCGCCACCCAGGGGACGCACCACATAGGGGTGTCAGGCATACCCGCGCGCGCGCGCGTGTATGTGTGTTAATGTGTGCGTGCGTGTGTGTGTATACCGTGATATCTCCGGAACTTAAAGGGCGATGTTATTGAAATTCGTCATTAAGTTTTGTTTTTTTTTTATTCTGAATTCGGGAAAAGTAACCTTATTTGGATCGATGTTTTTGTTTTATGGCCTTTTTTTAATTTTACAAAACTATTTTTTGCTTTTTTTTATTATCCCATTGCTACAAACAATTCAGCTACAACACATTTGAAAGATAATAAAACTATCTACTTTTCCCTGTTTGGCACTAGGATCGACTGCACTGTTCGGTAGAAAAATAACTTTTTTCCCACCCACCAGCCCATGCTTCATGCATTCCTTTTGGTACCTATCCTTTTATTTATCCCACTCTTGCAACTGACATCCCTCCCACTACACTTTCTTTCTGCACTTTCCATATATTACTGCTGAATTGTTTTTGTTGTATATTTTAATCAGATGAATGTGAAGATACACTCTATTCCAATATTGAAGTAGTTTTGTTATATTTACGCTAAAAAAAATCTAATAATAGTATATTGTATACCAAGGGCATAAAGTGGGCTTTTTTAGGCCGAGTGTGGAGTTTGCAGTCTCAGTCAAGGCGAGTTAGCCCGAGCCAAAGGCGAGGGCGTCTACGAGCCGCAGACAAGTACTGCAACCACACGAGGCCAAAAAACCCACTGAACCCTTGGTGCACACCATATTTTTTGTAATGCATGTATTGATTTCCGCGTTTACGCACACGCACACATAAATATGTACATAATCATATACACACACACACACACATACGTATATTTGATGTAAACTACTGACCATTTTCTTTAAAATAAAACTGTCCGGTTTATGTTAGCCGGGAGGAACCACTATTTAACGTCCACGTCTATGTAATACCGGTTCAGTCAAGGCAGGGATCAACAGTCCTGTCCATGAAAGAGTAAGACAAAAAGGTAGGAGGTGGATGAAATGAGGTTGAAAAGACTTCAATTAGAAAAGAGAGTAATATATATATATAGTAGTAAAAAATGCTCGATTTACAAACTAATTGTGATGATATTTAAGGGGATGTCGTCCCAAAAAACACTGTTTTTCTATTACATAAAACTTCTTAAATAAACTTTGCAAATGAAAAAGCGAGTCTGTAGCGCCGTAGTTTTAAGTTTAACGAAACATTCTACCGAAAGAAAAATTCGGACTTTCTGTTTTTTTAGAAGGTGGAAAATACAAAATACTCCGTGATGGATTTGCGAAGCTTTTGCGCCGACATCCCCTTAATTATTTGACGTGTCATTATTAAATATACTGTGTAACGAGGTGCAAAATCGGGTAGATTCGCGCATCGTTGAAACGCGACGTTGCGCAAGCGCGAGGCAAGATTCGGGGCCTCGCGTATAAGCCGCGGTCCGTCGGACAAGGAGACAGCTCTTGTGTGTGAGACTGACGGCATCGAGCGACGACCGATAGCGTGCGAGAGAGTGAGAGTGTGTGTGAGATCGCGAGAAGAAGACGTCCAAGTCAACTCCAGCTACGAGAAGCAAGGATGACCCGGCCTGTCGATCAGCGGCCAAACGAGGGGACGTCGGCTCCAGCGAGTGAGCCAACAACACCACCGGCGCAGAGTGTGTGGTTCGCGCCTACCGAGAACGGCGACTGCGAGTAAGTAGGGCGGAGCCTTTTTTCTGTATCGCGTCAGCGGTAGCAGCGGCTACAGCTTTGCTACTTGGTGCAGCGGCACCGAGTAACGGCCTTCTCGTTCGCGCGCGTAAGCTTCGCGAGATACTCTTCACGCCGAGTCGACATTGAGGTGACTCGGCGCACGTTTGTATAGAGAAAACATTGGCCGCACAATATATCATTATTTTATTTGATTTTAATCGGAATTAGATTTATTTTCCCGGCTTGTTCTCTCCCGTTCCCTACGTCCTTATCGCGAATACCGCCGCCTCCGCGGGCGTTGCAACAAGCGGTTGCAACGCAAAACTGAGAAGCCGGCTCCGCACAGGAGAGTGCGGAGAGATAGCACATGTGCGAACACGACGTTCGCGAAGCAACTCTAGCGACGAGCTGCGTTGCAACGCGGGTAAATCACGGACGTTGAGAGAGTTCTCCGTCGCACCGAGAGATTGTCATCCAGTTGAATATCACCGAGTTTTCCCCCGAAAGTGAACCCCGTTACAACTGTTAAATATTAGATGAACACTTGATGGTAGTTAATTCTTGTGAAACTTTTTTGAAATGCTCCAATAAGATTGCCAGATTGATAAATTCTAACTAATCAAAAGCAGGACTTCAAAAACGTTTCATAAGAATTAATTACCGTCGAAAATAAATGAATATATTCAATACAGCTAACACTCTATTAGAGTAGTTATAACTACTAGTACACAGGACCGGCTTTAAGATTATAGAATAAAATAAAAATAAATTTTGAATATTAAAAAATGTTTTTAAACTCTTTGTTATTATTTGATGACAGTATTAATTATATTAACAAAATCTAACATAAAAATAATATTAATTAAACTTTTTTTTATTTACATTTATATAATAATGTAAATTGTGAGATTATAACAATCACTACATTTATATTCTGAACTAAAATGTAATACATAATACGATATTTACTTTTATATTAAACGATAACGATATTTTCAATCCCTAACAAAAAAGTAAACTGAAAACAATTGAAAAATAAACGTTATGAACTGCAGATGATAGCAGAAAAATGTCGGAATCGAGACACAGATAACAGTAATTTTTTGTTGTCTTCAGTTTTATTTAGTTTGCTAGATACTTCAGTTGGATTTCTTTTTTAGGTGTAAAATTTTACAATTTAGAAAATAAATTAAAAAATGAATACAACAGACAATAACTATTAATAAGTGAAGATAACAGTTTTTTATAGTTCAAAACAGTTTTCTTCATTTTATAATTGCTGTCTTCTACGTTCACTAGTTTGTTCCCAATCAAAACAGCTATCTTCAGATTTCTATACATTTTTTCTTAACTTTTTTAAAAATACGCCTTTAATAACATAAAAAAGAAAATTAATGATAGAGGAAATGGGTGAGGGGAATATAAATGCCAACAAAATACAAGTGATATTAGAAAATCAGTATAGAAGCTTTATTTATGATGACAACGACTCTTAATCAAACAAACGAGACGTGCTCTCTCTCTATGAGTAGCCGGGTCGAACTGGCTGTACGAGTGTTGTAAAACATTTTTACACTCTGATCTTTGTTCTTGTTGGTAGTTATTTTAACTATCCAAAAGGGCTTACGATACGTCCCAGTCAGAATACTCTTATTTAACTGAGGATCATAAATGTCTATTTGACTCAGTTGCTCCTGAGTCTGCTATAAAATCTACGCTTAAGCTAGTATCCCAGCCAAGATCGGGCCCATCGATCTTACCTGCATAATCAGTTGCTATAGCTTGAAGCGAAGTTGCACTCTTTGATGCCCTCCACGTCCAGTGCCTACTCGGCCACCGCGACCTTTGCCGTTCCAGTCACCTATGCGTCTCTCTGGAGCTGTATTGTTTGCATTGCTGCTGCTAGTAGCAGGCTGGTTGCCTTCCTGACGAGACTGCGAAAGGTTGTGGCCTCAAAAGATAACCTTTTAGTTGATCACGTGACATTTCTTTCGCTGTAGTCTCTTTGTAGAGACAATCAGACGTCAATATTTCAGAGACGGCACCAAAAACTGCCGAAAAGAAATAGTCTCGCTTTAACTTTTGTGAGCTTGTAACACTGGTAATGCGTGTTTCATAACGCTTAACTTCCTTTAATTTAGCCAAAATCTCTTTTGGTTTATTTGAATGCAAAATCTTATTATAATATACCGTGTCTATACGGTTTATTATAATGTTTCTAGCTTTAAACTCATCGTCTCCTAGTTTGACAGCATCTCCCGATGCTGTGTCTAAATTCTCTAGCGCGTAATCAAGTTTCTTGATTCCGAGTTTGGATTTAAGGTAATCTTCGAACATTTCAAACTTTGAATTGGGGGTGAGCTTATATCGACGGTCCCTGCGAATAGTAGCAAGCATTTCGCCTCGTTCAAGAAGAAAAACCTTTTCCAGAATCACCCACGAAGCCCAACACGATTCGGCATTTCTCTACGAAAACTATCACGATTGAAGAATTCTCCACGAAATCTATCACGCAAACATATATGGTTTATTAATCCCCGCTGCGCGCGGCCGAAGGCGACATAATCCCTCCCAAAAAAAGGTTAGTTTGAGAAGGGTGAGTACTGACCTATGAGTGGCAAAAAATAATTTATACTGCTGCTAAAAATTTGGCATCGTTCAACAATGATCAGGTGATAAATAATACAAAATTTGCAATCAAGAAAAAAAATGTAATTTTACAGAATTTGAACGCTAAAAAACGGCCAATATCCAGCTTACCACTCTACGCAAGTAAAAGCTTTATATTCCGTGGTACTGAAACAAAATCCGCGTTCAAGTGTTCAATATTGACCGATTTTCAAGATTCAAATTCGGTTTTAATAATCTTTTTTTCTTAATTGAAAATGTTATGTTAACTATTGATCCATCATTGCTGTTTTCAAATATTAAACAGCAATATTATTTATTTTTTACCTCTTGGGTACTTGTCTGAAACGCCCTCAGGTCAGGCCTGGGCATTTTTCTAAAGGGATTATCTCGCCTTTGGCGGAATCTTCGGCTTCGCGCGGCTAAAAGACCCTTTTTTTCGTCGTGGGTCGACGAGTCGTGCTACTTTTCGTAGATGATGGAACTTGTTTCTCCAAAAATAAATTGTCCCGTCAGACCTTCTAGTTAGGATTATTGCTTCTTTCGTATAAGGATTTTCTGGGTCCTCTGCAGCCTCAAAAGTTTCCCACTCTCGTAGAATGACTTATCGGAACAAATCGGCATCTGCACCTGTTGATTGGATTTTACAATTAGTTAAGTGAATATGTCTAGTTGATTACCTGTTCTATATCTAGTCACTCTATCACTAGGTGTGCATCTAGTGCAGTCCTTTTCAAATAAAGGGCTCATATCATGTACAACCTCTAGGATGATAAGGCACTACCTTTTCTATACTCTTTCTATTCAATATCTATAAACGCCTACTTACTAAAGTAAAGCGCTGTGTACTATGTCGACTAATTAAGTGAGGTGACCGGGAAGCAATCTACATCGAATTGAGTCCGACTACTGTCACAGCTTGTTTAATTAATTTTATAAACAAACTAAGCTAAAGGTACGCATTGAGTGGGGCCCTCACTAATGCGATTTTGGGAGCTGCAGTCTCAAATGCGACATAGTTTTTAAATAAAGCACACTATCTGTCTTTGCAGCTGCTTGTCGAACTCAAGGACGAACGCATCCCGCCTATTCGTTTAAATTTATTCAGCATTTAAAGCTATCTGTACAATCAACAGGCATCTTTGCTTTTAATGCAGACCGGTAATCAAATTCCCTTTATTAATTCAGGCACGATGAACCCTAACGATTAACAGATCGCAGAGTTTAAAGGGCTTTAAGTGCGCGCTGTCAGTGGAACGAATTATGTACGCGCTGCTAATGTAGCAGACGGTGCACGCGCGCACACTGGGACTAACGGTACACGAGCGCTCGGAGGGAGAGAAACAAGGATAGAGTAAGAGCAAGCTTGGTGCTTGGGCTTTTTCGAAGCTTGGTCAAGTGTCGACGAAGGAGGTGCAGGCGTGTCTAGCACACCCTTGAGTTCATGCTTCTGCCTCTTCGTCGCACAAACAAAAACTCACACGAAACACGAAAATAATTCGCGCGCGCAGCTGCGAAAACTCTCGGTTTTAGTTGCGCAATGGATGCGTGCTGGGCCCATAACCTGATGGAGGAAATGGGTGAGGGGAATATAAACGCCAACAAAACGCAAGTGATATTAGAAAATCAGTATAGAAGATTTATGATGACAACGACTCTTAATCAAACAAACGAGACGTGTCTCTTTATGAGTAGCAGGGTCGAACTGGCCCGGCCATGGCGGGCGACTCGGAACGTATTCTAAGTACGCGCATGCGCACTCTATCGGCGCTCGCAAGAGGAGCACAGAGTGCCATATTCCAACAATTAACTTTTGAAAAAGTAAAAAGTTAGGCAAGTTTGATATATTCTGCAACAGAATAACAGATAAAAAAGAACTGAAATTAATCAACCAAAGTCAAGTTTATTATATTTAATCATAATGGAGCAATACAATTTTTTTGTTGGTCAATAAAGGCCTTACTTAACTTAAAGTTAAATTATATACTGATCAATTAGGAACAACTCTCAAGATACTTACTACGTAACTTGCCATGACCGTTTCATTGTACTTGTGGTGTTTTTATGACGTTCTAATACATAAAGAGAAAATTTTAGTTGTTCACCAATAAACAAAATGAAACGGTCATGGCAAGTTAGGTAGTAAGTATTTTGTGAGTTTTTCTAATTGATCAGTATATAACTTAACTTAACTTAACTTAAGTAAGCCCTTAATTGTCCAAAACAAATTTTGTTGCTTCATTATGATTGAATATAATAAACTGGATTTTGGTTGATTGATCTCAGTTCTTTTTTATTTGTTATTTCGTTGCGAAATATATCAAACTCACCTAACCTTTTACTTTTTTAAAAGTTAATTTTTTGAGATTTTAGTCCTTTTTAGTAAATTTTTAAGGTATTTCATATTTTTCCTAAAAATAAAATATAACCATCTTTAGCACCTTTTGACCATGGTTTTATTGTAACATTTTTATCACTAATATTAAATCACTGATTGTTCTGATACACTACCCTCAAATGATTTCTACACCTAGACACCAAAACCAAGTGCGAACTACCTAGACTTTGTCATCGGCCACCCTGTACACCTAGACGCCGTTCCCGTATGATTCATTTACCTAGACACTAAATACCACGGTGCGTACCACCTAGACCTCGTCATCGGTCACACTATACACCTAGACACCGCCCTCGAATTATTTTTACACCTAAACACAAAAAACCACGAAGCGCACCACCTAGACCTCGTCATCAGCCACCCTGTACACCTAGGCGCCGTTCCCGTATGATTCATTTACCTAGACACCAAATACCACGAAGCGCACCACCTAGACCTCGTAATCGGCCACACTATACACCTAGACAACGTCTTCGAATTATTTTTACACCTAAACACAAAAAACCACGAAGCGCACCACCTAGACCTCGTCATCAGCCACCCTGTACACCTAGGCGCCGTTCTCGTATGATTCATTTACCTAGACACCAAATACCACGAAGCGCACCACCTAGACCTCGTAATCGGCCACACTATACACCTAGACACCGTCTTCGAATTACTTCTTTAAATCTCAAGTTATTTCATTAATTATTTCCCGAGAAAAATCTTAATTACTGAAAATCTCTTCCCAACGATAACTCAAGAAAAAAGGCATGAATCATATTAAAAATTTAGATTTAGATAGATTTCCTTGGTGCCTTGATCCCTTTCTTTGGGCTGCTTCTTAGCTCTATTAGATTTTGAGATATTTAAGATTTAATTTTTACAACATTTTTTTTAAAACCGTTTTAACTCGATAACTACACTGCGAAACTTTTTAAAAATCATGGCGATTGAGGATGATAAGATAGATGGTGGGCCGATTGCCTTGCAATCAGTGTTGCCGTATTTCGCGGGCAAGAACCGCAGTCTAAATAAGTAAAAAGTTTCCGATATAACGACATAACTCGATACTTTTGCGGCGATGCACGAAGTCATTTTGCCTGTAAATAACAGATATGTATCTCTAAATTAATATTTTAATAATAAAATATATTTTTATTAGTTTATGTAAATAAAATTTAGATGATATCGTTTCCTCACCTCCGAGCGGATATCACGGCGTGTTTTTTTTAAGAAAATGTATAAATTTGCTGATTAAAACATAAAACTTGTTAGTTAGTTAAGTTAGCTAGTTAATTTCTATTGCTATATCATTTTTTACATTTCCTTTCAACAAAGTTTTATTTAATCTATCATTTATCAGAATGAGATTGACATATAAATATGTGAAAAATAGTATCTAGGGAATAAAGTAAAGTGTTCTTTTCCTGCGTGTAAGATGTTGCCCAAACAAAGCGAGGGTGACATTCATGCAGGTTTGGGCAACCTAATTTATTTCCGAGAGAAATAAAACATTGCTTTAAGTGGTATCCCTAATCGCATAATATTTTTGCTTTCTTCCTAGTAAGCTCTGTAATTGTAATTTTTCGAGTTAGTGAATTTAATTTACTTTATGAATAATATGATGCGGAAAGGCCTAATCTATTTTATATGTTTTAAGTAATTGAGCATAAATATTGATAAATTGTTATTAATTGATAAATCATGGATTTCAATAAAATAAGGTCAACATCTTTACTTTTCAATTTTTGTTTTCTAATGTGTAAGTGGTCGACTCTTATATACATTCATTATTTTCTTGCAATATGATTGTGTAATATCCTGAATTAATGTCGTTAATGGTGAAATATTCAATAAATCATGTTTCTTCTAAAAAAATAAGGTAAGCATCTTTACTGATTTAGGCCAATTATGTTTAGTTACATGTAAGTCGTCAACTTTTATCCAGTAATTATTTACCCGCAACATGTTTGTGTAATGTCCTGAATAAATGTTGTTACCGTGGTGGAATAATGCGTTTGTAATAATGTATATTGACTTATCATCAATGTAGATGTTTGTTTTAGGAAGATTTGTTATTTTGCAATCATTCATTTTTATAATATAATTACATTGATTTATATTAAATAACATTGATTGTAAAATTAGTATCTTATTTTTTTCTACTTTCAAATTAAATTTTGTTGTAATATACCATCACATTGTGATCTAGTGCAATTTGAATCTAATATTTTACAATTATCAATTAATTATATCTTGTAAATTAAATATTTTGCATTGATCGATTTGTGGTATAGCTAATGTTATGATTATGTTGTCTGTATTTTCTTTTTTCGTAAAGGCTATAGCCGGGTTACTATGGTGAAATGGCCCCCTTGGAAAATGTATATATGTTATATACCATTCGATGGGGGATAAAAAAAAACTCCCATAGCCAAATTTTTAGCTCTCTGCCTAGTGCGCATGCGCAGTAACGTCGATAAACGTGTTTTTTTGATTTTATTTTTTTCTGAAGTCCCTATAGGATAAAAATTTTTTTACAAATTCACATTGGTGTATTTTTATGTCATGAATAACTGCAATTTTTTTGGGATTACATAACCTCAAATATCGGATCTAAAAAAATTATTAAAGTTTTCAATCAATATTTTGACCCCCTTGTTTTTGAGGTGCAACTTTTTAAGTAGACTTTTTTTGTGTACTTTTTCCCGTTCTTTACGATGGCACTAACGTTTTTTCCTTAAAAATGGTGGCACAACTCGATTTGAGCCAAAAACTGATTTTTTTGCCATTTTTTCACGTTTTTAGCTGGTTATGTTACAATTTAGTTACTAAAGTGACTCCTTTTGAGTATTTTTGCATATATTCCCATGAAAACATAATCAAATGAAATATTTTGTTCGCTCCAAGCCGTATTTTTTATATTATCTTACGTTTTCAATGATGGTCTTATCAGAATTGTGATATCACCTTATTATAAAACTGATGGCTAATGTTATATTCTTTTTAAACGTTCTGTGATTGGTCGAAAGTATTGTCTCTGTCGCACTTTTTTGTTTATTTTTATTTATAATAAAAGGTTATGCTTGGCCGCGCGGTTGACGCGGCGGATGCAATGCAGACGATCTGCGTAGTGAATGGTCAATCATAAAATTAAGAATTATCAGGAGCATAAACAAATAAAGTATTTTGATTTCTTAATTAATTAAACGATGCGCAAACCAATGGCCAACATTGTTTTTTTCAAAACTAATTTTTTTTTTTCTTACAATTGTCTATATAAGGGAGAAAGTACAATACGTCCCGTCCCGTCCCGTACCGACCCCGGGACATACCGTCTGAAATAAGTCACTTTTATATTATTGGCTAATTCTGTTCGATAACCCAATCGACGGTACAGAATTAGCCAATCCCGTAAAAACAGCTTATTTCAGACGGTATGTCCCGAGGTCGGTACGGGACGACGGACTCAATTGTACCAACGAATATAGACTTCCTATAGAAGAACGGTTCGTATAGCGGCGAGGGGACAGAAAGCGGTAGTTCGGTACGCTCCGCGAGATGGCGACAGCCATCAATTTCTATCGTGCTGTCTCTCTAACTTTCACGGCGCCATTCAAATTTTAAGCTTGCGGTCAACTCAGCCGAATATCAATGTCCTTGCTATATGAATGTTATAAAATTAAATAATAGCAGCTTAGATGTAAATAATAAATAAATATTATATATGACGCACTATAAAAATCGTGATACTTTAATTTTTACGTAATACTTAGAATTTAATTTTCGCTACAATGTGCGTAAAAATAATAAATCGGGATACTTGTTCTTAGTTAATATTAGTTTGTTTATGTAATTAAAAACAATCAAACTAATATTATTCGATGGAAACAAATCAGGAAGGTGGCTAAGTTTTCTTCCATTAGGAACAGGTTAGGATAAAAGGAAAGCATAGGTGTAAGAATAGCGATGATGATACGCATAAATTATTTACATTTCATGCAACTATCGATCAACACTCATGCAACTGCTGTTAATGAAGGTATTTACAAATATTTAATTAATTAAAGAAAAGAAAAGAATATGAAAAATCAAAACATACTATTATTTAATTAATGAGTTAAAATATTTATTATGTGCATGCAATTAAATACAAATGATTTTATATTGATGAGTGATTAAAAGTTGTAAACAAAAATAATTTTAAATAAAAACCAGTGCTTATTCTATTTAAAAAATTACTACCGTTTATCGACAATTTATAAGAATTCCTCGGTGAATAAAATAAAATATAAAGTATAAAGTAATAATTGGCTGAGACGACACAATAAGCAAATAAGCACTTTGATTATCTTCGAGACATAAAATTTGTTGCTAAAAATGACTGTAGAATTTGATTGAAAAATTTATTTTTATATACTCGAACTGTGCTTATCGATGGCTTAATTTCTGTAATTTGGCATTCGGTTTCTCACCAGCAACAGCACGTTTTTGACATTTTGCATCACGTGCACGCCAATTAATCCATTTTAATTCATAAAAAATGTGCACTCTCACAAAAAAAGCTACTATACGTTGTCAATGCGATTTGCATGTCCCATCAATATTAAAGTACTTTTGATCCACTCTAAACTATTTTTTAAATAATCTACAACCTGTGGATTGTGATCGGATAAAGGTCGGCGCAAAGGATTTTTGTCTTTAGGGCTTCTATTGTTTAAGCAATTGAAAAGATCATTAACTTTTTTAATAAAATCACCCGTGGCTATACTGTGTGGATTATTTAATTTGTCCCTAGTTACAAAAGAAGCAGTTAATATAGCAGATGAAACTATGTTAGTGAAAATTTGAGCCGCTAAGCTAACATTCATTACTTCAAAGCACTACGTTCGAGATGTTTCATAGTTAATTTAGGTGCCGATTTAGAAATTCAATTTTCTTCTTTAGCGTACAATTCTTTTAAAACGTCCCAAGATACTTTGTTACTCGCAATGGTCATTTGATGAAGCCTAAAATTATTACGGAGGCATTTAAGTAGGTGAGGAGCATCGTAGTTAAAGAAAATTTTACGTTCATATCGCTCAATGTAAGGTTTATCTTTCTTAATTTTTAAAGTATTATCTGCAGTTCGATTTGGAGAACCCCCATCGCAAACCATGGATTTTACTTTAAAACCGGTTTCTTCTACATAATCTAAAATATCCAAAATAATTTTACTGAGTTGAGTACCACAAACGGCGTTATGTGAAACATAGTAAGCGACAGGTTGTCTCCAATTATACTGCATGAAAACATGAAAACTAAAACATGATTACCCGCCTGCACGCTTCGGCCGTGTTCAGCTAAATATGTAAATCCCTCAACATAAACTTTTTTAGAATTGTAATCTAAGCGTTTTTTGATGCTCATCTCATCCCACATTAAATCACATTCGCGTTCTTTTGAAGACATCGCGTCAGCTTTTAACAATTTAGATAAATTTTCAGATTTTCCCGTAGCTAAATCTATTTCATTAACCCATTTCCTAATATTTGTTACGCAAGGGAGAGCAAAATTCTATTATTTACGTAAAAAACAATAAGCTTTAGGAGATGTATAAAACAACTGTAAAGCAAATTGTTTTTCCTTGTCTGTCCATTTACGTTTTTTGATATGATTAGTCTGCATTTTAAAAAGGTTTAATTGTTTTTCATTTAATTTTTCAAATTGTTCAATAAAATCTAAAGTTTCATTATTTTTTTCGATTGTTTTACTTAAATTAACGATTTTTTTGTTTTTACTTTTCAAAACTTTTTGGTAATTTACGATTTTATATTTATGTTTTTTAGTTGAGCTTTAGCGGCTATTTGTACTAATTTTACAGATTTCTTGCAGTTTTCGTCTATTTGAAGTAATTGTTTTTTTTAAGTTAGTGACTTCTTCTTCTAACTTTTGTTTTGAATTCATATAAGCATGAGTTGAAGTTTGATTTTGGAACAGTTTGCTGTTATTAATTATACTTGAATTATACTTCGCGTGCATTTGTCGAAGAAGAAGCGCGTATAGTTGAACGAACATGTTGGCTCATTTAAATCGATCAATCTTGGCTCTCCATTAACTAATTGTGACAAATCTGAATTTAATAAAGTATCATCAAGTAAACTATCATCAATTGGTTCATCGATTTCATGAGTAACATGTTCATTTATGTTTTGAGAGCCTTCTGGAACTGTACATAACACAAATGCTTTTGGGGTTGCAGAAGTCTTAAGTTTTCTCGTACCTGCTTTATTAGTATTCATCACATTATCATCTGCGAAATGTGATGAACAGATACGCTTGTTGTCTAACTGCTGCTTAGTCAAATCTACCAAACTTGCGTTGCTTTTTCGTAGAATCCATTCGGAACGTCTATAAATTTCGGCTGGTTAAAAACTAGATATACAGAGCTACAAGCTAAAAATAATCCATGCTAGACGGCAATTCACATTGGGTACATAATCTCTACGTTATTTTACGTTAGATTATAAAATAATCGCGACTGTAGAAAAAAATAATAGAAGTTGTTTCACTAACCATTTATTTAATTACTTTTTCTTCAAAAAATTAACAAATTATATATTATATATTGGATAAAATCAATTCCTTGGTAGAAATGCTCCGCATTAGTTGAGCAATACATGGGGAATTTTCAAAGTTGAAACGTAAGACTGCTTATTTAATTATTGACAAAAAAAAAAAAAAAAACTAAGTATGTAAGCATCTATATTTTGCATAAGTTAGCATAATCACAA
Source organism: Nasonia vitripennis (assembly GCF_009193385.2). NCBI lineage: Eukaryota > Metazoa > Arthropoda > Insecta > Hymenoptera > Pteromalidae > Nasonia > Nasonia vitripennis. Next base: position 1,040,235 of record NW_022279630.1, on the reverse strand, counting down.
GTTAATATTAAATTAAATTAGATTGTTCCTGTTCAGTAAAACAACCCCATTTTATTAACATATTCGCCAACGAAAATTGTGAAATTACTGCCAGGGTTGAAAAATAGTTGTGTAATTTATTTAGTTTAAATTTACAAAAGGGTTGTATGGGATACAAAATAAATTTTGTTTGTACTTGAATATTTTCCAAAAAATACTAATATAAAAAGAGAATACATGAATATATAGATATTTATGTATATATCAATAAACAATTGCTCGTACAACTTTGTGTATGAACAGTTGTAGAATAAGATTTTAAATATAGTATGTTGCTCAATATTTGCAGAGATCATGAATAATTAAAATAAGCCGACTGTGCAATTTTTTAATGATTAGAAATTATAAATGATTATTATAATAAAAATACAATAAATAATTCAGTAAAACGTGAAAAGACAAACGAGTATGAACTATTGATGAAGAAACAAAATATTCTTACAAAAGTCATCGTCACATGCATCATACAAAACGTAAAAATCAATTCAATGCAATCTTAATTACCTGCTTAATCAAACGTGATAATGAATTTAAAAAAATTACATCTAAATAAAATCTCACTTGCTCATCAAAACCAAAAATTAATAAGTTAAAAATAAAAATCCAAAACCATCACTATTTTTGGTAAAAAAAAATTTGTCGTTATAAATGTTTACAAAGATTTTATCGACTTTTTACCTTGAAGGAACTCAAATTATTTGTTTATTTCCGCAATTTTCTTTTAATTTAGCTACATCTGAAACTTTTACTGATGCCCTGGTATATAGGATATATAGGATTTAATAGGATCAATCGTTTTATATAGATAAATTTCCGATTAAGATTTACAATTAGAACTGATTATATTCTTCTAAATCGGATTTAATGAGTTATTTTTACCAGGGTGTATAAAGATTTTCATGAATTTGGGATGTTTTTATAACCTCCGATTACTGAATTTTCACATTTATTAACTCTAACAACACCCATGACAAACAGATTTATCGTATCTCATCACGCGGAAATCTGTGAAAGGTCAAATCAGGATTTTTTGCCTTTGATGTTCCACAATCGGTGTAGACACAAAGTGCACGTGGAGACGACATGCTGACCACGAAATCTTCTTCGCTAAACACAATAAACCTATCTGAAAAATCTCACGAAACTAGAACGATGTACTTCCCTATTTACTACTATTATTTAACGCTATTTGTTGCAAAAGAACTCTGTAGACTGTGAACAAGAATGACTAACAAACACAGAGACTGCGGCAAAGCTCTCTTCGCGCTGTTTACGCGGCTTTTTTCCTAATCAGAAAAATATGGTTGTCACAAGCAATACTTTTGTAGAGCCTCCTTACACACTCATTAATCATTTTCTTATCATTTATTTATTTTCATTATTGTTAAAAAGTATATTTTACATAATATACTGCGTGAATGATGAATCGTCTGCTGGTGCGTGCTCATATGCGCGACAAGCTGAAGGAAACTCATAGGTGGCGCCGCTGAGCGGTTGGGTAACAGAACTAACGGCCTGTTACCCAAGCTTTCGTCCCCCCATCTTAACACAGAACCGTTCTTCTATAGGAAGTCTATATTCGTTGATTGTACTTTCTCCATAATATACTAATACAAGTGAATGGTGAAAACGCTGTTAGTATAAGTTTATAACTTTTAAAGTAAATTAAAATCTAGCAAATAAAAATTGTTTCGATTTTTCTTTTTACTATTTCGGCTTTTGACTGATAATTGATAGCAATACTAGAAAAAATAATAAAGTAGTTAAGTATTTATTTTCAAATACATTGGAGTTAGTTGGAACCGAAGGCTGACGCGGCTACTTTAAATCTTTCTGCTGTTTACTTCAAAACTAACAATCTTGTATATTTAAAGTGAGTACTATATATTTTACATATCTTTTAAAAAAATGAAGATTTAACAAAGTTTTTCAAAAGTTTTGACATCACAGATTATATGCTTTGATATTAGGGTTATATGTATTTCTAATACATATTACACAATAAATTAATATTTTGTTAAATAACTTCTTTAAAATCAAAACCTATTATTAATATCTAAAATGTTATTTTTATGCCGACACTTTGAGTTTTGAAAAAAATACTGTAACCAACCTACTGATAAATAAAAAATCTCCCATGTATTTATAATAAATACACTTGTATTTTACCGGTATATGCAGAGTAAGACTTATTAATGGGTAGAAAAATAAAATTTTTATTATAAATTCTGTAGTATTAAGAGTAATTGTATCAAAAATAATGACAGATAATATAGTAATATAATAATATGATATAATAATATAATAATACGATATAATAATATAATAATATAATATAATAATATAATAATGTAATAATAATAACAGATAATTATTAGACCTTTTTATACGCTAAATAAGAAAAACATGTTGTGTACGTTATTAAAGTCTTGCATAAAATCAAAAGTTTAAACCAACATTAAATTATAAACTGTTTTAGTACTCGCATAAAGATCCGATCTTATCCTAAAACAAAAATAGCAATCAGATTTTAAATCAATAAACTAACAAAAAAGTAATTAATAAAAATGAATTTTCAATCCTATAGATATAGATATACGTACAATGCATGTAAGGGGAACGAGTCTTTATCTATTTAACTTAACCAATTTAGGCTAATCACATAAAGTAAAATGAGAAATTAGTTAAACATAAAGTTGTTGAAACTATTAACTAAATAAAATTAAGAAGGAAAAACATTTGAATAAAATATGAGAATAAACTTTTGCTAGAAAAGGATTTGACGATTGATGAGTTGCATGTTTTGATGTAATGCGGTATATTAATTATACAAGTATGATTAAATTGATAAAATATAGAAAGTCTTGAACAATAATTAATTTGTTTATGTATAAAATACTGTCAAATTAATAAAAAATGCACATAAATATCTGCATATGACTATATATGATGTGATTTTTACTATAGTTAATTATTATGAGATGAGAAAAAATATTTGGTTTTACATAAAAACAATACATGAGAAATAATAAAAATGAAAAATAGAACTAATAGGATGCGAACTTATTAATTGTCAATTAACTTTTAAGTTAAAAAAATGTAAAATGAATAAAGTAAACACAAGCTAACCTATGCTTTAAACACATACGTATATGAAACATCATTAAAAACAACATTATTTATTTATTTTAAAATACACTATTATTCATGTCTAGATACAAGAACATATTTTTACAAAAAAACAAATTGAATATAATAATTTCATAGGTTTGTTGATTTTATAAAATCACTAGGTGCAAGCACTTCAATACAGTTTTTATGACAAAAAAAAATTATTTGCTTAAAAAACTTATAAATGAAATACAACTTATTTCACTTTTACTAGGCAATATTATTTTTTTACTTTTCATGTAAAGCTACTGAGAAAACTGGATTATACAAGAACTTAGATTATAATATTTTTGTAATATTTATTATTCATTCTAGTTTTTAATTTAAAAAAAGGCAAACAATTTTTTTAGATTTTTAAAAACTAACTAACAGCATTTTTAAATGTATTGTAAAATATTTATATTTTATTATTTCAGAAGTGATCTTCTTGTCTAATGGTTAAATAAATATGGCATCTAATAGTAATGAAGAGTCAGATAACATCAGGAAACGCGATGATCGAAGATGTGCCATGTGTAATATTTATATTAGAAAATCAATTGGTCGAGAAAAGGAAATCGAATCTGAAGTTGAAATCGAATATGCTAAACAATTATCAAATAAAGATATTTACATCCATGATGTAATTTGTGATTCATGTAGAAAGCGATTAGCCAAATACATATCAAGCTCTAAACCTAAAAAGGTTAATGTTCCAGCAACTGCTTCGTCTCAAGATTCAAATGTTTCTGAATCATTTTCTCAGCTAACTGTCACTTCATCATCTCAGGAAAGTACACAATCATCTGTATACACAATAAAGGAACAAAAAGTACGAGCAACCACGGAATTACTTATTCAAAGGACGATTGCGGCACATAAATATTGCTTTGTTTGTGGGTACCAAAAACAGACTAATAATATATTAGTTCCTTTAGAGGCCCGAATTCAAGTTTATAGTAAAATGAATGTTTTTATTCCACATGGCAATAGATGCTGTTGCATACATTTAATTAAAAAAAGATTTTATGAAGATGAACTAAATAAAATTAATATTTTTTCCACTACAAGTACGGTATATATTGATGAATTACTACAATTTTTGAGTCAATTATCAATGAAAGCAGACGAAACTTTATTAGATACAGTAGCTGAATTTTCCATGCCTGAAAAAAAATTGAAAGTTTTTACGGGATTAACGTGGGAAAATATTAATTATCTTAAAGATCAACTCACTTCTCTGAAGAATTCCTGTGTAAGGACAGCGACACAAGCCATTGTCGTATTTTTATTCAAAATGCGCTCTGGGAATTCTAACTCGCTCATCTCTACAATATTTGACATTGAAAGCGAACAACAAGTATCTCGTTTTTGTCAATCAGTATTATTATCTTTCGAAAAAGATTTACTACCAAAACACTTTGGATTAGAAAATGTAGACAGAAATGAATTGATTGAAAATCAAACTTCTAATATGGCAAAGAAATTACATCCTGGTAAACAACTTATTTTGATTGCTGATGGTACTTATATAAGGCATGAAAAAAGCTCTAATAACGAGTACCAAAGAAAATCTTATTCAGGCCAAAAAAAAGTTCCTCTGACTAAACCATTTACTATATGTACTACTAATGGTTATGTTGTTGACCAGTTAGGTCCATATCTTGCAAATAAAAATGATGCTACAATACTGATTGAAATATTGGAAGAGAAGCAGAATATTTTACAGAAACTTCTTCGCCAAGGGGACATTTTTATACTGGATAGAGGTTTCAGGGACATTAAACAAAAATTAGAAAATATGGGTTATATTGTTTTGATGCCTGCACTCAAAGGTTCAAAATCTCAACTTTCTACGCAAGAATCAAATGAAACAAGATTCACGACAAAACTGCGATGGGTTGTTGAAGCAGTGCACGGAGTTCAAAAGAAAAAATATAGGTTATTAGATCACAAACTTGATAATAAAATGGTGAAAAATACTGGATCTTATTGTAAAATTTCTTGCTACTTAAATAACTTGTTTGGCAAACGCCTAGATTCTGATGAAGACATGCAAGATGAAATATTTAGTGCTATGCAATCTAGAAAAAATGTTGAAAATACATTAGCAGTTTTAGTAGCAGACAAAAGATGGAGTCGTCGGAAACTACCATTTAAAATAATAACTTCGGATGATTTACCAGACTTTCCTGAATTAACAATAAAAGATTTGAAAATTCTGTTTACAGGAACATATCAGCTTAAACAGACAATATCTTACTTAGCGGAAATGCTTGACGCAGATAATAATTTGAAGATTGGATATTCAAAAGAGACTAACAATATTCTCAAATTTGAAGTTCAATCCAGGCATATTAACAGAAAACAATACAAATGTTTCGTTGAGTATAAACCAAATGGTATTGGTTATTCTAGCATCTTAAGACACTGTTGTGATTGTGCTAACGGTAACCGTACTATAGGATGTTGTGCGCATATTGCTGCCATAATCTATTATCTTTCACATGGAAGATATTTATCAAAAATCATACGACCAGCTGAAATTCTGTCTAAAATGTTTCTTAATGATCAAATTGAAGTGTGTATTGATGAAGATAGTGACAATGATGAGTGAATCATTTTTTCTATTGTGAACATTCGTTATTTTTAAAAAGCTACTTGTATACGTTCCATAATTTAAATAATAAGCCTATGAAGATAATAAATTATACTTTGTACGAATTGAACATACTTAACTTCAATTCCTTTTTACCTGATAATTATTACTGTCAATAGATTTTGAATAATCAATTAAGTAGAGGCAGATAAGCCAAATATGGCCTTTTTAAGACCACAAGACGCCAAAAGTACCCTCAAACGATCGATTTCAAGGCTATGTTTAGCTAAAAACAGGCTTTATTGCGTGAAAACCCTTGCATTATGACATTTTTAGGTTAGTTTTGGGTTACATGGTACCAAAAATGGCCTTTTTCGGCGTTAAATCACTCAAATGAGGGCATTTTTAGGTTAAAGAGAAAAGCAGACACTGACAGCGGCGATATTCTTTTTATATATAGAGAGAAACCCTTTATTACCTCAAACTCTGATAAGACCATCATTGAAAACGTAAGATAATATAAAAAATACGGCTTGGAGCGAACAAAATATTTCATTTGATTATGTTTTCATGGGAAGATATGCAAAACTACTCAAAAGGAGTCACTTTAGTAACTAAATTGTAACATAACCAGCTAAAAACGTGAAAAAATGGCAAAAAAATCAGTTTTTGGCTCAAATCGAGTTGTGCCACCATTTTTAAGGAAAAAACGTTAGTGCCATCGTAAAGAACGGGAAAAAGTACATAAAAAAAGTCTACTTAAAAAGTTGCACCTCAAAAACAAGGGGGTCAAAATATCGATTGAAAACTTTAATAATTTTTTTAGATCCGATATTTGAGGTTATGTAATCCCAAAAAAATTGCAGTTATTCATGACATAAAAATACACCAATGTGAATTTTTAAAAAAATTTTTATCCTATAGGGACTTTAGAAAAAAATAAAATCAAAAAAACACGTTTATCGACGTTACTGCGCATGCGCACTAGGCAGAGAGCTAAAAATTTGGCTATGGGAGTTTTTTTTTATCCCCCATCGAATGGTATATAACATATATACATTTTCCAAGGGGGCCATTTCACCATAGTAACCCGGCTATAGCCTTTACAAAGAGAGCAATATATTTCTGTTATTATTTGATGTTGTAGAATGAAATTTAAAATATTCGATTTTGTTGAAATATCCATTATGAATTCGGGTACATCTTGTTGAACAGAAGCTTCATTCATTTACAAACTTTCTAAATAATAACATGTCAATATTGTTGGTACAATAAGAAATATAAATATTTTTTATGCAATCTTCTTCATCATAACTATGTATAAAATTTCTTAAAGTTAAACAGTGCAATAGTGATTGGATAGTTGCATTAGCATAACATGATACATTATCTATATTAGGTAGTCCATTTATTTTCTAAGAGAGTATACATTTATTATTTGAATAGCTAGCATCATTGTCTTTTTTTTCCTGTGTGTGGGACTCTCCTGACGCGGGAATATCGTCAGGCATACCCACTAAAACTCCACTTCTTATAGGGCCGCGAACCCCCCCCCCCCCCCCCGTTATCCGCTTTCGCATTCCTTCGGGGGGTCGCCTGTCTTAACAGGTAGCTCCTAAAGTATCCGTGACCGGAGAAAAATTGGGTAAGGTAAAAGTTGACCTCCCCCCATTTCCTGTTCACCTACGGCCCTACATTTTTTATAAGGATCCTAGTCCATCTAGCCTTTGGACAATCGGTCCACCTAGTCTGCCAATTGCGCATTGTTATTACTTTTTTCTACGGCGATCAAGATGCTACTCGACGCTAAGCGAGCCTTGTAGATCCTCTTGCGTTTGATCGCAAGAAGATCCACGGGGATTACCCCCGCGACTACCATCGATGCCTCGGCCGCTACCGTCCGGTAAGAGCATGCTATTGTAAGGTTCGTTGTACCGCCATAATCTTTTTTCGATACTTATTCATAGTCATAGTGTCGGTCCACACCTCTGCTCCATATAACAGGATAGAGTTAGTGGTTGCCATTAGTTACCGCCTAACTGTTGGCCTAGGCCCACGGACGTTAGCCATAAGTCGGCTAAGTTGCGCTATCCTAGTCGTGGCTTTTTTACAGACGCGATCTAGGTGTTCCCTGTAGTTCAGCTTTGTGTCTAGAGTTATTCCTAGATACCTGGCTGATGGTTTCGTCGTTATAGTCTCGCCGCCTACCTTCATAGGTATGATGGTCGGTATCCGCTTTCCTGACAATAGGACGATTTCGGTCTTATCAAGCGGTAAAGTCAATCCGTGGTTCGCCATCCACCATAGCACTCTGCTCATAATCGCGTTTAACTTCGCTTGCGCAATGCCCACATTCCGCGCTGTTATAACCGCGGCCACATCGTCTGCGTATCCAACGAGCATCACGTCCCCCGGCATTTCGAGTTTTAGAAGCCCGTCGTACAAGATACCCCAGAAGTCTGGACCCAAAATCGAACCCTGCGCTACTCCTGCAGTTATAGGTCTTCTTCTATGTCCTTCTTTCGTTTCATACTCGATAACCCGGTTTCTCAGATAATCTTCGGTAAGACGTATAATGTATCGCGGCATACCGAATGATTATAAGGCAGCAAGTATGTCGAGGATGGCTCTGCCTCTTGGGTTCGTCGACGGCATGCCTCATTTCGCGGCCCTCGCGTTGAAGTCACCCCCAATCACGATTTCCCCCGGGGACCTCTCTAATAGCGTCCTCCTATGCCCCTAGTTTCCTTGTAAACTCGGCGGCATTTAGGTTCGGTGACAGATGTACGCTGAAGAATGTTATGCGACCCATCCTTCCCCTTACGTAGTCTTCTCCCGTACCCGTATTCGCCAACCCACGCCCGGGCACCCAAATGGCGGCGATTTTTTGTCGTTTGACACCCAAAAGGGTGGGTCTAGGTTCTTGTATTGTTCGCTGATCAGTAGGACGTCCACTTTCTGCTCCCTAACGTGTTGGATTAGCAGATCATGTAAGTAGAGAGGGGCAAGCCCAGGCAGACAGGTAGGGGAGGTAAAAAGAGGGGAGGGGTGGCGCCGCGGCTCGTCGGGGCAGGTCTAGTTGGGCCCTCTGGTAAAAGGTGATGACGTAAGAGCGTCGCACGTGCGGTGGCCCATTCCCGGCGGGGGGTACTGTAGGGCCCGTGTGGGTGCAGGGATCGCACCGGCGGTACAGGAGGTCATTTGCACAATGAAAAGGACTATAAGTGCGTTAATCTGTTGGTTAGCTACGACATGCGCATTGACCATTTTTTTTTTTATATAGCATACCGAGCTATGTAAGTGGCGTGAAAGTAATAAGCTGCAGCAGAATTTTTTCCTACAGGATGTGTAGAGGGATCGAGCCTTTTTTTGACAAGGTGAAATTTCGTGCGATTTGGAGGAAAGCTACGAAAAAAAGCAGCGAGAGAAATGCTATTATGCGTGTTTCTCGGAAAAATAAATTGAAGACTTTTTTTTTTTTACATGCGAATAGCTTTATTAAAATGAATTTTTGTTTTAAAGATTGACGTATATAGTTCAATATAACATTTTTTAAATAATCGGGTAGTTATGAGGAGGATGGTGAAAGTTAAAAATTTTTAAAAGCAAAATTATGTAAATAAATTTTTTATTTATATTTTTTGAGCATTTTGATTACAGGAAATATTGTAAACTTCATCGTGAAAAACGTCACTATGAAGTACTATCATTTCAAAATAATTATCAAGAAAACAAGAATTTTTCGGTGAGAGTTTTTTAAAAATGTTTTTTTTTATTTTCTTTTATCAATAACTATGCTTTTAATAATATCATAGCTTCATTCAGTATTATGGTAGTCATACAACGTTAAAAGTTCAGCAAGTTCGTCGCGTAACAAATTTTTGCACTCATTAATTTCATTCAATACGCGTTCTAAACGCCGATAACGCTCATTTACACACTACAATGTTCAATAATCCTTCAAATGTCCGCTTTTGCATTGTTATTGATGACATCAAGGCCCTCTTCTTCTTTAGGACGTAAAGTGATTCTTGAGTTTGTTTTAGCTGTTGTTGGAGCACGAACATTACTGACTTCGTCCCGTATGAAGTAGTTAGAATAATGTCAATTTTTTTCAGTTTTATACGTTCTTGTTGTTGAATACATAACGCAACACTGTTTGATTTGAAATACGTCGAAATATCCTCTACTTTATTTTCTAGTTTAAGACAGCTTTCGATATTGATTCTAAGCCCTCTGGAATATTGAGTATTATTTAGTTCAATAATCGGTTGGTATTTTTGTGTGGAATCATCGTATTCCAAGCCAATATAAAGTTTCTTCTGGTTTGCAAGTAAGATAGCTTCAGCCATGTTGCTGTTGAATAAAGTAAATAAAACATTGTCTTGAAATGCACAACGTTTTATTCAATTACTTAAACGTTGTTAAATAAAGCACTATCTTGAACTGCACAGTGAATTTACAGCGATGCACAAGGTAAAAAAATCGAGAGTTTTTCCAGTTAGGCCGTCAATGAAAAAAAATTCCACAAAGATCGAGTAACTAGATAGAGTGAGAGGTAGACTGTATGGATGCTCATGGTAAAGTGTACCCTTTTATTTTATAGCGGTTCGGTGTCACTGCGAGAAAACCCCGGCTGCTGGTGATGGTGGTAAACGGTTCAGAGTAGAGGGTGGAGGGGTGCGTGCGGCCTAATACAAGGGATGACCTGACTCGGCGTGAGAGTGGTGGTGGTAGGGTAGGTGAGCCACAGGTCCAGAAGAGGGGATACTCCAGGCATCCCTGTATTATGTAAAAAAGGGCACTGATGCACCTGTATTGTGGAAAGTGTATGAAAAAAAAATGTCAACTGTTCTACACTGAGGAAGAAAATTATTTCGAGGGTGGACGAGATGTCGGGAAAATCTAGTGGTCACCCTGCGATCGCTTGCGCAGTGCAATCTCCGAAAAATGGTGTGGCGTCTCGTTCACTATTTAGTGGACAATAATTATGACGTGGAGAGAGTGTTTGTGCAAAAAAGTGGCAAAAATGCGTGAAACCAGCAAGCGAGCGTGGCTTATTCAAAATTGCGGAAAAAGTTTTTAGCCACGAACGGCCATGACAAATAGGCCGGTGCTACCTGCTGTGTAGGAAAAATGAAGAGCTCGTTCGATTGGCCGGGCAAGTGTGTAAAGCTTGTTACCATTGGGACTACACGCGCAATCGAGGTCCACTACGTGTGCTTGCAGAGCGAAACCGTAAGTAAACTTTATGATTCTCAATAAACTTTTCTTTTGTTTCGTTTTTTAAACGTGTGGCATATTTTAAAATATATGTGGTTTACAGGCCATGTTGCACTATCACCGCCAGTCGCAGCAGCAGCACCAACAACACCGCCGCCGGCTGTACAAGTATTACCAGTGCCAGTATCAGAAGCAGAACTGCAACAATTGAGGCGTGCATGAAACTACTAGGGACTAATGCCGATGATTGAGTCGAGTGGAATGGCGAATCTTGCTCTCCAACATTTTCGCAAGTCCCTGTGGCGGATAGGCATAACGAGCGAAGAGAGAGAAGTCGAAATAAGCATACAAGCCACGACGGATGCGTGGACCGACTGGAGTGGTGACATGCTCCAGGTGCCGCCGCCGATCGTTGTGCAGCCTATTAAATTAATAAACACAGGTCTATAAAACGAAGAGAAACTTTATTAAAAAAATACACACGTGAGTCTGTACGCTAAGGTGTCCCACGGGGATCTAAGCTTCTAGGCCGATGCTGCTCAGTAAGCCTCTATGGGCGACGATTAGATGGCGCTGTTTGATACAGAAAGCGCGATATTCATGTAATTCTTGATCTTCCACTAATTGAGCGCTTTCTAGTAAATCTAAATTATAATAACGGTTGAATGCATAACTTATATTAATGATCTTTATAAAAGTATTTGTGTGTTTAGACAACTACGGAGTGACATAAGTTATACATTTACAATAAAATTTTGCATTTTCTTTACACCTAGTTTAGTTCGCAATATTTCAAATTGGTTACAAGGAATAGCTTTGGTCAAAATATCCGCAATTTGCTCTTTACTTGTTATATAATAAACACCTATATCACCATTGGCGTATTTTTCACGGATATGGTGGTAACGCACATCTACATGCTTCGTTATCTTGTGAAATTCCGCATTGTGCACCAATTTGATTGCACTCTGATTGTCCATATAAATCGATGTTGGTTTTGCAATGGGTTCTCGTAGGTCGCGTAATAATTGACGTATCCACATTGCTTCTTTAACTGCACATGATGCCGCAATGTATTCCGCCTCTGTAGTTGACAGGGAGACTGTTGACTGATGTTGACTGCTCCATGTCACTGATCCATTGCTGACCTTGAAAACATAACCAGACGTGAATCTCCTTGTATCCACATCATTTGCAAAATCCGAATCAGAGTTTCCTTCTATTATTTCTGACCCTTGAGTCCTTGTGTATAGTATTCCATAGTCTACTGTATTTTTAAGATTCTTTTAACGGCAATCCAGTGAGAGTCGGCGCCGATCTCGGAAGTAGAAAATGGTAAGTTACAAAATCAATATACATTGCACGCGCGCACACACACACACGCGCACACACACAACGTAGTAATGAAAAATATTTAAAAATAATAACATTTTAATTTATATTTTCAGTCTTCGAAGATCTCCAGGGTTATTTTGACGACGACAACGAGGATGATAATGACGTAATTATCCCGTCCGATCAACCGGTTTTTCCTGACTTTGGAAATGTCACCCTTGAAGGGCTGATGTTTGAGGCTGCCGAGATGTTCGAGACGAAGTCAGCTGCGTACGCTGATATCCTCAATACAGGGCCAGAACCGTAGGCGCAATCACAGGATCCTCTTTACGAGGACATAAGTGACGAAGAAGTCTTGAGCATCCTATTTGACTCGCAAGTGGTGCCCGATGACAGCATCGCTTGGCTCGAGGCGGCTGTTGCTAATGCCGCCGCTGCTGCTGCTGCAGGTCCTTCACAGATAACGTGTCTCGACGTTCAAGGTGTGTAATTTATATAAATAAAAATAAAAAAAAATAAATTTTGTCTACGATATTCTGTAATTAATTTATTTACAGTATTATAATAAATTAAACTAAACAAATTCTATTATTTAAAAAAAAAAGATATGGACATCTCCGACGTCTGCGATGGCGAGTCCAACACACCCAGCCATGCCACTCCAGCATCACCTCCAGCACCAGCACAACTAGATCCTCATTACCAAGTAGGCAGAGGAATAGATAGAGGTGATTTAAAAAAAGTAGCGGTCCAGGGTGGTTACGAAGTCTTGCGGCCTGTCCAGGACTACGAGCGTCTTCGACGAAAGAGAGATGGTTTGCGTGGCGCTCAGTGCATGAGAGAGAGTGCCTGTGTGAGTGGATATCATCCATGCGAGGGTGATCCGGCGCGCGCGTCCTTCACGTCGATACACGTGCGAGCGTGAATATTCTAGCGTCGCGGCGAGTCGCAACGTTGTCGGCAACTCGCGTATTATCATTTTATTATTGTAACTTCACATTTATTTCGCGACTGACAAATATAACCTTAGTTTTTTTATTTTACGTGAGTTGTCGTCATTTCTAAACCTCGTTCGCTTATTTCCGATCCCTGTTCCTTCCTGCGAATACCGCCGCCTCCGCGGGCGTTATTTATTAGCACTTTAACGCAGTTGAGCAGCCGAGCACGCGCCAGGCGGCGCGTAGACCCAGTATACAGAAGCAGCTGAAACAGCTGCATGCAACGGAGGTGTTACGCGGGCGGAGAGGAATCCTCCGCCGCATCGAGGGAACGCGATCTAGTCGTTTTACGAGTTGTTCGTTGATCGAATTCACACCCCGTTACAACGCCGAATATCGATAACCCGGTTGTTTACCTGCGTTTGGCTTTATTAGAAATTTATCGATATTTAGTATCGGGTTTAAATGAAAATATTTTAATCGGCGTTACAGTTAATAGTGATAGATTTGCTCGAGGCAACGCATGGATTCCAGTGCGAAAGATCCGCGATTTCGACTTTAACGATCTTTGGAACTGTATAGGTAGCGTTAAACAGAGTAACGAAGCATTATTTATAGACGAGACTCTCCGCGTAAATGTGACTTATTCAGACTTACCACGCGGTGGTAATGGTCTGCAGGACTCAAAGTTGGGTGACGCGTTAAATCGTCAATCAATTTAGACTATTAAAAATAACGATAATTTATGCCTACGTGGGCTATCGCATGCGGGTTAGTTTTTCTTGAGATAGCGGAGTCCAAAGGCACGATTTGGAAAAAAATTGGCAAATTTCTGAAAAAGCAGGAGTAGTCGTGCCTGAAGAAGACTGTGTTTATACTGAGTTTCAGAAATTTCAATTATTTTTGTTGGATTACGGAGTTGCGATAATGATATATTATATAGAGAGTTTAGGCCGTGGAGAGGGGGCGTTATTTAACGGGAAAGCATTTTTTGACGGAGTAAATATAAAATATACTAAAAAAATTAATATCGTGTTCCATAGGGATATTAATCATTTTAATTTAATTTTAAACTTGACTGCGTTATGTGTGAAAAAGAATCAGCGATATTACTGTGAAGATTGTAATACAGTATATACGCGGCCTTTTCATCATAAATGCGAAAATTTTTGCATATTGTGCAATGCTTCACCATCGTGTCAGGCTCTCGGTGCGGCCATAACTTGTGACGATTGCCACCGTGAGTTTAAAAACCCACATTTGCTTCGCAAATCACAAGGCTCCTGGCTCGTACACGATGGGTAAATCGAAAAATGCGCAACGCTCAATTTGTCAATTCGTAAAGTATTGTACTTTTTGTCAATATGTTTATGATATTGCCTCGAATAAACATAATTGCAAAAATATGTACTGTACGAATTGTAAAGCAGTCAACCGCCGCGTAAACTCTTTCATCCTGTGCTACCGTATCGTCTGCATAATTGGTTACTTTTTCCCTTATGCAGAACTTGTTGTGAAATTTTTAGCAAAGTCCCATGTACACACGTAACACCGAAAGCTTGCGCCTTAAGCGGTGCATGGGTATCGGACGAGATTAAAAAAAGTTTACAACTTGGTTATAAAATTTTAAATATCAGCAATACGAGATAACGCAGTACGACCCTAAAGTCGGTAATCAAGACGACACGACATGCGGATTGTTTACCGATTATATTAACTTATTTTTAAAGTTAAAACAGGAGAGCTCGGGCTGGCCACGTAATTGCACTGATGAGGCAAGTAAAGCGGCTTACATCGCCTATTATAAATAAAAGGAGGGTATAGATCTAGATCATCAAGCCAATGCATATGTAAGGTGTTCAGATTTTCCTCCGTAATACATGCAAATATGATCGTCCACGCTGGATAAGTTTCTAAAGAGTGGACAGCTGTATTCTTCAAGGTTTGTAATCTGTCTTTTCAAAATACGCTCTAGTAGATTAGCTTTCTGGCAGACACGTGTGTAAATGGTGTGTGCATCTCTGTCAATATAGCGTAAGGGCGGGTAAATGTCCTCCAACGCGGCCTCACCCTCGTACCATTCTATACCGTGATGATAACACGAAAGATAAGAATTTGTCGAAATTATTCCCTTGGGTAATCCGCTGTAATTACACGGTGGTTTCACAATCCAATAAGCGATAAAAGTACGGTCAACTGCAATTATAGCAATCTACTTGGGTAAAAATAACCCTTCTTTATCGTGAAAAGCTTGGATATCAATGCTAAAATCCATTGTAGCTATCGACTGTTTCTTTCTTAAATATTAGAGATGAACTAACAGCCCTCAAAATCCGGAGAGGTTATATAGGCAAACCCTCTCCCTTTTTTACGGTTTCTCCCTCCTCTCCCTCCTGCATACAATGCAGAACTTTAACGAAAAAGAGGGAGGAGGCAGAGTTCTGTGATTCGTTCGTTCGTTCTTACTGTTACGCACATCTTATGAAATGTAATCTAAAATAACTTGACGCATAGAATTGATCTCTAAAATATTGTCATATTCAGCATAAACGATACACACTGAAAAAAGAACAGCCATTTTAACTGAACTCGCAACAGTAATCCGTCATTGTACGAAGACTTGCCAAAATTACCGTAGAGTTTAGCTGTTTTTAAGAATCAGTTCGGCCGTTTTTGCAGGTGTCCCGTGTAAGCGACCAATTTTACTAAACAACCAGTGGCATACCGTTGTTCTTACTGAACAGTCGTTACGGTGGTAGAACGGTTAAAACTACGGGATTTTACGGCAGAAACGATTGTGTTTATTTTCAGTGCAATTTACGGTGTGTGTTAATGGTTTATCGAAACGTACTTCGATACGCACTTTTCCATTACGGACTAAGGACCAATGCGTGCCGAAATGAGCAGACATGTCAGGAGTAAGATCGAATGCAAACAAATAAAAGCCACCGGGATATTCTGTTCTATCGATATAATTTCCCTCATTTGCAAAGTGTATTACAGTACCAGAATAAAGAGTGTGGTAACAGTCTACGTAAAGAGGCGCAGCTGCGGAGAAGCTTGGCTGTAACGGTTTACCCGGTACTTGTTGACCAACGATATAAAGTGATAAATAATTAATACCGAAATTTTGAAAGTTGAATGGATTTAGTAATCTATCGCCGTTAAAAACTTTATTATTGATAAATCCTATGATGAGTCTTTTCGGTAATTGCCCGAGAATTACATTATCTAAACACTCGCCGAGTATACCGTTATACATGCTGAATGCTTTAATCTCGACGCGTGTCACAGGGTACTTTGCAGTTTTTGCCGCTAATGTTTTAGCGTGTGCCACTAAAACACATGGGTTTATTTTTGCTCGTCGTACAAATAAGCTAGCTTCTTTTATACGTACACTATAATTTTTATCGGAGGCATCCAATAAACAAAAAGTGTCCTTTGCACGTCCTTTGTCTCGCTACGCTCGGGTGCTGACTGCGCCGTGTAAAAAAGAACCATTTAAGTCACACGTATCGTAATGTACTATTTTTAGCTCCTTTACCGCGTGTTTTTGAGATTTCATTTATTTTATATTCTTCTCGCGATACTCCTTCACTGTGCACCAAACTCAATTCTTCTAGGTAGAAAAATCCTTCAATTTCCTCACTTTCTAAATCAACCAGTTCATAGATGAACAAGTTTTGGCGTTTTTTACTTTAACAATTTTAAAAATCTCTTCGCTCCAGCCTTTTTCGTAACCTTTTTCAAAGATGACAGACTCATCAGAGATGACAGAACTATGAGATCGGCTCCTATACGTGATCCAATCCAAACATCAAAACATCGTAGTACAAACGTGGAAATGTTTTTCGAATAGGTTTGTGAAGTGTATAAGTGTCGTGTCTTGTCAACCAGTCCTTGATTCGTGATGCTGGTATCTTTTTCTTATTCGCACTTATTAAATTTCTCGCTCCTGTAAAGCCAACTGCATGCCCCGGATCAAAATATTGTTTCTCAATTTCTTGCATCATTATTATGTCACTTCAACCGTAATCCATTCCAACGTTTAGTTATAGGAGTAGATGTTCGAGAACTATTTTTTTATTGCTGACGTCGTTTTGCTTTTTTTTTGCTACAATTGTATCCATCATTAACGAAGAATCACTTTTACTGTTTTGGAAATCATCGATTTCCTCTTCGTCATCGTCTTCGTCTTCTTCTCGTCGACTTGTTTTTTTTTTCAACTTTTTTCAAGTCCGTTTTCAAAACCACTACGAGACAGAGAACCATCATTTACTATGTCAATTATGTTTGAATTTTTTATTTTTTCTCCGTCAATTTTTACAACACCAGTTGCACTTGAACTTATCCGGTTACTATTATTTTTCAAATGATTTAATAAAAGTTTTGTCTTTTGGCACACTCAAGAATGTACTCATCGTTCATTTGATTTTTTTTTCTTCACTTTTACCATCTGCTAAATTTTTCTTATCGTTAAACCGGCGTTTTTCATCAACAAACATAGATATCTCTGTAAAACTTGTAGAAAATCTCTGTACTTGTCACTATCTGTCATATATTTTCCTGAATCCAAGATCTGTCGCATTTCGCTATCAAGCCGTGAAAATTTATCTCCACGTGTTTGAATAGATTCACTTGTTAATTTTTTCTCCTGTTCTGGAACTCCTTGTACGCCGGCTGCTGCTGGCAAACTATTTATTGATGCTGTTTTTACACTTGCTTGCATTTTTTGTAAACTTTCTTGAGGAATCAAAACTATTTTTCGTGGTCTTTCCATTTTTTATGCGTTTAGAAAAAGATGCAAAATAGGTGGCAACAGAAAGCCTAGAAAACTTCCTCCTTTTTGTACAATAATGCGCTTTTTACTCTTCCAAAAAATTTTTTTTCATTTTGTAACTTTTGTTAAATTACGCAGAATTGTTTTATACTTTTTCAGCTTTTTTCGTGACGTTTAAACATACAACACCTTTTAATACGTTCAAGGCACACTCACAAATGTACTTTACAAGTTTTTCATCGGCAGTACGCAATTACGCTAGTCGTTGTTCTTTATTAGAATTTCTGAATGCCTGCAGCAACACAAAATATTTGTCTTCAAAAGGCGATGCACTATTCTTCTTCCTAATCAACGCTCGACTCTCACGAGATGCTCGCTTCGCCATTGTCGGATTATAACTGAACCGATATTTTCTCTTTACACAGCATTTAACTTGCTGTACTGACTCGACGAATATTTGGGAATATAAACATAATGATATTCATCATCAGAAAATATACAACTACGGTAACGTAACTCGTCAGGTGTACTCTGGTTCAAATCAATAACTAAATAACAATACGGCTTTATAGTACTATCATAATAAGCTTCTTGCAAAAACTTGGAATATTCGGGGTATAGTTGACGAGCCAAATGCTAAATCTGTGCACGGTCCCTTAAATAAAACTATATAATTCGCAT
This sequence comes from Nasonia vitripennis, assembly GCF_009193385.2. NCBI lineage: Eukaryota > Metazoa > Arthropoda > Insecta > Hymenoptera > Pteromalidae > Nasonia > Nasonia vitripennis. Next base: position 1,021,490 of record NW_022279630.1, on the reverse strand, counting down.
TCAGCGATATATCGCGCTGTCCTTTGTAAAATATATTCTGACATATGTAAATCACCGATGCATTACGATGACGACTTCCCTTACTAAACAAATCTATTATTGTACCATTATTCGCTGACTCGCGCATCAAATCATCTATTATTAACAATTTTCGTTTTTTCGGATCGTTCGGATAGTCCTCGTTTCGCGGTAATCCTTCACGAAATTCAATCTCTACATTCTCCACTCTATAACTTTCTTGCCATTCACTATAATAAAATATTATTCTACCAAGCTTCAAATTAGCCAACACATCAAGATGCTTCAAAAATCTCTGTACAAACACTGTTTTACCTGCGGAAGTAAGACTAGCGCAAACCACGGGTGCATAAAACAAGTATCCATTTTAGCATATAAAGACACACTAACAAAAAAAAAAAAATATACGCGATCTAAGACCCTTCTTGACCGCCACGATCCCCACCCCAGGGGGCCTCGCCAGGACTCACTCGCTCTTACGTCATCACCTCCCACCGCGAGACCCAACTAGACTTGCCCCGACGAGCCACGGCGCCACCCCTCCCCTCTTTTTACCTCCCTTACCTGTCTGCCTGGGCTTGCCTCTCTCTACTCATGTGCGAGCCTACTTCTGTGCAGGTATTCTTGCGATTATATTTGGGTCTTGCTTGCGTTTAGAGCCATCCGGAAGACTGTGCACGCTCCGGTGCCTGGAGTGTGCATCGTCCTGCCCTCAGGCGTCTTGGCGTCTTTGCAAAGAAAACACTTTATCTGTTTGGTCGGTACGTTGCATGCCGCCGCTCTATGTTTACCCGCACCACACTTCCAACAGCTAGGGATCCTGTCAGGGCCTTTGCATTTGGCTTTTACGTGCCCGTAGCCAAGGCAACGGTAGCATCGCGTGACGCTCGCTCGCACCCGCACTCGGCAGTTTACCCAACCGATGCGGATCTTTCCTATTTTGAGCAGGGCGGCGGCCTTGGTCTGGTCCAATTCAACTACTGCCATCTTCTGCTCTCTCGTGTTTGGCTCGAACAGATGGATTTTAACATCCTCTTCGCCACAGTCCGTCACGGCCGCGATAGCACTGTTGATCTCTTCCTTTGTCGTAAGTCCATCGATGTCCCTGATCTCTAGTGTTATCTTGGAGATCTTGTTCTCAATCGTGCCTACTTGTCCGATTGCGTCTTAAATAGCTTTTTGCAATGACTTTATTTTGTCACTGCTCTTACCTACCCCCACTAGAACGCCACCTTGTCTTTTTTTACGGACGAACTTGACCTCTGTGTTTAGTTCTTCCGGCTTTGCATGTGCCTTCATCTGACCCAAAATGTCAGCATAGATTTTTCCACTCTCCGGCTTTATCAGAATGGCGTCCGTCCTCTGACGTAGAACCTTCTCTTCTCTCTTCTTTGGTTGGGTCTGCTCCGGTTTGTCCTTCTGTTTCTTTTTTGCCTTCCTGCCAGCAGCTACGTCCCATTGTGTCTGTCTATGAGAAGTCTGTCCGTTCCCGTCGCTGTCCCTACTCGTCGAGGGAGCACTTGTCCTTTTTGTCTTTTTTGACGGGGGTATCGCCGCCTCCGTCGGATGATGCTCGTACCCTCTTCTTCGACTTTGCCGTTTTTTGGGACTTTGCATTGTCCGCTCTAGGTTGTTGAAGGGGCTGCCTCTTTACAACATCCTCCATCTTGTCAAAAAGCGTGACAGCTTCGATCAACATTGATCCTATTAAGGGTAATCCATCTTTAATCTTGGAGTTCACGCCCTTCTGCTCATCCAGGGTTTTGGTCATTTCCCTGGTCATATCTCTCACTTCCCTTATCTTGTCACGCAAGCTGGCATGGGCTTGTAGGCATTCTCTTGTGGTCTGGCTCTCTTCACCTACCGTTCCACTCTCGTATCGGTATCCTGCAGCAATCATGGCGCTACCTATACTGGTACTGCTGCTTGATTGGTGGATTAGATATCCACCGTCTTGCGTTGTCGGCACCCTTAAGGTTTCAACTTCCAGGTTCTCCTGTGAGTTTTCCCCAAATTCGTTTGTGGTTCCCACATTATAAGCATTTTTCTTCATCCCGGCACGTGTCCGACCCTGGATCCCCCCGTCTATAGGGGCAGCTGACATGGCCCCAACACATAACTGTAGGCGGTGCCAGACTGGGTATATCATGTCAGGGTATAGCACGCGCTATTGCACTAGCCCACCTCCACTCTCTCAAGCCTCCCACTCAGAACAAAGGTGCTTGGCTCTCTGGAGAGTTTCCGGCGGATGTCACACAATATCACGCACTCGCTTGAGCCGGTTGACCAATACTAGCTAGATAACCGGCCTCCCGTCTTGCTGTTAGCGGGAGCCAAAGATGGTTGGCGTCACTTCAGCACGCAACCGCGGGTCTTAGAGAGACCGTTAGATCGCCTCTCCATCCAGGATCTCCTTTTGGCAGCTTACGGGTCGCACCGCACGGCAAACGCGGCGGCCTGATTTGGTCCACGAAGCATATTTTATTTCTGCTCTGCCCTCCGAGGTGTGTGCCTCGGCGAGCACTCCTTCATCCGCCACCCGGGGGACGCGCCACATACGGGCTTCCCCGCATAGAGCATAATTGTCATTATTATTATTATATTTCTTATTATTGTTTTTAGTATTAAAAAGATCATTAATTTTTTCAATATTTTAATTTATATCAGGTAATTTATTTTTATCATTGATACCAATAAAAATGGGTTTGTGATCCGAAAAATAAGTTTCGTACACTCCTGCCGTGAAACTTTGTATAGTTTCATTGGTAAAAGTAATATCTATTTATGTATTAAAATTTGTTGTAGAAATTCTTGGTGGAATTGCTCTTTTTAATTTTTGATTGTTCAAATATGTTTCTATTGAATTATTTTCTAAATAAACTTTTCAAAATGTTCTTTGAAAGTTTCATTACCAACTGAAGGTGATTTATAACCAGTTAAAATATACATGTTTACAATATGTAAAAGTACCATATCAATGTGATGTAAACAATTATTTTTATAGACGTTATAAATATTTTTGTCAATGATGTTATATTCTTTATTTTCTTTAACAAAACAAATGATGCCTTTTGTTGATTTTGTATTATTATTATCTGATCTATATATTATTTTATATCTAAGTATTTCGAAAATATCTGAATCTATAGTACAAGTTTCTGAAAATATGAACATGTCTGCCTGTTTGTACCAGCAATCAGTAATGATATGATTATAATTTTTTTTTAATGATCTAACTTTTTGATAAATTATTATGATTCTTTCTTCAATATATTTTGTGAATAATAGAGATAAACGTTTATTTGTTGTCAAGTTGTTCATTATTGCTTTTATATTATCATCAGATTTAGTTTTATTGAAATTTTTAAAAATTATAATATATATTGTTTATTTTTTACATTATATTTATTAATTACAGCTAGAAATATATTATAAATTAAACATGGAAATGCTTCTACAATTGATAGACTAATTTTCCAGTTGTACAAAGCAAAAAAGCAACATTCTCCAACTAATCAAAGCGAACAAACAGAAAAATTCCAAAAATGCAATGCATCTATAATCTACATTAAATTAAAGAGCTTCATAAAAACTTAGATTATATTACACATACACGTATGCATGGCGCGTAAGGCAAATTATGAGAGTTTTTTTATTTGAGTTTTCTTCTATTTTTTTAACATTTTTGTCCTGGATAATAAACTGTATAATAGTTTATAATACCTTATTGATAATAGATCAATAGATAAGATGTTATAAAAAACACAGATAATAGATCAATAATTAATTGATTTATTGTTTCACTTAGCCCATACTTATTATTAAAATTTAACTGTCACACTAACGTTGAAGTGTATTCAACTGTATACTGTGTTAAATGTTGGGGTGCGGAAAAAGTAATTTCGTTTTTTTTTTTCATATTTTTTCAGGTTTATTTTTATTTTTTAATATAAATTTTGAAAACTAAACAACGATATATGTGCCGTTCTAATCGATAACCTTTTGCCACTTTTCTGGCAAAACCATATTTTTGTCACTGTAGAACTTCTGAGATTTCTGGGCGAAAAACTCAACCAAGTGATTTTCACAGGCTTCTTTTTAATCCAGCTTTACACTACTCGGAGAGTTTTGCAGAGACTGGAACAAATGATAGTTCGACGGGGCAAAGTCCAGGCTATACGGCGGATGTATAAAAAATTCCCAGCTAAACTCTCAATTCTTGACCAGTCATTAAAGATATGTTCGGTCTAGCTTTGTCGTAATGGAAGACAACGCCTCTCCTATTGATCAATTCTGGACGGTTTTTTTTTCAATAGCCTGTTGCAATCGCACAGTAGCAGTCGAATTAATGGTTTGTCCAGGTTCAAGCAGCTCATAATAAACAATACCCTTCCAATCCTACCAAACACTCAGCAATACCTTTCTTCGCGTCAATACGGGCTCCGCAACTGTTTGTAAAGCTTCTCCGGGCTTCAAACACGATCTCTTTAGCACATTATTGTCGCGCGTGGTCCATTTTTTATGGCCCGTAATTATTTGTTTCAAAAATGGCTCGATTTCGTTTCGTTTCAGCAGGGATTCACAAATGGAAACTCGGTCCATTAAATTTTTTGACGTTAATTTGTGTGGAACCCAAGTATCGAACTTCTTTTTGTATCCAGTCTTATGTAAATGGTTCAAAACTGTTTTATAATCGATGTTTGGTTCCATAGCGATGTCGTGAGATGAAATATGGCGGTCTATCTCGATTTATCCAAGAGTTTCATCGACTTTTTTGACGGTTGCCCGACCAGCGCGAGGTTCAGGGCGATCGAAGTTTCCGGAACGAAATCGAGCAAACCTATTCTGACACTGGCGTTTACTTAGTCAGTCATCAATATAAACACTGCACGATTTTCGATGAGCCTGCGCTGCAGTTTTCCTTTCTCGGAAGTAGAAAAGCAAAATGTGGCGAAAGTGGCCTTCTGGAATATGCATTGTCAAAGCGCAATAATCTTTGAATCAGTAAACGGGTGACGCCACTTTGTACTCTAGAATATTCTATAGACTTTAAATTTCTAAACATGCTTTGTGTGGCTTCATTGAATAAGCATTACTATAGATATACAACTTTAACGTCATCTATTAGAAAGAATCGAAATTATTTTTTCCCCGACCCAATAATTATTTAAATGTACATTTTTGAAAATGAATTATATTGATGTCATTTTGACAGTTTATGAATATTACTTTTCAAACTTAGTAAAATTTGTGTTTATTATTTGTTGATTTATTTCCCATTCACTTCTTAAGAGTACTTCAGCAAATATGCATTTGCTGGTCACTTCCTGTTCATTTTCGGTATATTTTCGGTTTATTGCTGGTTATTTTCGATCACTTTCGAATCATTTTGTATTTTTTCCGATTACTTCCGGTCAACTTCCTGTCTACTTCCGGTTGACTTCCGGTCAACTTCCGGTCTACTTGCGGTCTACTTGCGGTTTACCCCAACCCCTAAGGAGTTGGGGATGAAGTGAACTTATAGCCAATTTCAAAGGTGGTGTGCCCCCTTAATTGAATTTGTTAATTCGAGAAAACAAGATAAGTTGCTTCTCACTATTTTTATACTTTTGGTTCTTTAATCCTACCGTAAAACCTCAAATAAGGTCTCAGATGAATTCTTAGGCAAAATCTCATCACGCGTGAAAATATCATATGAGATCTACATAACCCTATAGAAAAAAATCGCGTGACTAATCGCGCGATTCATCTAAAATAAATTTTTCAATAAAATAAAATTGTTTAAAATACAAAATTATTAAGCGTGGTGGCCGATTTAGGTGTTATTTATCCGGATGGTAACGCCTATACTGGCCACCTCGCTAACTAATTTTACATTTTAAACTAATTTATTTTATTTATATTATATAATCGCCGGACAAATCGCGCGATTTTTTTTAGTAGGGAAGATCTATATGAAATCTAATTACGGATTTCAGATAGATTTTGATCAATTTTAATTTTTTTCAATGTTTTGAATCCAATTAATACATTAAAAAAAAATGTTTTTTTTATGTGGCGTAGGCAAAGCAAGCTCTGTTCAAGTGGCCCTCTGACACTAGATCCTCACAAGTACAATTGTAAAACAAAACTTTCTTAGGGCGCGTTAATTAGCCTAGTTGGCTTCTCCTTTTCAGTTTGAAATCTCCGTACATGCCACATCCACGTGGGTGATTAGGAGTTCAGGATCGAACTAGTCTTCTTCTTTCTGCATCATATGGACGGCCTCGTACGGGGTCGAAGCTGTTGATCCTACGGACAGCCTCGACCCCGACACCAACGTTTCTCGACAACAAGTTTATTTAAACTCAGTAAGTTTTCGACAATCGGTAATTGTTAGTTATGGGATGTTAAAAATGTACATACTAACTATTTATTTACATTCTATACGAAACGCCAGTATGTGCAACCCATAAAAAAACCTTTCTAAAAGGTAAAATATTGGCGAATAAAAGTTTCTTATAAAAGTAGTGTAATGTTGAAGAAAGGTATATGTCAAAGAATTGGCAGCGGTTTTTTTACTTTAATTCTAAGTTGATACAATAGTTTGAATTTATTAATATTAATTAATTTTGTATATTTAATAATAAAAATAAACTTATTATGCACTCATCAGAGCATTGTATGTGACTTGTGTATGACATTAAACCAAAATGGAAAATTTCCCTTCTAACGTCTTGGGTAAAATATGATTTAAGCAAATTCTAATAATAAAAGGATGAGTTAAATTTTAAATTACTCATCTAGCTTGGCATTTCCGAAAACATATTTAATTATATATTTTGTATCCGTATTTCAGAAATTATTAGAAAAATTTTTAAAATCTTGATTTCCAAAAACTACGAAGTGCACCACCTGGAACTCGTCATCGGTCACCTCTCAACACATAGACGCCGTCCTCGAATAGTAGTTACATATAGACACCAAAAACTTTAGTTAAAAAAGTAATTTCATACTCAAGATAATTCCTGGAGGCGACGTTAATACTATCCACCTTGGGCACCTCGGACCAGGTACTTCGGAGACCGTTGTCGTCGCGATATTCGTGTTCAGCAACCCCAAAATCCCTGAATAACAAAACTGGACTTATTTCCAATAATATTTACTGAGTTGTAAATTTTTTATTTATGTTTGTATGCAAAAAAGCATTTTTGGATAAGTAATTGATGAATTTAGTTTACAAAGTTTATGAAAGTTCTCACGAATCAAACGCAAATAATTACATTAAAATCCATCTTACTGCTTAAAAATCGATAGTTCATTGCTTTATTTCCTCGACTATTCAAATTTTCGCGCCGTCGATGTTCGAAAGCTACGTGACCAGACGAGATACAAATTTAACTTGCAATATTTCGCTAATAAAGTAATCTTTTAGAATAAATCTTTTTCCCTTTAGACAGATTAAATAAATAGCTTTCAAGTCGATGAAACGGGTATAAGTGCAACAATAACACTGACGCACAAAAAAAAATATCTGACCCCGGCACATGACACATGTATTCCTACGTATTTTAGCTTGCTAAGAACGAATCCGGTACGAAAATTGCTTCATCACCTTCCAGTTTTATTTAGATTGCAAGTATTAATGAGTAAATTCGAGAAATGGACATGTTTGCCAATTTTTCGGTATTTACTAAGTTTACTGGGTAATCTAGTATTGAAAAAAAATATATATCTATATATTTGTTTATTTTGACCCGCAAAATACCAATCTGATGTCAGATTTGATCCATTACCCGCTCTTTTTTTTTAATCAGGAAAATTAGTCAAAAAAAAAGAAAATCAGCTTTTTTTATGATTTTTGCGCCGTTTACCGTGCTTTAAGTCAAACTTTCTATTTAACAGACATTTTTAGGTATGACTACGACACGGAAGTGCCTTATAGTTTCGTGCGCGAAAAATGTGTGAGATGCGATATCTCACGCAATTTTCGACTGATTGGGCTGATATTTTGGGAGGAGTCTGCTCTCACACAAATTATAAGACTTATTTTTTCATCCCGGTCCTCTACGTTTTTTTGAAATACAGGCACAATTTGTTCAATTTTTGCGTGTTTTTTACTAAAAATTTTGGTGTAACATGATTATCTCTGAGAGACTTAAACAATCGGGCTAAAAACTTGTGTGCGAACTCCCCTCATAATATTAATGCATGTATACGCAGAATACGGTCACCTCCAAAAATCGCTAAAAACGGTTTTTAGTCCTAACTCGAATTCTCAGCATTCTAAAAAAAAAAAAAAAAATAGATGGAAAAGTAGTACATATTTGAAAAATACAACTTTTTCCATTAACATCAAGTAATAAAAATGCTTATAACTTGAGTGTACAGCTCAAAATCAATTTTTTACAGCTAAAAAAGCAATTATTCGCCATAAAACTTTTCGGATTTACGTTTTACATGGAAATGTTAAATGACAAAGTTGTAGACATCCTTAAAATACAACTTTTACCGTAGCAAACATTTTTTCCAAACACTTTTTGATAAACAACAACTCTAAAAGCGATTTTTTAGAACCAAAAGCAGTACAGTGCGAGCGCAAAGCGCGAGCGTTACTGGACGTGTCTTATACGCAAAACGCGAAGCTTTTTGCGTGCCTTGCATCACGAAGCGATTCAAGGCGGCAAGCCATCGCGGCCGTAAGGCTGCGCGTAGCGCGCTAGTTTAATATAATTTGAGTCACTGAATACAAATCTGATGTCAAATTCGATCCGAGCCCATACGCTCTTCTTTAAAAAAGTAAAATAAACTAAACACCGGAAAATCTTATACTATACGGGTTATACTACATTTTCCAGCGATCGCAGCTCTATATCTGTTAGCAACTATGCTGATACAGAGATACTTACTACAAGAAGACTTTTGAAAGTTATGGCAGGTACATCAAAAAAAGATTCACTCACGATGCAGGGATTAGGAGACACAGTATCGGTGGCTGGTCTGGGTGGGAAAGCGGGTACGCAGTCGTCGTCATTCAGCGACCGTAGCTATCTATCGGTTGGCAACTTGGCCGCTGGAGAGTATAGGATTACAAGAAGAAGAGATAGGCCGTTTCACATGTGTGCAAAAGACACAGGCATTTTTTATTGCGTCTGTCGAGATTCTGAAGTACGTAAATTACGTAGACAAATAAGTGATCAATTGATAGATATATATAGCAGATGTTTCAAAGTAATTGGTTTTAGTCAGCCAGAAACATATGCTATGAATATCTATCGATATACAAAATAAAATTGGAGGGTGATAAAGCAAATCTCGTACCGTTTTCGTATTTAGTGAGCCAAAATACATAGGAATACACGTGTCATGTACCGGGGTCAGATATTTTTTTTTGTGCGCCGGTGTAATGATATAAATGCGTTTGGAAAATTATTCTGTAGTTAGAGAAAACAATATCTAGTAGAGTATATTAGGAACGCGACCCACATCGTCCTTGTGTCGTATGTACTTTGTATACTTTTGATCGCCAGCGCGGCGCTGTTGCGCCCCTTGATAAATAAAAGACCTAAAGAGTCGTATCTGCTCCACCAACGCTGCATCGAGCCAATATTTTTAATATGAAATTCTACGTATTGAATTTAAGTTCTAGTGCAAAAGCAGTATCGCAATTCAAGAGTCGCGGCTGGGGAAGAGCTCCTGATTCTGCATAGTAATAAACTTTGGTGGGTTATGGGAAAAGATAAACAGGAAATTTATTGCTCTTAATTTTGCCTACTATTAGGTTCAGCAAACTTTTCTTCGTCACTTGGTTCTCACATGTGCGAATCGACAGTGCAATTTATAGCTTCAGGCCAACACAGTTAGGAGTGGTTCTATAATCATTCCTAGACTGCCACCGACCTCAATTGGGAATTTACTCCACGGGCTATATAGGTCAATCACAGTGAGAAAAGGCCAATCTATGACTGCTAAGTGAGAGAGTCGAAGGTGAGAGACGTTAGCGTGGGCATATTAATTGTATATGCTTTGAGTTCCTTCGGTAGACCTCGGTAAAGCGTTGGTTTTGTGGATAATAATTGGCGAAATCCCCATCAGCCAGTAGATGGTGTGACGAGTACCGTTTTGGTACAGAATGAAGATTATAATACTAAATATATTATAACAAGCGCCTTTGTCTTAGTGGGCACGAGTTTTCAGCGGCTCGAGGCTCTAGGGTTTGCACGGGAGCGGGTGTTCAACGCGTCGTAACTTTGCTCCAGCCCTTTGCTTAGTTAGCTTGCATTCTAAAATATATTCATATTCTATTGCTCGTGTTTTTTGGTCAGCTATTTTAGGTTGTATTTATTTTTTATATATACTAGCAAGAAACGCTCGCTTTGCTCGCGATTTACAAATTAATTGTAATGATATTTAATTATTTGACGTGTAATTAAATATACTATTAAATATTAAATGTACACTCGATGATAAATTCTAACCAATCAAACGCAAGATTTCAAAAACTTTTAGCGAGAATTAATTACCGTCGAGTATAAATAAATATATTCAATATAGTCAACATTCTATAAAAGTAGTTATGGCTACTAGTATACTTTAAAGTCTTAAAAACAGAAACAGACGCTGGAAAGATTAAATGCTTCAATTACTTCTTTGGAAAAGTATAAATCATTACTCTTATACTTTTGATGAGCACAAAAAAATTAAAGGTACGGTTTATTCTTTTGTGAAGATTCAATATCACAGTTTTATTTTTTGAAAATAATAAAATATGCCTTCGTCATTTCAAAAGAATAAATGTCAAGTTTTATTCTTTACCAAAGATTGAATCGAGCGATTTCATCTTTATCAAAGAATAAAATGTATTCTTACGATTCAAAGAATAGACCGTTGTTGTTATTATTAACAAACAAAAGAATTATACATGAACATTGATTGTTAAATGATATTATTTATTAATAGTTTGAATGTCCTGATGTATCAAATAAAATAAATTCAATGCACGACTGGATCTGCAGGTAACATCTTGTGATATGCATGAATACATACAGAATTCGTCATTTTATATTTACAAACACAATTATAAAGCTTTGAAAAAAGAGCATAGCTGCACAAACAACTATTTGCAGCATCCTTTTCATCTGGACCAAATCTGCATATTACATCTTGTGATATGCATGGATACATACAGCCTTCGTCATTTTATATTTACAAATAAATAACTTAAAAAAAAAGATTATATTTGCACAAATAATTATTTACAGCATACCTTTTATCTGGACCAATCTTAAAATAATCTTTATTAATCTATATGTATGCATGTATTATGTGTATACATATGTATATATGTCATAATATATGTCGAAAATATAAATACCAAAACATTAATTCTTTCTATTTTTGCTTCTCCCTAAGAGAAAACTTTGTAATAGTAAAATATTCAGTTCCGCTAAAACGTCGTACAAACTCATTTGAAGGTGTTTAGAGTACATATCTATGGTTTTTAGAAAATGTCCGTGCGGATGGCTCTGTGTATGTGTGTGTGTTTTTTTTTTATGTGGCGTAGGCATAGCAAGCTCTGCACAAGTGGCCCTCTGACACCTGATCCCCTCAGGTACTATCGTTGAACAATACTTCCGTGGGACCCGTTATCTAGCCCTTTTTTGGTTTCTCCTTTAAAGTTTGACATTTCCATACATCCCCCATCCACCAAGGTAATTAGGGGTTAAGGATCAAACTCGTCTACTTCATTCTGCATCGTCCAGCCGTCTGCTTCCTGCAGCATCGTTCGGTCGTCTACTTCGAGCAGCATCGACCGGCCATCCACTGGACAGACTCAATCTCGACACCTACGTTCCTCTGCATCGGGTGAGGGAGTCTGGTCTCAAATCAGTTCCCTACGTTCCTCAGCATCGGTCTGAGGAGCACTTAGAGGTACTCAACTCTAGCTTCTACGTTCCTCTGCATCTATCAGGGGAGTGAGAACTCAACTCTGTGACCTACGTTCCTCTGCATCAGTCCGAGGAGCGTTTCGTATCTACTGCCTAGTGGCTTTCGTCTAGCAACAGTTTTACTCAGCTGTTTCGCCTTGTCCTTCCCTTATTTTCTCTTCGTCATTTCTAACCTACTTGAGAATGGTCCTTACGTAGTTGTTTACTGCACACCAGCCATCCTTCGACGCTAGCATAGCTGTCATCATTGACTCAGGGGTCACTCTAGTCTGCAGGTAACGCTCGAGTTCATTCGTTCCATTTCGTATCGCGAACAGTTACAGAAGACATTCTCCGCATCTTCGTTTGATTCCAATCATACTGGGCAATTTGGATTATCCTCTATCTTGAAGCGGTGTAGGTAGGCTCGAACGCACCCATGTCCGCTCAAAAACTGCGTAAGGTAGTAATTCACTTCCCCGTGTCGTCTATTGGTCCAGCCAACAATACGTGGTATAGGGCGGTGCGTCCATCACCCCTTTCCACTGGAGTCCCATCGTCTTTGCTACTCAGCTAGGGTTTGTTCCTTTGCGGATTTCCAAACTTCCTTTTGAGTATTGTCACCACGCCGGCTTTCTTCGTATATATTCTTTCGTTCTTTTGCTAGAAGGTCAATAGGCGGCATACTTGAAATAACGCACACTGCATCTTCTGATACTGTTCGGTAGGCAGAAGCGACCCGCAATGCACTTCTATAAACTGTTGACAGCTTTCGTGCATAGGACTTCACCAACGTAGCGTCCGCCTATATTGGGGCACCGTATAACATAATTGATGTAGTTACACTAGCTAGGAGTAACCTTCGACCTTGCGTTGGCCCACCTACGTTTGTCATTAGTCGCGATAGTGCAGCACCGACTTTTGCTGCCTTATTGCTGACCCTCTCGAGATGCTGCTTAAACGTTAGTCTGGCGTCCATGGTGATTCCCACGTACTTAATGGTCGGCTGAGTGTCTATTTCGTGTACGTCTACTGACAGCGTTATTGTCTCTATTTTCTTCCTACTAGATAAGGATAGCCTCCGTTTTATGGCTAGCAAGCTCAAGTCCAGTCTGCTTTAACCAATCGTGGATTATGCCTACTGCCTCGTTATCAATTACCGTCACCTCTTCCTTTTGCTTTGCTACTACCACTACTGCAATGTCATCTGCAAACCCTACAACCGTTGCCCCTTCGAGTAGCTCTAGCCTAAGTACTCCATCGTACATGATGTTCCACAATAATGGGCCAAGTACTGACCCTTGTGGGACCCCTCCGGTTACTTGATAGGTTTTCTTACCGCTCTCTGTGTCATACAAGAGGGTTCTGTCTTTCAGGTAGTCAGACATAATCCTTCTTATATATGCGGGTACTTTTTTTCGTAGTGCCTCGTGTATCTTGCCCTAGCTGGCTGAGATAAACGCATTTTTAACATCGAGCGTAATAATAGCACAGTACTTCGTGAATCCTTCTTTCAATCTTTTTCCTTTTATTGCAGTTCTAACGGTGTCGACTACCAAGCTTACGGCGTCAAGAGTGGAGCGCGTTTTCCTGAAGCCGTTGTTCCGGACGTAACCGAGGGCTACTAGGGATAGCAAGTACGGCGTATTTATTCTTTATAAATAATATATTCTACCTATTAGTAGTTTTAGCGAACGTTTCTCCGTCATTTGGCTCTCATATGCGCGAATCGACAAGGCAATTCGTGGCTTCAGTCCAATACGGTTAGGAGTGGTTTTATAATAATTCCTAGACTGCCACGACCTCAGTAGGGAGTTTACTCCATGGATTTTGAAGGTCACTTTCAGTGCGGAGAGGCTAAAGGGCCGATCTGTGACTGCCAGGCCAGAGAGTCGAGTGGCGAGAGGCGTGCGCGCGGGCACATGACTGAGTGTATATAGCTATAGATATAGAGGAGTGCGCGCACTGCTTCGAGTCCCTTCGGTAGTCCTCGGGAAAGCGTCTTTGTTTTAGCGGACCCGAGTTTTCGGTGGCGTTTAATGAGTAGAGAGTCAGTTCTCGGCGACAACTTGTGAGAGAAGGTCACACAAGGACCTGATCGTTAGGAGATTTCAATAAATTCATAATATCTGATCAACAATGATTTCACAGTTTATTTTTGAACCTTAATGTAGTCTTGTCCCATACAGCCGTATTGATATTCCGCTAGTTTGCCTGGTTTTTCAATGACTTGGCCCATTCTAACGCCGATTATGCGCTCTAAAATCTTGCCCGGGGTGTCTAGCATGCAGAGTGGTCTGTATGAGGCAGCTGTTCCAGGTGGCTTATCTCCTTTTGGTAGTAGCGCCAGGCGTTCCAGTTTTTAGGAAACGTCCCTTCTTCGAGACATGAATTGTACAAGTCCACAAAGACATCGGGGCGTGCCTGTATAGCTCGTTTCAATGCAACATTGGGTATGCTATCCAGACCTGGAGCCTTGTTGTTCCCAATTCTTTTGCATGCAGCTAGCAATTCCTCTGTGATTGTTGGAATGATTTCGTCATTTGCCTCCGCTTTAGGGATAACTGTTACTTTCAGTTGAAGGGGAAACAGTGTGGTGACAATACGGTCCAGCCATTTCGGGTTCTTAGGAGGGGGGATATAACCTCCCATTATCTTCTTCATTACTACTTGGTATGGTCGCCCCAAGGGATCCAGCTCAACCTCGTCCTGTAACTCTAAGGCACCGTCGTTTATTTTCTCGGATTTTTTTTTGAATATCCGTTTAACATCCTTCATTTCTTTATTGAGGGCGTCTAATATTTCTCTACCACGACCAGTCTTGTAGTATTTCTTCCGAGCCCGCTGTTCCCATCTTCTGGTTCGATGACACTCTCTGCAGGCCGCGTCGATTTCTTTATCCCACCAGTATACTGGCTGTCGCCTAATGTGTGTGTAAGTATACCCTCATAATTCTGGAACCACGCGATTGATCGTAATAAAATTTGGCATGCATATATGTTTTCTGATACTGAATTTTGTGAATTTTTTTGACCATTTTATGGCCATCTTATAGCTATTTTTCGATTTTTGAAAAAATATTTTTGCTTTTTTTTAATGATATGATTTATACAATATATTTAACCATAGTGTACCTAAAAGAACATAAAATTGCCTATTTTTCCCGCAAGATTTTCCAGATTGGCTGTTCCGTTCAATTGTTATGATAAAATTTTGACAACGATTTTTTGAAAAAATTTAATATCTCCAAAACTAAATTGTCAAACGTTTTGGAAAAGTTTATGACAATATAAAACGATAATATCTATTTGCTGTATAAATTTTAAGCCAATTTGGCGTCTAGTTTTTGAATCGAAAACCGAAAAAATTGGATTTTCTATGTCGTACGATTACGGGAGTAAAAAGGCTTTAATTAGGTTTAAATTTTGGGAAAAGATCTTTTTCTTACCTTGGTTAAGTTCTTTTTGCAGCTTATGAAACCAATTAGTTTAAAAGGTATTAAAATTGAAATTCTTTGTTTCTCACCCTGTATACCCTGTATAACTGAAAATTACTATTTTTGTTAAACCTTATATCTAAAGTTTAGAATGTTTTAAGAAAATTCATGATTTTTGAATAATATTTTATCTATTAAAACTATAAATTTTGTTGGAGGAAGCTAAGTGCCAAAGAATTAGCAGCGGTTTTTTTAAATTGTTCTCACAGCTTCTAATGCATCTGGACCAAATCTTAAAAATGTTTCATGGTAGAAATGTAGATTTCTATCATATATACCTGTTTATCTAATTTAATAGTTTTTTTATTATAAAATACATTTTAGTTTTGGGGAATAAATGCAAGAAAAAATCCAGACGGATGTACGGACGAACGGACAGTTTTTAATCGCTTTTATTGCTAAACACTAATTGAAATTTGATATAATTGAAATTTTTTCTGGTGACCTGAACGATTTAAGTTCAAAGAATATTCTTATTGTAAAATAGATTCAATTTGTTTATTTTTTATTTTATAAAAGTATTATATTCGAAATTCGTTGAAAAAATGTCATTGTTATCCACATCCATTGGTACGATTCTTTCAAAACGATTAATACATTTATCAGTTGTTTTGTCAGCTAAACTTATTATTTTAAAGACATTATACATTATTTTTTAAATGATTTTAAAAATTTTTTAAGAAGTTCAGAAGTTTTTTTGTGTTGGCTTCTAAAAGAGTTAATTAATGATAGTAATGTTTCTTAAAATTGTAATTTCATGCAATAGTGTCAGAATTAATTTTATTTTTAGAATCTTTTGATATTGGAAAAATGATCTCCCCAAAAAAAACTTTTTTCAAAAGTAAAAACCTCGGCAAGAAAAAGTAGTGAAATCTATAAACATAAAAATACCAAGTAAATATTTTTTTTTTTTCTATATGCCCTAAGATAAAACTAAAGTTAAAAGCAGCTTTCCTAAAAAATATCCAAAGGCGTATAGCAAAAACAAAACATTTACTTGACATTTTTATGTTTAAAGATTTCACTACTTTTTCTTGGCGAGGTTTTTACTTTTGAATAAAGTTTTTTTTGGGGAGATTTCACATCTTTTACAAAGCATATTCTCCTTGAAATCTTGATCTATTTGATAGACAATAAGCTACTACTCTGGTAGAAATCTTGAGGAGTTGTTGCCGATTAATATCCGAATTTGAGAAATTACACGAATTAATTTGAACCGTTTTCGCCAGTTACCCCGTGATCTGGTGACGTTAACCCGTGGAAAACTTTGTAACGACCCGCCAAGCAATATGAATTTAAAATTTTAGGTTATGATTTAGTGCAAGAAAATAGATCATTTAATATAAAATCGAAATTATTTATTAATAAAGACATTAAACATTTAACTAAACATTAATTTGAAAATATTTATAAATGAAAGCTTACATTTTTATCCAGTCATTTTTAATTAAGTAACATCAAAATTTTATATCTTACCTCTGGTAGCTGATGTCCAAGTTCAGTATTACTATTCCATTTGTGTTGTATTAAAGCTAGATATCTGAATTTTTGTACAGATATTTGTTAAACTGTTTAGAAATTAGTCACCGTAACAGTTTTTACTTAAATGTCCTAGTTGGAATTGTCAGCTTGAGGGCTATGAGAAATTTTGGATTTGGCGGGTGACATTTCTTGTTAGGCTTGTTCCAGAGGATCTAATAACTCTAGCCATTCATATTTCTGGTTTCTAGTGTATTTTTATATCTAGAAAGTTATTTAGAAATTGTAGTTTATTCTTCTTTGTAATTTCGCGCTACCGCTGATGGACGGGACACAGGAGAAGGCGACTGTGACGGAAGAATGGGTGTACACGAGGAGAGAGAAGAGGCAGGGAAGTTCGGTGTCACTGTATTTATTATCCCAAAATATCAGAGCTCCGCTCGCTTGAAGAGTCACCGGTGGTCTGCCCGCTCGCTCGTCGACGCGACTCCTCGACGGCGAGCGGTTCCACGTGCCGAAGTGCAGCGTTGCACTTCTGCACGCGGAAACTTTCGGGCCGCGGTGTTTTTCATCTGACGATGCGTCTGGCGCATCGTCGGAAATGCAGACCATCGGAGATGCCGCCGGAGAGCCCAAAGCTCGTCCGTGACACGTCCGAGGTCGCGTGGGCAGACGTTCCCGTCGCCCGAAAAAAAAACAGTATTATGCAAACTTATGCAAAAAATAGTCAGAACACCGCGCCGAAAAGTGTATGTCATTGCATGTCGACCGTGCTGCCAGCGGTGGCGCCCCGCCGACGCATGATAACTCATATTAGTAGGTCCCTGTTTTACCGACAGAGTATTGCCTATCGACCATGCTGCCAGCGGTGGCGCCCCCCATAAACCAGTGTTGTCGGCGGTGGCGCCCCCGTTACCGACCCCCCCCCCCCCTCCATAGCTCAGAGTGAGTATCGGTAATTTACTTTATCGACCTGGGATGCGATGGATAATTTAGAATAGGATTTGTAGGATTAAAGGTTAAGATTAATAAATAAATACATCAAAATATTCATTTTTATTTTACTTTATTAAAAAAAAGATAGGTACATAAAACATTATTTGTAAAGACATGTATATTATAAAATCTTTCAGAACTTCTTATAAACTTGATGTTCTGAGATACTTTCCAGTAATTCATAAGATCTCGTGGTGTTTGTAAATCACCGAAACTATCAAAGTATGTAACCTCATTACCAATTTTTCGATAAGCTACCCAATGCCAGGTCCACTTGCATCATCCAGATTAATGACTGCCGATTCTCTGGCTCGACAACCGTTTGAAGACAGAGCATTTTTCATAAAAACTCCTCGAAAATTTGGTATATTCATTAGGTTTACATATTTGAGCAGATCGTAGTCGGTAAGTGCACGTTTAGGCAATCTTATTTCATCAAAGATTTTTTCCTTCCTTTACACTTTTTGTTCTTCTTCTTCAGAAAGATGCCGAAACCTTTACGATGAGGTTTTAGAAACAGTCCTTTACCGAGTGCCAACATTTCAATTTTTTCATTCTGTCTTTTTTACTCTTCCATTTGTTTCTTAGCAGCACTTGCTTTATTTATTGCTTTAGCGATTCCCGCAGCTCCTCTTGCAAGTGAGCCTACTGCACTGAGACCAGCAAAAAGTGGGATAAGTGCTGGAAGAAAGCCACCTACTTTGCTGGGAACAGGCAATATGCGTGAAACATTAACTTTACTTTTTCCAGCAACATTTTTCACATGCTCTCGAGCCATCTTTAGTATTGACTTTATCATAGAGCGAGAATCGTTGACAGGAATGATAGGTTTTCCCATTGACTTGATCAAATTTTTCAGTGTAATCTTTTTCTTTGAAATCGTTTTCTTAAGTTTATTAGATCTACGCCTGCCAACTCCTCTTACTCCTCCTCTTCCAACACCCAAACCAAGCTTTGCTTTTAACTTCATGGTATTTGCTATAGCGAAAGCTGTCGCTTTTTCTTTCAAACCAGCGTCTCTAGATTTCACTCTCTGCTACGCCTTCTCTGCTAAAATCTGATCAGCTGCGTTTCTCTCTTGAATGTTATCAGGATTTTTTGAGTAGGCAATATCGTGTTCCTTACAAGCAGCGTCTAGAGGATTTATTCCTGAATCACCACGAGCTAAATGTTTAGCAAGTTTAGTACCTGGACCACAGTACTGATAACCAGGCACATGAAGTTCAATGGGTAATTTATTAATCAATGTATTCACTAAACCTGTACCTTTTTTCTGATGCATGATACTAGCTCTTAACAAGCTCATGCGAGACTGACTGAGGGTACTATAAATGCTCATATTTATAATATATCGAGTCAGTCGTGATATGAAATTTTAAGAAGCATGATGGATCTTAAGAAGGAGGCAGCAAAGTTGCCAGTAGTTAATTTCGATCTCTTGACCCAGCAGCAGCAAAAAAAACAACACAATCGTCATGGAAAATTGCTACCTAACAGTATAAGAGCAGTATTTTGTGGTCCGTCTAATTGTGGTAAAACGAACGCACTCTTATCTCTAATCATTCATCCTAATGGTTTGAGATTTGAAAATATTTACGTATACTCGAAATCTTTGAATCAGCCTAAATATAAATTTTTGGAACAACTTGTTGAGCCTCTAGAAGGTATTAAATACTTATCGTTCGGTGAACACGATCTCGTCGTATCACCTGATGAAGCTCAACCCAACTCAATTTTTATCTTTGATGATATTGCCTGTGAGAAGCAGGATAATGTCAAAGCTTTTTACTGCATGGGCAGGCATAAAAGCGTGGATTGCTTTTACTTGTGTCAGTCGTATGCGCAAGTACCGAAACATTTAGTGCGTGACAACGTCAACTTGTTGGTAATTTTTCGACAAGATGATATGAACTTAAAACATGTTTATAACGACCATGTTAATACAGATATGACATATCAACGCTTCAAATATATTTGTTCAATGTGTTGGAATAATAGCAATCATAGTTTTCTCGTTATAGACAAAGACCGTGATATCAATGATGGTCGCTACAGAAAAGGCTTTGATCAGTTTGTAATAAATATACAGAATACTGAATAAATTTAGCATTTGATTATGAGACTCTAAACTATCAAGATGTCTGATTTTGATCAACAAACTGTAGTTCTACGTGAAGTTGAGAAAGCTCGTACAGCTTTGAAAAGAAAGTACGATTTGGTAGTCACATAAATTGGAGGTGGAAAAAAATTTGGAGGACTCGTTCAAACCGCTTGTGAAACCACTGGAAAAGCCAATCGATGTAAGTGAGCATATTAAACAAGAAAAGAGTTTATCATCAGTGGTAGTTAAAAAAGAAAAACGAAAGATGAGAAAATTAAAATTAGAGCGTATTGAAAATAATAAAAAAGACTATGATGATGATGCTGATGATGATGATGCTGATGCTGATGATGATGATGATGATGAGGATGATCCTGGAGAATCAGCTTTTGACTCAGCTGTGGGCGATTCAGATATTTCAGATCACGAAAAAACTGTTATTCAAAATAACGCTGCAAGTGTTTCAGATGTTTCGGTTGTTGCTTAAGGGACAAACACGAGCCTTAGATACAGTATATGGAGTGCGAAAAATGCATGATAATAAACTAACGATTGGAAATACTCCTATAAGTTTTGACAAAGATAAAATTATCGTTGGCAATAAAGTGTATGAAAAAGATCTCGGTCTTGTGGAATTGTTGTTTAAGAAATATCCTGATGACACTTTAATCACTGACAATGATAAGAAGAATTATGCTAAGATTTTAAAGACACAAATGCACACAAAAGATACTATAAATCGAAGGAAGATATTCGTGAAAAAGCAAGTAAGAAATATACTGATTTTGTGAGTAAAATTCTCAAGGTTGGTAAAAGTGGTAAGGGGCTTATATCATATAAGATCGCTCATAAAAATACCCATACTGAATACCGTTATTGGGATGATCCAAATGAACTTGTAGATCGTTTAAGATTACTTATAGCTGAAACATCTGCTGGCAATAATAACCATGTCAATGAAATACAGTCGATCATTGAGGAGCTTCGTGAAGCTGAAATTATTTCGTAACAACTCAGTATCGAAATGAGTATTGATGTGTTTGGACGTCAACTAGTCCTTGCAGGCACATCTCGAGGACCGCCTGGACTAGGATTCAAGCTGACTAGTAATGGAAATTTTGATTTAGAGAATCGAAAACTGTGTTATGTTGGTGATGCTGTGGATCAAGATGATGCTGTAAATTTAAAGTCTGTAAAAAAGTTGATTGAACAAAGAGCTGATAAATTTGAAAAAGATTTACAGGAAGTGGAGAGTCTAGTAAATGATAAAATTATAAATACTGAGACAGAATTTTCTAGAATAAATAAAACGCTTAGAGATTTGCAAGAGAAATTACAAATCTTGGATTCTGGAATAAATAAACCTGTAAATCATAATGAAAGTAGGACTAGTGGAGGAACTTCATAAACCTGCTCGACGTAATTATCCACGTCGTTCTTTTCTCAGCAAAAATATCGATGAAACTTGGCAAGTAGATCTTGTTGAAATGATTCCATATGCCAAGCAAAATAAAGGGTTTAAGTACCTGCTCACAGTTATTGATGTATTCTCAAAGTATGCTTGGACTGTGCCAGTGAAACAAAAAACTGGAAAATGTGTAACTCAAGCTATGAAATCAATACTATTGCAAAAAAGAGTGCCCAAGAATTTGCAAACAGATCGTGGAAAAGAATTTTACAATAAAGATTTTGACAAACTAATGAAAAGTTATAAAATTCATCTATACTCTACCTTCAGTAATCTTAAGGCATCAATTTGTGAACGTTTTAATCGCACTCTAAAAAGCATGATGTGGAAGTTATTTAGTCTGCGTGGTAGCTACAAATGGTTGGATATCTTACAAGATTTAACATTGCAGTATAATAATAGTCGACATCGGGCAATAGGAATGAAGCCTGCAGAAGTAGACAAAAGCAAAGTTAATCGTATTCTTAATCGAATTAATAGGAAAAAGTCAAACAGCCTAAATTTGTTTAAATGAGCTAAATTTAAAATTGGAGATAAAGTACGTGTAAGCCGAATCAAGGAGGCTTTCGATAAGGGCTATCGATACACCCAATTGGTCAACTGAAGTCTTTACAATAACGCGAGTTTCACCTACGAAGCCCTATACTTATCATCTAAAAGATTATCAAGACAAACCAATAGCTGGAGGATTCTACGAGGAAGAACTTCTCAAGACTAAATATCCAGATGTCTATTTGATTGAGAAAGTTTTAAGAAAAAGTGGTGATAGAGTTTATGTAAAATGGTTAGGTTTTGACGATACTCACAACAGTTGCATTAATAAAAATGATATGTAAAAAAAGAAAACATTAATAAATTATAATTGATGTAAAATTTATTGTTCATTTATTTACATGTCCTTCAATTTTTTTACAAGTACTGGCAATATAATTTCATTTATTTGTAAAATTCTTCTCCTAAAACATTCTCGATCGCGTGCAACCTGCTCCCACTTGCCACATCGAGCTTCATGATGCGCAAATTTCCATTTATACATCAAGTGTATGGTTGGTTCTTCCTTGAATCGTACACGCTTCTCTTTGCTGGAATCAGACGTTTCTAAATTGAATTTTTCGTGAAATATGTGCGTATGTGTATAATTCGAACTTACCCATTTTGTAATATTTTATAGTGCCCCCAGGCAAGCGTATCAGTAGTATTATCTTGAAGAAATCTTTTATCATCGTAAGGACTGAGAGCAATCTTCCTCTGTCTAATGGTCTCCACCTTGTGAAGTTTGGATCTTATAGCGTACTGCTCTCGACTCTGAATGCGTGAATTTCGTAGACAGTCCAAATAGTCATTAAATTCAATGGTTTTCTTTACAACTAAAGCTTTGATACCCTTGATTTTTTTCATACTATCTTGATTATTAACACGTGTTCTGTACATTTTGCTTCTCAATCCAACAAATTCTGTAAGAATCTGACCATTGCATTCATCGTTCATAAGTCCTACGACCTTTTTATTAACACATGGCATATGAAATACATTGTCTGTCGGATAATCTGATGTATCGAATTTATGAATATTCTTCTTCTTCTCTCATCACATTTAACAGCATATATAAAACTATCAGTATATGTGTATAATAATTTACAATTATCTTTGTACATTTGCCGTATATAATTATAATGAAAATCATACATCAGTGTCTTGGAGGGATCTAAAGCTACAAGCCCAACATAGATTGGCTTATTCTTAAGTATATCAGTCTTATTTAACTGTATTGCAACTAGATTCTCATTAAATATGGAACTACTGTGAAAGTTTGGCTTCGAAATTTGAGCTTCGACACCATATCTTCCATCGTATTTACTCATTAGTTTGACTGTAACTCGTTTTCTAATATTTTCCATGGTCTTGCCAAATACAGCATTATTCATTAGTTTGAAAATGTTTTTTTCAAATTCATTTTTTGCTACTGCCCTCATACTAGTGTTCAAATCAATATATGATTTGAGCCAGGGAGGCTGCTTAAATTTTAGAATTTTATGTATTTTAACGAGTCGAAGACCGTTTGAAAGAGCTTGTTGCAGAGCAATATAATGAATAACGTAATTTCTTTTAGGTTGAAGTGTAGCTAAAAGTTTTTCCTGCTTAGATCCCGGAGGTTTTGCATGTTCTGGACAGAATGGTAAATCATTATGATCATCGTGTATTTCAGGAGGATAATCTAAATCTACTTCTAAAATATAACCATGAGAAGCGTCTGATGCGATGGAAAACAATTCAAAACTTTCACAATTTTCAAGCCACTGAAATTCATCATACGGAAGATACTGTGAAATCCCAAATCCGTATAAATTATTTGTATCTAAATAAATCAAGTATTCATTTGCTTTATCTTTATCATACTTTTCAAGCATGTACTTATGATTAGCTGCTGCATACCGATTAGAGCACTGACTCAAACCACCTCGAATTCCTCGTTCTATAAAAAGTACCATGTCAATGTCTGTTAGAAGTTTTAATTGTACACCTGTATGTTTGAGCATAGCGTCCCAGGAAAAGACTGGAGTAGTGTAGTAATGAGCAGGATCTAGATTATAAACATTCATGCTCTGATCTCGAAAATTTTCGAAAACGTCTGCTAACAGCAAAACATCAGTCTTCATATAAAGATCTGAGTACTCGCCAAGTGTTTGTATATTAAATGTACTCCATACATTTTGTGCATGCTCATAATCTCGATCAGATATCGATGAATCATTGAGAATGCTGAAAAAATCCTCTTTTTCAGGCAACTTACACTCTTCTAGTTTTTCCCATGACCTTATATACTCATAGGGTAAAACACCTTTTCTTGTAAGCAAGTTTATTTGTGTCGTACTCAGATCACTAAATTCTTTATTAACAATTGAATAGTCTTGAAGATATGATGCTAATTTTTCAAGTGATGTAGGCATAAATCTAAATGAATCTAAAAATCTTTTCTTAATTTTGCTGTTTTCTACATGCTTCGTAAATGAAATATATTTTTCTTTTGTCAGAGGTAGTAAATCAATCTGTCCTGGAAAATGGTTTGATACATCAGTAATAATAAAGTGTGCATCATAACCACTTAAATTATGATACACAACTGGAACTATTTTTGAATCTTGATAGTTTAGATTGCAGGTAGCATGTGCAGCTCCTAAATATTTTCCAGTGAGATGGCAGTGATCACGCACCTTTGCATCATCATTCAACAATTTTTTTACAAATATGACACGTTTTTGAATCATAATAACCTATTAATTCAGTCTGAGATAGAACTGGCATAGGTAAAGGGTTCGCATATAAATCACATTTGTTTTTCTATGTTTCTTAACTGTTCAGCAAACCATTTTGACGCTTCAGGTCCTCTATAAAAGTCATATTTTGATAGTGAATCGTTGTAACTACATTTCATATAGTAACCTATATTATAAATTTCATGACTTTGTTTTTTCATCTTGACTTATTGGTTTTAACAAACATTCACAGTCTGCATAGATTATGAAAGGTAACTTTTCATTGTAGCGATGATTTTTAAACATTATCAAACTATTTTCTTCATTAGGCAGTCTAATTCTACATTTATTTAATATTTTGCAATGCTCTTCATGCTTTATTAAGTCATGTTCTTTATAAAAAAAATTTAAACATCTATCGCAAACATAGAGTTTCTTTTTTTCTATTTGTTAAATTATTACTGATTAAACGTAACAGACTTTTAATGTATACATAATGTAATTGAGATAAAAACTCATCACTTTCATCAACATCACCACCATCTAAATTATCATTTGTGAGTAAAAGAAGATTGATATGATTACTCTTTTTACATGATGTTAAATAGAGAGGTGTAATATCTTTGTTATCTAGACCAAACACATTTATTGATATTGCATTATTTTGCTTTTCAAATCTAGGGATACTTTTCAATGATACTGGCAACTCAATACCTTTCATATTTAAAATGTTTTCATACTGAATATAACTATTCAATCTATTAGAATGATTTCTATGTTTTACTGGATATAATGCAGATAAAATTGCCCATATAAAGCATTTGTTATCATAATTTTTAACATCTATGCATGCTTTCCTTTTCTCTACGAATTCTGGTAATGGTATATAAGAGCTACCGGCACGCATTGGATTAAATTTATTTATATTTATCTGTATGTTTTCAATAGAATGTAGAGTCCAACCAGAATCACGTTCTTGAAATTCTTCAATATCTTATTCAATAACATTAGACTTGAACCATTTGTTAGGGTAGTAATAAATTTACCGAACTAACAAAGTAATGTTGTATGATTATGCGGATGATAGCTTACTCTCCCATACGGGGGAGATCAGTACTTCGCACTGATTGTCGCGGCGGAGCTGTTTGCGTGATGATAAAACACCAAGGAAAATTAAATTATTAACGAGAACGACTTACTTGTGTTTGTTAACGGGGATGATCCAAAGGTTGACGATCAAAACTCTCAAATCAAGTAATCTCTTAGACTCAATTATTTCAGAAAATTCCTTTATTTGTTCCTGGAGACTTCAAATAAATTTCAAATGGAATGAGACAAAATTTCGGTAAATGATGATCAAGACGGAATCACAATTAAGACTAAAATCCAAATTAAAGACTCAGAAATATAATTATAAAATTGAACTCTTGAATAGCGTCCTTACTCTTGGATCGCACATACAGGAATGAAAAATCGGGGGAGGCGAAGCTTGAAGAAAGCGTCATGGCTTTCTTCCACGCAGGGTCTTTACTTCTCCTTCGCACTTCAGTTTAGCCGCGCTCTCTTTCTTACTCATTAGGCCTTATGGGCGTAAGTACGGTCAACGGCTAAACTGTAGCGTCGACTGTGCACGCGCGCTTTCAGCCGAGGGAGGAGAAGTTTGTTTTGGTTTAGGCTTACTTCTTGCGCTCGTTAAGCGTCGAAGTTTTAGGATTTTTCCTGCTGTCTTTGTTTCATTTAATTTAATGTTTCTGAATATTCATCCAGTAACTTCGTCACTTAACATCCTCCCCCCTTCAAACGTTTGTCGTCCTCGACAAACGACTATACCCTTTCTCTTATTTTTGATGGAAAATTGTGGATTTAGGGTAGGATCAAGCTTTTTAATTTTTTTTTTGTATTTGCTCTAACCTGCAGATATTGAATTGTGCCTATGATTTGAATTATTGGTATGGTCATGCGTCGTTTATTCTTGGACCAAAATTGGATCCATTGAACAAGCTCTGCGGTGTTCATTCGATGAAGCAACGACGTTGCTTTTTCCTTGAATGTTCAGAACATTCAAGTTCATGCATGGGTTAGGTTGGCTTTCCTCAAAAAAAAAAAAATATATATATATATATATATATTTTGGAAGCTATTGGTAAGCAATCGGCAAGATTTCTTTCTCTTTTTTTTATATTAGGCTTGTCAACTTTTAGCTTGTTTCAGGATGATGATATGGGTTTGGGTGGATTGTTTCTTTGTTTTTCTTTCTCTTACCTTGTAAGCTTGGTTATGGCTCTGCTCCGCGGTCACACAAACTGTCAAGGATGGTCTCGTACAATCTAGACTTATTTTTGAATCTAACTTATGTGTTATTGTTAGTAATACGTATCGCTTTATTTCTGTTATAACCTGCTACTAATATTTTTATGTGGATTACTTCTTGTTATGTGTTCGCTTATCGCTAATCACTTATTTACTAATTTTATATTTCATTTTGTTAGTGTGACTTAATAAATAATTCATTTTGTTATTGCTTATTCTCTAATATTTATATCATTGTATATTATATTGTTTTGGGTAAGGGTCTATTTTAAGAAAAAAGGTATGTGGTTCTACATTTT
The DNA here is from genome assembly GCF_009193385.2 of Nasonia vitripennis. Classification (NCBI taxonomy): domain Eukaryota; kingdom Metazoa; phylum Arthropoda; class Insecta; order Hymenoptera; family Pteromalidae; genus Nasonia; species Nasonia vitripennis. The sequence continues at coordinate 994,163 of NW_022279630.1, read as the reverse complement.
TTTTTTTTTTGAAAGATAATATGAAAATATATTTTATTTTGACGCAAAACAATGATGGTAACTTGGTTTTTTTCTTCTTTTTTTTATATGAACTACTTACATCTAACTTAAAGCTAACGTCGCAGTGTCGTCTCTTAAAAAATAGTGTCTAATATTTTATTGAAATCTATCTTCTCCATTTCCTTCCTGATTTGTTCTTCTGCTGCGGTACTGGCTCTTGTCGGTCTTTGGGTCTCTGTATGTTGTCGTCTCGGTTGCTCTGTCCGTTGTTGTCTCTCTTGTATTCAGCGTCTGGCGTTCTGTCTGGCTATCTCCATTTCTATGGGATCCTCGTCGCTGGATGACATGTAGTCTAAGTGTAATGCCTTATGCACTGACACTGGTGTTGTCGTGTTGGATGTTGTTGAGCGACTTGATGCTTGCTCGTTTGCCTGTTCACTCGTGCTCGGTTGTCGTGTCGATTTTGTCTGTCTTGGGTCCTCTTATGTTTTGGTCGTTGATGTTGACTTTTCATTTAGTATTCTCTGTCTTAAGTGAGGCATATTGCAGTTCTGTATATGGTCGTCGAAGCTTTGTTTCGGTATTTGGTCTCCGCATAGGAAGTGAATCATCGTTTCGTCTGTTCTTGGCGTCCATTTCCATTTTACTATGTATTTCTGTGGTCCGTTTAATTTGGCGTCTATTGCGTCAACTTTGTTTGTATATGTTATGTACCCTACTTTTCCTTTTGTCGTACTGTCCGTCAGTTCAATGCTCACTATCTCTCCAAACACTGTAAAATCTGTTTCTAATTGCTGTTGTGTGGTGTCTGGTGGTGCTAGTATGTATAATTTTGTGTTGTTGCCGGGGTCAACGATCCAAGTTGTTGATTTTTGTTTCTGTTGTATTGTGTTTTGTTCTTTTCTGTCTGTAGCTGTGCAGTGGATCGTGTTGATGTGTATACTTTGTTGTATGCTAGTCTTGTCGAGTGCGTCATTTGTGCCTTTTCCACAGCCTTGTCTGCGCTGTCCTGGTTTTCAAATTGGATGAACGCAGTGTATCGTCCATTTTGTCCGTCTTTAGGCTCTAAGTGTCTTACGTCTATGATGTTTCCGAATTGTTGGAATGTCTCTGTTAAATTTTGTCTTGTCGTATGTCCGGGTACTCGTACACATATAGTATCTGGTGTTTGTACGTATTCTATTGTTTTCTCCTGATTGGTTTGTTGTTCTGTCGTTGGTCTTTGTATGTTATCGTTTGTTTGTTGTATGTGTTCTTTGTATTTGTTGATTACTTTAAGCGCATGATTTTTCATTTGGTATCTAATTATTATGGCTTTGATGTCCTTGTTTTTCGTTGCGTGGTGTTCGGTGTTGCAGGGCCCATGTTGTCTAAATAATGCTTCTGCGTCTATTGTCGTACCTGTATATGTGGCTGCTACTGTGTAAGCGTCTGTCAAATTTATTTTGAGTAGCTGTACATTGTCTTGCGGGTTGTATGTATGGCGTAGTGCTATATTTGGTTCATTAATAGTGTAAGCTTCGATATCGTCATTGTTGCCAGGTCTTTGGATGTCGTTATTGTCATTGCTGTCAGTGTTTTTGTTTGTAGCAATTCTGTCATCATTGTTAATGTCATTATTGTCTGGATCGTCACTGTTGTCCGTAGAGTCGATATCATCAGAGTTCTCAGAACTGTCAGTGGCGTTTGAGTCAGTAGAAATTTTGGAAGTGTCGGTGTTGTTGCCTGTCTCTAGGTTGTTTGTCGGTTCATTAGTTTCTGCGGTGTTTGTTTCTTGGTCTGTCTGTCTGTTTAGTTCGTAATCGCGTAGTAGTTGTATCGTACCTGTACTTGTCCTGTACGTTATTGTTAACATGGCTGTGGCATTGTCAGTCCCTTGATTGGTAATTCTGAAGCTCTTAGTATTGTTCGATCCGTATTTATTCAGTAATGTCATAACAACGGGTAGTTTCCCTGGTGGGCCAAAACGGATGGTGACGTGTTTTGAGTTCTCATCAAACTCAATTGACTCGATTATGGTCTTGAAGATTTGGTCCATGTTTTTTTAATCTATAATCATGTCGTTATCATTTAGGTCATCATGCATTACTTTGAGGGTCTCGGGTGTTTCGGATTTATGCTGATTCTGAGCATTTACTCTGGCATTTTGTACTGAATTGCTGGTAACAAGATTTTCTTCTCTGTTTTGTTTTTGGCTCTCGAGCCTGGCTATTTTTTCTTTCAGCTCCAATATGGTTTCTTTTAAAGGTTGTAGTTTGTCTAGAGGGGCTTCATCGGTTTGTTCTTGAGACCATTTTGCTTGTTTTTTGCAAGTTACGTCGTGCAAGCTGTATATTTCTGCTTCTATCATTCTCTTGCATTTTTCGTGGAACTTTGTGGTGGTGTTTCCTTGTGCAATGCGTAGGAGTCTTCTTGGCTCTGCAAGGGTCGCCTTGTATATCGGGTCACTTTCTTCTTTTGCAATTCTGGCTTCTTCTTCTGTGAAGTACTGCACATATCCATACGCTAGGCGTCCTTTCCTGTCTCTGACCGTCTCGTAGTAGGCTAGGGTTCCAAATTGCGCAAATTGTCTAAAGAACATCTCGTCCTTTTCTCTGTCATTTCCGTCCCAAGGGAGTAGGCAAAACAATCTGTTTCTGATTACTTGCGTTTGTGCTTTTTGGTTCACTACGTGGATTTCAGATCTAATTCTTGGCTCTTCATTCGGAGTAAGGTCGATCAATTCTCCTATTGGTACTTTGGGGTTTGAGGTCTTGTGGGGCCCTGGTACGGTGCTGCTCTTCTGCTGTTTCTCTTCAATTTGTTCTGTTTTGCTAATAATGATCTGAGTTCGTATGCTCTTTGTGTTTCTCTTTCCGAGCTAAATGATATGGTGATCTTCTTGGTCTCTCGTTCGTATCTGTGTTTTTCTAGGTAAGCGTTTTGAGGTTTTCCTATTTTTTCGAATTCTTTTACTATGTTCGATAGTGGAATGTCTACATCACAGGACATTGATATGGTGGTTCTTGGTCTCGAGTCCATTCTGTTTCTTTCTTTTTATTTTTATTCTGTAATTAGATTATGTTATCGTCATTAATAATATTTTACTATACGCTGTTTGGCTATGTACAAGCATCCTGTAAAAATTCATGCTTAAATTTTGGTTAAAATTTGGTGAATTATGAGCATTCTGCTTCTTGTTTCGGTAATAGTAACATTTTCTTTGTGCTTTTTGAGATTTTACTTTCAAGGGTTTTGCGGTCTAGTGTGGGGTATTGGGACTTTTGCGACTAATTGAGATATTTTCGAGTTCGAATTCTTCATCATTTGAGATGAGTTTTCGTCTCTTGTCATTTCTTTTGGGTGGTGGGTGGGCGTGTTTTTTGTTGAGACATTGACAATTGCCGAGGCATTTCATTTTCATGATTATTACTACTATTATTGCTATGATAGTTAACTGAATAGTCACACTTCCGTATAGTGTTGTGTCATTTTTATAATTCTGTCTTTTGTGTTCGCTTATCTCTTCTAACTGACTCATTATTTCGTGTAACGATTTTCCGTCATTATTAGCTGTATTGGGTGTTAATATCTTTGTTGTTTCTAAACTATGAAATTCTATGTCGTTGTTTTCTTTATTTAGGGACGGGTAAATGTCTGTTATTTTGAGGTTTATATCTGGTTTGTATAAATAAGTGTATTCTGTGTTTCTGGTTATCTCTCCAGTTATTGTGTTTTCTGTAGTCGTTGCTATGCATGTAGGAGCTACGTGCACAATTCCTGCCTCTTTTATTGTTATTTTGGTTTCGTGTTTGTTTTGGCATATAATATTTAATGTTTCTGGTTCAACCGTGGAATAAAGCCATGATTTATCATATTCTAAATACGTCCATTGGGTCTGTATGTTCATCCTGTAGCGTATATCGCAGTGGTTGATTGCTTTCTGGCTGGGATTTAGGAGTAATGTTATCTCACAGTCCCTGGATTCGGACACGTTCCTGAGTGCTCCTAGGATCGGGCATATATCTGCATAGTGTGTCGTGATGCATGTTTGTCTCTGTTCTTTATTGAATTTAATATATCTTGTATGGTCGTAACTGATAGCTATGTATTCTTGGGACGGTTTTATAAAAGCTGGCCCTATTGTTTTGTTTTTCATGTTCTGTGGCACTTTGATTGGGTGCATTCTGTATAATCGGTACGGCATTCGGTCTACTAGTGGTAGATGCAGCACGGCTAGCGTTCGTTTGTTTTGGTGTATGGCATCGATACTCGATATTTTGGCTAGTTCTTCTGCCCTCATGTGCTTTGGTGGTATTGGGAATTCTAAGTCTCGACTCACTCTTTTTACGTCCATGTTCATTTGATGAAGTACATCTTGTTTCATGAGTTCTGGGTGCATTTTTCCTTCTTTTAGCTTTTGTAAAAGTGTTAATAGTTTCTCGTTGCTTTTGATGATGTGGTCTAATGTTGATTCCAATTGTTTTACGTATATCATTATTTCGACTTGGTAATTCATTTCTTCCTTTTCTCGTAGCACACTTGATTGTTTTTGTTAACTCTCTTTCAAATCCTTGTAGCACTTTGTAATGGTTGCTGGTTATGTTGTATAGCTCCTCGAATTTTGTTGAGATTATGTGAGAATTGTTATCTATCAGATGCACTATTTTGGTTTGGTCTACGAAGAGCTGGTCTATATTTCTGTTTATATTCTCCACTTCGTCGTCGGTCACTAGTCCAAACAAACTATTGCTTATACTTCCTATTATGCCTAGTGGCACTAGTCTTTTTGCTCTGATGCTTCGTGGATGTCTCGCTGTTGGATATTGGATGTGTCCTAGACTTGCTATTGTCTCTCTTATTGTTTCTTGGATATTTGTTAACTCTTGCTCTTTTATTTCTAGTAGGTCGATGGCTAAAGCGTGTCGGCATTTCCTTTCTTCCATTATTGTTTTACAGGTTTGAAATACGTCTTGTACGAACTTCTTGCCCTGAATGACTGCATAAAATCTTCCACGTTGATGTAAATGTTGAGTTTCCATGTTGCTCTTTTTATTCTGATCACGTCCAATTTTTCAAAATATATTCCAGGATTGGGGTTTAGGGATTCTATTTGGTATACGGGTTCACACTTGTTCTCGTTGAGTAGATTGAATATTATTATTAAAATATTTAAAATTCTCATCCTGTAACATTATTATTAATTAGTCGAAAGAGTCTGAATCATTATCATCGGGCTTATCCTCTACCGGTTTTAATTTGTCTATATGTTTTCTTATGCGTTTGCCGTTAGGGTATTCCAAAATGACATTTTTCCTACCTAAAAATTCAATTATTTTCAGTGGTTTATTCCTATAAGCATCGAATTTACTTACACGGGGTTCATTAATTAGCCTCGCATACCCGCCTACCTTACCCTTAAATGTTTTAACCTTTTTATCGTATCTTTCTTTTGTTTTGACCTTGTTCGCTATTTGGGTTTCGCCTGCTAAAATTTTCATTTCCTCTAATCTTAATACTAGATCACGCATATAAACATTATATGTTTTTAATTTTTCGTCAGACGGTATTCTCAAAGGGAAACGCGCTATTCGCCCGTAAACTAGTTCGAATGGGGTGAAGTTAGTTGCTGCATGTGCGCTGGTGTTATAGGTAAACGTTGCAAATGGAGTTAAATGGTCCCAGTCGTCGTATCTCTCGGAGTATATTCTAATGAATTCTATAAGTGGGACGTGGCTCCTTTCTAATGACCCATTTGTTTGCGGTCTATATCCTGAAGTGGTGAGATGATTAATTTTAAATAGTTTGAGTAGAGATTCGACTATGTTGGAAAGGAAACTGGTGCCTCTGTCTGAGAGTATGGCTTTCGGTGCTCCGAACTGGCAAACGAGATACTTTGCTAGTGCGTCAGCTATTGTGGTGGCATTGAGATTCTTGATGGGTATGGCTATTAAATATTTCATTAAATTACATTGCATTGTTAAGAGATGACAGTTGCCTCTTGGAGTCATTTTTAGTTTTCCAACTGTGTCAATTGAAACTTTGTCAAATGCTTCTATTGGAGTGTCCGTGATTATCATTGGTTCTCTTGTTTTGAATCTTTCTATCTTCTGCTCTTGGCAGCTTGCACATCTTCGAACGTAGTCTTGAACATCATTCCTCATTCCTGGCCAATAATATCGTTCTCTTAGTTTCTGGTAAGTTTGATTGATTCCCTTGTGTCCTCCTGTTAGACTGTCGTGAAGATGGCTGATTATTTCTTTTCTGTGTTTTTCAGCTGGTACTTCTGCTTTTCCGTAACACATTGTCACTCTTATTCCGCTTTGATGAAAATGTTTGTAAATCATCTCTAAGATGGCTGGTGACTCTAATTGGTCTAATATGTCTCCTTTTCTTGCTACTCGGAAGCTTTCGATTTCTTTGTTGACGAGTGTTTTTTTTTAAATTCTGATTTAAAAAAATCCCTGTTTAAATCTTCCATTTTGATTACGTTGAAGTATTTGTCTTTTATTATTACTGTGAATATGTGGTGCTTTTTAAATGGTGTGACTAGGACTTGTCCCGTTTTTAGCTTCTTACTTTTGATTTTTATTAGGTCTATGGCTCCAATTTCTACTAACAGTCTAGTCACAGACCACGTGTTGTCACAGTCTGCTGATAGGAAATGAACAATGTTGTCTCTTTTGTGCGTGAGGCATTCTCTTATGGTAATTATGTTGTGAGGAATTTTCTTGAATTCTTTGGTTATGTGTGTCGCGGCATCCTCCGATTCATGATCATTTCCTGCTGGAGTATAGTTTTTGTTTAGTGGTTCCATGTCTGGTGGTGTGGGCAAGAGGAAAGGCATTGTCACTTCAGGTGGTTTTGAAAATCTTATATCTATTATGGATCCTTCTTCTGCTTCTATTTCACTTAACACTCCTAATTTTCTTCGATTTCTGATTTTATCTCTCGGCGTGCTGTTGGCTGTAGGTCTGTCACTTTTTATTGTTGGCGTCACTGACAGCGCTCTTCTTGGTGGCCTTATTGTGTCAGTTACACTTTCAACGTCCGATTCGTTTCCTGTATCATCTTTGTTTGATGTTTCTTGTAGTTTTTGTTGTGCTCGTTTTATTAGATTTTGAATACTCTTTCTCCATACATCGTCCACATCCGCCTCTTCGTCCGTATAAAATCGTGGATCTGATGTGTAAATTGCTTCGCGCACTTCATCTGGTACATGATCATCATCTGAGAAGTGCGAGGGTATCTTCATTTGTATTTCTATTTCCGTGCCTGATTCGGTTGTATTGGTACTTCTATCCATCGCATATCTCTTCATGCTTTCTTCAAACTTTCTACTTGCTTCTTCTACTTCTTCTCTCGTGAGAGTTGTTTTGATCCATAGGTTTTTTATGGATTCTTCGTCGGTGTTTTCTTCGTTCTGGGATGTTTCTACTGCACTTACCTCTATGGCGATGTTGCTTATGGTCTTGTCTTGGCTTTCGCCTGAGGAAAATACCTCTTCGTCTTGTGTTTCTCCTTCTGTTGTTTCTGACTCTTCTTGTCGTAATCCGCTATACCTGGGGTCAGGTATTGGAGGTTTATCCAAATCACTGTCTTCATTGGCTGTGGATGATAGCCATGATCTTCTAGATGGGTTAACGGTCATCGATGTATCCGAATCTGCATCGGTCGAACTTTCGGGAACTTTTCTCTGTTTTACAGTAGTGGCTTTGGATGTTGATGCTTCGGTCTCTGCTGGCTTTTCTATCTTTGTTTTTCTTCCTAATACAGCCGTCTTCGGTACTTTTGATATTGCGCCTTGTTTAATATACTGCCCCACTGGACTCTGTGTTTGCGTGCGCCTTGCTCTGGTTCTCTGTGCTATTACGCTATGGTCTAGTTTAGGTGCTTCTTTATTAGTTTTGGAGCCTATTAGTCTCCCTCTTCCTCTGGGTTTATTTGTTGTCACCCGTTGATTGCATTCTGCTTCGTGGCTATATTGTTGCTTTGGATGATGTCGTGGCACTTGCTGATGATTTTTCTTGTTTCTTTTGTTTTTCTTCTATGACCATCACCTTAATAGTAGGTAGATTCTTATTAATTTCTTCTTTAGTCATTTCTGGTGGGTTTCGTGATAGCGCATCAGCGTTTTTATTTAATTTGCCTGGTTTATATTTGAAGGTATATTCGTATCCAGTGAATCTGAACATCCATCTCATTAGTCTCTGTCCTGGATCTTTTCTGCTATGCATCCAGTTCAGTGGTTCATGATCGCTCACTAGTGTGAACTTTCTGCATAATAAATATAGTCTAAATTGGTGTAAAGCATATAATACAGCGAGACATTCCTTTTCTGTAGTCGAGTAATTTCTTTCGGCTTTGTTGAGCGCTCTGGATAAATACTGTACCGGGTGATCAAAACCGTCTTTTTCTTGACTGAGTACGGCATCGATGGCGTAATCAGAAGCATCCGTAGTTAGTGTAAATTCTTTGTCGAAGTCCGGAAATTGCAAGATTGGTTCTTTCATCAAACATTCTTTTAGTTGCTGATAACTGTTTTCACACTCTTCCGTCCATTCAAATTTCACATTTTTCTTTAGTAGGTCATTGAGTGGCTTCGCGATTTTTACAAAGTCTTTTATGTATTTTCTGTAGTACCCAAACATGCCGAGTACTTCTCCCACATTTTTCGCATTTTTAGGTGTGGCAAGTTTTGCTATGGCTACTACCTTTTCTGGGTTTGGCTCTATGCCCTTAGCGCTTATAATGTGTCCTAGGAATCCGACTTCTTTTCTAAAGAACTCTATTTTATCTGGTTGTAAAATGTTTCGCATATCTGAGTCTCTCCATCAAGTTTCTAATTCTTTGTTCATGTTCCTGAAGATCTTTACTATATACTATTATATCGTCTAAGTAAACTAGCATTTCTATGTTCTGCAAACCTCTGAGTATCTTGTCCATTAGTCGTTGGAATGTAGCCGTTGCATTTTTCAATCCTTCCGGCATTCTGGTATATTCATAATGTCCGTTTATCGTGGTGAAGGCCGTCTTCTAACAATCTTCTGGGGTCATTGGTATTTGTTGGAAACCACTTGCAAGGTCAAAAATGGAAAAGTATGTGGCTCCTCCCAATTGATCCATTATATCAGCGATGTTGGATAGAGGGTAAGCATCTCTGATTGTCCTTTTGTTAAGCTCTCGGAAGTCAATTACCATTCTCCATCTCGGATTTCCGTGACTATCAGGCTTCTTCAGTACTATCCATATTGGTGAATTGCATGGTGAGTTTGACTCTCTGATAATTCGGTCTCGTAACTTCTTTTCTACACTTTCTCTAACCACTTGTTTGTGTTTCGGTGGGTGCCTGTATTGTTTCGTATTTATTGGTATATCGTTCTCTAAATGTATGTGATGCTGAATCATGTCTGTGCATGGTAGCTTGTCTCCAGCCAATAGAAATCTGTCTAAATAATCCTCTATAATACGATCTACAATCTTTAGTTCTTCTCTATTTAGGTGGCTTCTTCTAATAGCTTCTTTCACTCTCTCTAACCGTTTGATTTTATCTACTATGATTTCGCCATCAAAATCACTATCTGTCTCTTTTAAGAATTCTGGCTCAGTCTCGAACGGTATGAGTTCTTTGGCATCAACTTCTATGGTAACATCGTGCTCACTTGTGTTTATTGCTAGCATTTTGCAGGTATTATTGTCATTGATCACTATTCCTTCTCCCAGAAATACGTCTTTGTTTCCTACATCTATTCTTGGGATATATCCTTCTTTTAATTCAGTTCTGATTAAATTGATTCTGACAACTTGTCTCGTTCTGGCTTTTATAATATGTCTTGTTTTCATGGGTACATCTGCTTTTTCTGACGCATTCATATTGCATGATTCCTTGTCATTATTTCTCTCCTCAACTTGTAGTATGTCACTCGATTTGTAAGGGTTGTGTGCTCTTTTTCTTTGCTCTCTGTATTCCTTTTCTCGCCCCAAAAATGGCACTGGATGCATTACGTCTCCGCTCACCATCAGAGAGTTGTTGTGGTAAGAGATGACAGCTTCTTCCTTCTTTAAGTAATTTCTTCCTAATAATCCATCGTGTGGTGTTGGAAAGTCGTCTCTAACTATGTGAAATTTCACTGGACTATTCTTGATGAGTAGATAAACAGATCCTAGAGTTGGTACTGTCTCTGCAGTAATCCCTCCAAGCCATCGTACATCTTGCATATTTATTGGCATATTGTCGTCTATGAAGCCTAATTTAACTAAATTCACCGTTGCTCCATTGTCTATCATGAATGTCATCCATGGTTTGGTGGTCCCTTCTGGCACTCTTATTTTCACTGCTGTTGGTTCATCATTTTCCCAATTAAACTCTTCAGGTCCCGTGCAGTTGGCTGAACACATTCTTGAAACTCGGGCTGTTTTGTCAGGATCGTCATTACCGGTGCTCTCTGTGGTCTGTAGTTGTTCTGGCTGTTCTGAATTGGATTCTGTTTTCCTTGATTGTAGTTCTGTATCTGTTGTTGGTATTTGTGTTGATCTGGATCCTGCTGTTGTCTCTGGCTCTGGTTTCGTTCCTGGCTCGTCATTCTTTCTCCATGACGAGCCCCTTGAGAGTTTAAATTCTCTCTTTCGTTTTCATTTTGTTGGTAGTTTCTTCCGTTGCCGCCTCTCCAATTATTTGGATAATTATTATAGTTCTCTCGTCTATCTGGACCAGTGGGCTGATAATCTTCGCGACGTCCATTCTCGTAATTGAAAATTTGCCTTTGGTTTCCTTGACCATTGTTTCTATTCCATGAGGGCCAGTTGCTTCCTCCTTGTCGATTACTGTTGTTATATCCCCGCTGATATCCTCCTCTGCCATAGTTATTGTAGTTACTATTGCCTCTTTGATAACTGTTACGATTGTAGTTGTTATGATAATAATTATTTCTTCCATAGTTATTTGAACGTTCTCTTTGTTCGGGTTGATTCACGTACCCCACGTAGTCTTCTTGCTCATTTACATAACCAACATAGTTTTGTTCTCTATGATTTCGTTCGTCGTATTTATTCTGGCTTCTATACCCCTCATGTCCTCTATTATTATATCCACCTTCATTTCCATGTCCATTATTATAAGAATTTTGTCCATTGTAATAGTTTCGAGTTATTCGTGGCCTTGAATCTGGTATGATTCTCGCCTCCATTCTTGATTCTAATCGTACAGCTTCTTCGTATGCTTCTTGCAGGTTTTTAGGTCTAATTGTATCAACTCGTTCGGATAAATTTGCCGGCAATCCTTTTATGTATATGTCAACCGCTAACATTTCAAATGGTTCCATCATTTTATCAATGTTTTCTTCTCCTTTCTCCTCTTTTAGAGCATTCTTGGCGCTGCTCAATAGCACATTCAATTCGTCATAAAAATCTCCTACTGTGTCACCTTGTCTCATCCTTAGCGTTTGTATGCGTGTATTATAATAGCTGAAGTCCCTTCCTGGACCAAATCTTTGTTTTAGATGTTTGATTAATTCTTCTACTGTTGTTATAGTCTTGTTATTGAGACTCTTCTTTGCTGGCCCGGTTATTCTTTGCAACACGTTCCGCATAAACTGTGGTCTGATGTCTGTTGTTTGTCAACGAATTATAGTTTCAATCTGTTTTAAAATTTTGCGTATTGTCAAAAAAAACAAAATTCGGATGAACGTGTTTTTATAGTATTAATAATCCTCGAATTTAAATGTTAATGATTTTTAACAATTTGATTTATTATTCATCGTCCGTGTATACTTCCGAAATTCTTCAATGTACAGTTTCAAATTTAAATTCCGCGCGCGCGCTCGGCCGCTCTCAAGATGGCGTCCGTTCGCTCTCGAGTCTGGTTACTCGGTTGGGTGTGGCACCGCTTCGCGCCTGACTTCACACTAGAGTTAAATTCCCTAGTGAAGTTTGCTTGCGTCAGCTGTCTGCCTCGCGTCGTGTCGTGTGCCGTGTATTTCGCGATAAATTGTTGACAAAGTTTTGCAATTTATAAACCGTGCGTGCTATTTCGTACTATTTCAACGAAGGTTAAAAGGTTCAAAGGTGAGTGTGCTATTGCCGCGTTCCTGAAAAGGTGACAACTCGTGGCCCAGGATAGTCCCCAGTGTTGTAGTCGCAAGTTACTCACAGCATCAGATAAGTTTTCTTTTATAATTTTATAATGCAGTCACTCGAGAAACTCAAGAACTGTTGCTTTGTATAAAATTGTTTGTCTTTCCTTTTCAGCTTTCCATGCAGTCAGCAGTGGTTTTACTTTTCTTAAACAGTTTCAAGATCAAGGAGGACAATGCTGACTTTGTATGACGTCACAGGTATGTTTGTGCAACCAGATACTCTACCACTTTCTCTCTCACTGTTTAATTATTTATAATTTATACAGTGCTTTCAATAGATTGTGCATTCCGGCTTGTTAATTGTTCACTTTTATTCAAAGAAAACGAACCAAAACTGTGAGTCGAACCATCTCTTATGTGCTTTAAACCGTGTGTTTATTCTATGATTTAACAATAATTTATAGTTTGGCGTTCAATTTGCGTGTTTAACAATAGTGACCTTAAGCTATTCTCAATAATGCAAAAAAAAATAATTGTCAAAATCACGTTAACTTTGCTAAACCCGTGTTTCTACGCTTTAAATTTTAATTCTACTTCGTCCTCGCTCGAGTACATTAATATGTAGTATCCTCTTGGTCCGCTTGGTGGCGCACGTATTCAGAGTCAAAAAAGCAAGACGGTCCCCTCTACCCGCCTCGCGCGCTTTCTTCACTTTTTTTCTTCGTGCGCGCACGGAGGTACACGTGTTCGAGTCTGCGACCGTTTGGAAAAGTTTTTCATCACAAAATGGGAAAAACCAAAAAGCGAGGTCATGACCACGAGGAGGACGATCTCGAGGAGCTCAAGAAGAAGGTAGCTAGGTACAACAGACGGATTGAACGAGCCCTAGAAAAGGAAAAGGACAAACGAGCGAAGGAAGATGCAAAAGATGACAAGGAAAATGGCGATCCTGGGACTTCACCACCCCCCGGCGACATCGTGCCCGACGATATTGTGCCAGACGATATTGTGCCAGACGAGGAAGACCAAGGAAAGGAAGAGAGGAACGACTGGCTTAATTTCGTAAGTTTTGTATGAATTCTAACGTTCCGTGGGAAGGCGCTGCGTCAGCGCTGCGTGTCGTTCGCGCCAAGAAGGCCGATTCCGAGAAACAGAGGCAGCGCGGTCGCGACAAACAAGACGATGCGTACACGCTTGTATTACAGGGCAAAGCCCAAACATTTCTTGAACTCGTCTATGCTCGTTTCTTGTGACGTGATAATGACGTAGTGATCCATCTGTGCTCGTTCTATGGCGAGACAAAGATGTCAAGTCCTTTCTGTGCTCTCTTATGTGGTGAGACAAAGAAATGGAGACTCGACTGTGCTTACTCGCGTGATAAGACAGTTCAAAACGATCAAATTGTGTGTGGCTTAATAACAGAAAGTTACCTAATCTCAAATTATTCGATTGCTCGAAAAACTTTCTTGGTTAACAGTTGGGCAAGGATCCTTCAGAAAGTCAGGCCTTAAAACTGGAAGTCGACGCAGACTTATTAAAGAGATGGACTTTTTTCTGCAAGGAGGGAATGAAAAAAGAGGACATCGATCGGATCATGGAGAATTATGCCTGTGTAGCTGAGTTAGACGGCCCAAAACTAAACCCACAAATTATGGCATCAATGAAAGAATACGCCCTTACCAGAGATAATCACATGAGTGAGGTGCAAAAGATGGCTGGTACAGCCTTATCTATTATTGGATCAGTTATTACAAGTTTTTACAAAGATAGTGAGAGCGATTTAGAATTTAATCTTGAGACCCTTCTCACACTTTTATACGATTCAGGAAAGATTTTGTCGGCCATAGTCCACAAACAAAACATTACAAGAAAAGCATTTATCGAGCCAGGACTCTCTAAGGAAACCAAAGCCGTCTTAAAAGACTCAAAAACAGATGAGTTTCTGTATGGGAAAGACTTGCCTGAAAAAATCAAAGAGGCTAAGGCCTTGAATAAAGTAGGCGACGAGTTAAAGCTCTCTCAGCCTAATAAACTGGGCACCTCAACGAACAAGTCGTCAAACTACAGGGCCCCATTTGTGAGACGTCCACCAGCAGGACAGATGGGGTCTACAGCTTTCACAGGACGTCTGAAACAAAGGCCATTTTTCAGAAACAAGCAACAATTTGTAAATCACAGAGCACAGTGGCATTCACAGTCGAGACCATTCAACAATCAAGGAAAGAAAAATTAGATACCGTAAGTGTTCCGGCAGGCAGGTTAAAGTTGTTCCTCGATAATTGGCGTAAGATCACTGATGATAAATTCATCTTTAGTTGTATTTCCGGTTATAAAATTCCTGTGATGGAAGGCGTTTCTAAATTAAAATCTTATAGTTATGACCAATCTGGTCAGAAGGAAACGGAGACTGTGCAAGAGTGCGTAGATGCCTTGATAAAGAAAGGAGCGATTAAAGAATGTTCAGATCATAAAGACCAAATTTTATCTCCTTACTTTCTAGTTAAAAAACCTGATGGTTCCCATAGATTTATTCTAAATCTTAAAAATTTTAACAAAATTGTTATCAATCACCATTTTAAAATCGAAGATATTAAAACAGTCGTGCAACTTACGTTTCCAAACTATTTTCTAGCCTCAATTGACATAGAAGACGCCTTTTATCTTATACCTATACATGTGGAAAGTAGAAAATTTCTTAGATTTAAAGTCAAGGAAAAAATTTATGAATTTGTTTGTTTGCCATTTGGCCTATGCACAGCCCCTCTTATTTTTACTAAAATAATGAAAGTCGTAGCGAAGTATGTAAGAAGTTTAGGATTTACATCAGTGATCTACCTAGATGATATTTTATGTATAGAAAGCTCTGTAAACAAATGTAAAAAGAACATTAACGAAACAATAAGCGTATTAGAATGGTTAGGTTTTCGTATAAATTATAAGAAATCAAACCTCACACCATCTACATCTTGCCAATTTTTAGGTTTTATTATCGATACACAAAAATATGCAATTTTGTTGCCAAACGAAAAAAGAAAAGCGATCTATAAACTCTTAGTCGAATTCCTAGATCTTAAGCGTTGTAGCATAAGAAAATATGCTCAACTGATCGGAAAACTCATATCGGCCTGTCCTGCCATTGAATACGGATGGATGTACACTAAAATACTTGAAAAAGAAAAGATTTTTCAACTTATTATTAACGATAAATGCTATGATAAAATGATGAATATATCTGACAGAGTGAAACAAGAATTATTTTGGTGGAAAGAAAATATATTAGAAAAGATTTATCATATAAAAGACGGTTCCTTTGCTATGACCATATTCACTGACGCATCTACAACAGGCTGGGGTGCCTGGAATTATTCTAAGAAAATCTATGGTTTTTGGTCTCCAGATGAACAAAAATGGCATATCAACTATTTAGAATTATATACGATAAAATTAGCCTTAGAATCGTTAGCTTCGGACGTCAAAAATTCTCAGATTTTATTACGCGTTGACAACACAACAGCCTTATCCTACGTTAACAAGATGGGTGGAGTGAGGTTTGACAAATATAACAAATTAGCGCGAGAAATTTGGAAATGGGCCCAGTTCCGAGGTAATATTTTGATAGCTTCTTACATTCCGACAAAGCAAAACGTAATAGCAGATAGTTTATCTAGAATTAAGAACATTGACATTGAATGGGAGTTGAACGACATGTACTTCAGAAAAGTTGTTGATCATTTTGGCCAACCGGATATCGATCTGTTCGCATCGAAAGAAAACAACAAATGTAAAGTTTTCGTTTCCTGGAAACCTCATTCTGAAACTTCCTATATTGACGCCTTCACAATTGTATGGACAAATCTCTATTTTTATGCATTTCCCCCCTTCTCGCTCATTTTACGTACTCTTGCAAAAATTAAACACGATAAGGCAGAAGGTATCATTATATTACCTCTTTGGAAAAGTCAACCTTGGTTTCCCTTGCTTGAAAATTTGATTCTAGGAAAACCGCTTATTTTCAACGCTAATCCAAATTTATTATTATCCCCGTGTAGATCGCAGATACATCCTCAAGCAGATCACCTGCATTTAATTGCGTGCAGAGTATCCGGCAAGCTTTCGCGAAGAGAGATATCCCAATAGATGCCCTAGATATTGTCATGTCTTCGCTAAGCGAGTCGACTATAAAACAGTATGGTAGTGCCTTGAAACTATGGCATGAATTTTGCCATAAAAAGAATATCGAATTTTATAATACAGAACCAAAGTTCGTTTTAAGTTTCTTGACTGATAGGTTTAATGCGGGAGCTTCCTACGGAACCTTGAATTCTTGTAGAAGCGCAATATCTTTAATTGCTAAAGACAAGGTCGGGGAACATACGAGTATCACTCGATTTATGAAAGGAGTTTTTAAACTCCGGCCGTCAAAACCTAAGTATGATACAACATGGGATATCTCTATAGTATTAGATTATTTAGAAAACTTAGATGTTTCTAATTTAGAAAATCTCACCTATAAGACTATAGTTTTACTAGCATTAAGCACAGCTCAAAGAGCAGAGACGCTCTGTAAGATAAAAATTAGTAATATAAAGATTTTTGAAAACAAATTAGAAATAATAATCCCAGAGATTTTAAAAACGTCGGGACCGGGGCGTTACCAGCCTTGTTTAAAGTTACCAATTTTTTCTAATAAACCTAAGCTTTGCGTTGCGTCCACTATTAAGCTATATATTGAAAAGACCGCATCTTTAAGGAGAAATCATAATCAGCTTTTTATAGCCATAAAGAAACCTCATAATGAGATTACTACCCAGACTATCAGCAGATGGATTAAAAAGTGCCTAAAAAATAGTGGTATAGACACTTCGGTATTTACGGCTCACTCGACGCGTCATGCGTCTACCTCTGCGGCCCTTTTAAAAGGGATCGATTTAGACACGATTCGAAGAACCGCAGGTTGGTCAAATCAATCCAAAGTATTTGCGAACTTTTATAATCGCCCAATTGTTACAAATACATGTGAATTTGCACGATCTGTATTACAAGAACAATAAAAAGTTTTGAAATTATATACTCTAAAAAACTACATATTAATGTAGGAGAGCGAGGACGAAGTAGAATTAGTCGATCAAACGAACTTACCTAAGTGAAGTTCGATCGTAATTCTACGATGTCCTCGCTCGAGTACATTAATCCCTCCCTTTAAAAATAACAAGTTATTTCTCCCACCCAAAAAAAAAAAAAAAAAAAAATCCCGTCAGCTCTAAGCTCTAAAAGTGAAGAAAGCGCGCGAGGCGGGTAGAGGGGACCGTCTTGCTTTTTTGACTCTGAATACGTGCGCCACCTAGCGGACCAAGAGGATACTACATATTAATGTACTCGAGCGAGGACATCGTAGAATTACGATCGAACTTCACTTAGGTAAGTTCGTTTGATCGACTAATAAATTTGTAATAACTATTTAAAATCATATAAGTTTTATTGTTTATACACTTTCTAATTTGCTCTTTATGTTTTTCGCAAAATACAGTTTGTGATCAATTCTTTTGTGTACTAATTCTATGGGAAATTGTCGAGCCTCGGGGTCAATTGTCGCTTTTTGTTAATAACTACGGTTATTCATTACTAGTTTTCCAATGAGAAAGGTGCATTTAAGTCTAAACCCCTGTCTTCTGCTTTAATTTGTTTGAAATAATCAATTTTTGTGAATTTGACCGGAAATACTTTGCTTAAATTAAATCACAGTACTGACTCTCATGCTTGCATCCACCTTTGATTGAATGATTTTAACTTTTTCAACTGAAAATAGTCACACCTCGTTTTAATAATATTTCCTATGATCTGTTTATTAATTCTTTGTGCTTTTGCACAAACTTATGCTTGTAGTGCACGCGCAATGGGCTCCTGTATATGTAAATTTGGGCGTACTTCAGATTTGTGGGCAAATGTAACTTTATTTATAATTTGGGAGATAAATGTACGTAAACCTAATGCTTATCAATATTTGTAGGGATCTAGTTGGCGTCTTGTCACCAAATTTGGCTGTTTCGAGTGCAGAAAACCAGATTTTCTTCTTTGTGGAACCCAGAGTTCTACACTCTACACAGCAGCCTCGTCCAGGCCCTGGCTCGACTTCTGGCGATCACTTGCCAGTGCACACTAGTGCTACTTGTCGACCAGATTTTGAGTGTTTTGGGTATTTTTGGAGTACGAGCAAGGTCCTAACGGGCCCACCCCTATGCTTATCAACCAAGTGTATTCGTGCAAAAGAAACTTGTGTAATGAGTGTGATTTATTGCAGTGTTAAACTGACAAAAAAAATTCTAAAAAGAAAATGTGAAAAGTGATTTTGAATTTTGTATTTGAAATATTAAATCAGTTGTGCGTGATTACTCAAAATTTAATCAAATGTTAGTGTCTCGAGTGAAATGATTTTGATGTGTATACATTAAATAATTGTATATCGTGTATTAAGTAAATAAATGAATTTGAACTTTTGTGTGTATGCCTGGTGTGTTATGTGTCTACAATGTAAATGTGTCTGTGTGTATAAAAGGAGTAATTTTGGCACTATGCAATGTCCGGCAGGATACGTCAAACTGGCTGTGCTTTAATTTAGTAAAGAAAATTGATGTGAAAATAGGAATTAATATTGTATTGATTATTGCGACGAAAATGTGAATTTTAAATTTATTTAAAAATTGACTCTTCTACCGAATTGTTGTGATAGTGACCCGCCTAGCGTGTGTTGTATTTTTCTTATTTCCCCTTTTCCCAAGAAAACTCGACAATTCATTAAATAGAATCCACTCTGAAAATTATTTTAATAGTTCCATGCGTGCCACCCGATATGCACTCGGTTTGACGTCACAACGTCTTTGTCTCGCGCGCGTCTCAAATTTCCTTATGTTTTAAATCTTTCCTAATCTCAATTCTCGTGCATTCCTTTGAGAGTAATTTCTTCTTCTATTTGCGCACTCGCGATCTCTGATTTTTTTTATTTTCCTTTTTTTTATTTCATTTATGTGCGCGCACTTATATAAATTTTAGTTTATGACTCTTTCACTCAATCGCACAGAATTTAATACGTGAAGAAGCAAACAGTTTCGCTCGACAAAAGCTATAAAGATCCCGGAGGGGACCCCAGTTTTGTTAAGGTAGTAATAAATTTACCGAACTAACAAAGTAATGTTGTATGATTATGCGGATGATAGCTTACTCTCCCATACGGGGGAGATCATCAGTACTTCGCACTGATTGTCGCGGCGGAGCTGTTTGCGTGATGATAAAACACCAAGGAAAATTAAATTATTAACGAGAACGACTTACTTGTGTTTGTTAACGGGGATGATCCAAAGGTTGACGATCAAAACTCTCAAATCAAGTAATCTCTTAGACTCAATTATTTCAGAAAATTCCTTTATTTGTTCCTGGAGACTTCAAATAATTTTCAAATGGAATGAGACAAAATTTCGGTAAATGATGATCAAGACGGAATCACAATTAAGACTAAACTCCAAATTAATGACTCAGAAATATAATTATAAAATTGAATTCTTGAATAGCGTCCTTACTCTTGGATCGCACACACAGGAATGAAAAATCGGGTGAGGCGAAGCTTGAAGAAAGCGTCATGGCTTTCTTCCACGCAGGGTCTTTACTTCTCCTTCGCATTTCAGTTTAGCCGCGCTCTCTTTCTTACTCATTAGGCCTTATGGGCGTAAGTACGGTCAACGGCTAAACTGCAGCGTCGACAGTGCACACGCGCTTTCAGCCGAGGGAGGAGAAGTTTGTTTTGGTTTAGGGTTACTTCTTGCGCTCGTTAAGCGTCGAAGTTTCTGGATTTTTCCTGCTGTCTTTGTTTCATTTAATTTAATGTTTCTGAATATTCATCCAGTAACTTCGTCACTTAACACCATTTGTTTAACAATGTTGTAGATAAAATTTCATGATTTTTCGTGGTGAAATATTTAGTCTCAATGCACTCTCCTTCTTTTTCTTCGACATTTTCATTATTCTCTACACATGTTTTTGTAAATTTACATCATAAAACCAGTGTTAATTTTAAAAGCTTTATCATTTGAGTGCATCATACTTTTTATTCTTCGTGAAAATAATATTGCAGAGTCTTGTAGGAAATTAATTATATCAATGTGTATCAATTATATCATTTTTTGGGAAAACTAATTTTAACTTTAATTTTATATCTTAATGCGCATAGCAAAAAACATTTACTTGACATTTTAATATTTAGAGATTTCACTACGTTTATTAGTCTTTTTCTTGCCAAGGTTTTCACTTTTGAAAAAAGTTTTTAGGGAGATTCCACATCTTTTACAAAGCATATCCTCCTTACTATTGCACTTCATGAAATCTTGATCTATTCGATAGACAATAAGCTACTATTGCTTTAGACATTGATCGCATCGCGTATATAATCGTATAGCATTATTATATGCATATAATCGTGTGTGTCGCCACTTTAACCACTGGTGTATAATACCTAATATAATATCAATACTCACCTATCGAATACTCACCGGAAGTCACGTGACCGGAGGAGACGAAAAAAATCGGGAGAGGATGGAAACTCTGAACGGAAAGAAATATACCGAGCAAATTTTCAACTTGCAATATTAAGTTAATAACTTAATATTTTTGGATGAATCTTTTTAATCGAGAAAGATTAGGTTAATATATTCAAGTAGATACCAACAGATTGCGCATACGCGCAATAGTAATGATTTAAATGCTCTCGAGATTTTTTTAAGGTTAAGAAAACCCAATTTCAAAGTATATAGGGTTGCGCCGTCGAAAAATCGTACTTCGTACTTTTTCTTGCCAGCGCGGCGCTGTCGCGCCCCTTGATAAAAGTAGATAAAAAAGATCTATTCTTAACCAGCAGATACGACTAAACGAGTGTTGGATGATAAAACAGAGGTCTAATGCCCAATGTGGGAGTAGTGTGCGTGTGCCTACTACTTGACCACTGTCAGATGTGTGAGCAAAGCGCGAGAGAAAAAGCTACTGCGCACGTGTGTGTATGCAGTAGAGAGAGAGATAGAGAGAGAGAGAGAGAGAGAGAGAGAGAGAGAGAGAGAGAGAGAGAGAGATAGCTGCTGTGTCACTAGCGTAAGAGAGAACCGATTGGTCCAAGTGGTAAAACAGAGGTCTACTGGATACCTGCGGATGCGACTGCATGAATGTGACTAACGTAAAAGAAATTCGAATGATCTTTTTGTAAGAGCGGTCGTTAATAATGGTATGTGTGTATGTGTGTGCGTGTGTGCGAGCGTGTCTGTGTGTGTATGTGTGATTTTGTGTGCAAAAAAAGTGGAAGAGGATGAGGATTAATAAATTAAATAATACAAATGTTATTAAAACTTTGTTTTATTTTGGTATAAAAAAATCTGATTTTATACTTATAATTACAATACTAAATAAATTCAACAAAAAATATAACTTATTACAAATCTGATCGTATTTTTGAATTCTTACTCGTTTTTTCTTTATTTTGGTTTAAGGCATGAGGAACATTTGAGGCTAATTTTTGAATTTCTCTTAAAATTTTTTCATGATTACCTTCATCTTTTTTATTTTTTTTACAATTTTTTGGTTTACTTTCAGCTGATTTCCGTTTCTTTCCTTTCTGCTGCTTCTTAGGTTGCTGTGTGATTGATAATTGCAAGAATAATTCTATATGTTTGTTCATTTTTATAAGTTCACTCAATATATTATTATTTTGCTGCTGTAGTCTTTTTACCGACTCTTCTATCTTTTCAATTAATTTTTCAATAACTGATGAACTAATTATTGGCCAGGATTGCGTGAATTTTTCATGACTAAGATCACCTTTATTCTCTTCTTGCGTCTCTGTTAAATCAATTAAATCAATTTGTTGTTGTTGTAGTTGTAGTTGTTGCTGCTGCTGTTGTGGTTGTTGTTCTTGTTGCTGCTGTTGCTGTTGAACTTGTTCTTGTTGTTGTTGCTGCTGCTGTTGTTCTTGTAGTGTATCTTCTCTATACTCATTTTCTAAAGTTTCGGTTAAATTTTTGTATATTTCAAGCACTCTCTCGTCTGACATATTTACGATTTCAGCATTAATAATGCTATCAATATCGATATCAAATTCTTCCAATATACTTATGTTAGCATTTGACGTATTTTCATGCTGCTGTAACTGTCCCGTTTCACAAATTTCATTTTTGTCACTTTTTCTTGAAGTTGTGGATCCTGTTTCATACTATTCTTATCAGCTTCTTGACTATTAGTATCAATTAATAGATAGTTTAACCCTATTGAATAATTTAAACCATCCTATAAAATAAATTTAAAAATTAATTATTTTTATAAAGAATAAACTTAGAAACAAATACATGCTTTAAATTATTTCTTACTTTGTCGATTTCACAGCTTAATACGGAGTCGCCCTGATACCACATAGGATTCACGTTTTCCTGAAAAATAGCAAATAGTCAATAAATATATAAGATTACTAGCATTAGTTTGAGATAGATAGTGATAGAGAGAAAGAAATTCTAAAGTGCACTTGTATGTATAGAGCGTGTAGCTTGTGTGCGAGGAAGAGACAGAGAGAGAAAGTACAGGTATCTGCATGTCTTTTCAGTACGAGGTAGATGAGAGAGAAAGAGAGAGAGAGAGAGAGAGAGAGAGAGAGAGAGAGAGAGAGAGAGTGAACGAGAAAGAGAGCAAGAGAACGAAAGAGCGAGAGAGAGAGAGAGAACGAGAAAGAGAGCAAGAGAGAGAGCGAGATAGAGAGAGAGAGAGAGAGAGTGAGAGAGAGCGAGATAGAGATGTATAAAAATTTACTTACTTTATTCTCCATGCTGATGTTGATGATGAGGATACATTTTTTTTAAATCACTTGTATAAACAAAATTTTTTTATCTGTTTCGTATTTGTTTACACATGCACCCACACACGTACGCACGATGTTACTTCACCGAGAGCTATGATTCGAATGGTTCTATCGACTTGCAAGTGTATCCAAAGCGTTTGGCTCTCACACATCTGCGTGCAATAATTGTCAAATAAACTAGCCGTATTCAGAATACTGATATTTTAAATAATTTATTTAATTTAATATAAATAGTAATATTCATACCACTATTAGTTTATTTTAATGTTGCTGATATAATATGTGTAGAAGATTTCTTTTAATGTGATAATAAACTAATCCTTGTAGAAAGACAACTAAAATAAATTTCATCAGCGCTCTGACTTAAATAATATAATAGATGCAAGGGTAGGAATAATTTTTCATTTGAGTTTCATTATTTTCATGTGTGAAAAATGAGGGCTATCGATGAGAGTCAGTGCATCGAAAATTCATCTCTAGTCGCTCGCGTGGGGACTATAGGAAACGTATTTAAAAGTACGGAGGAGGGGGGTAACGAAGAAAGTGAGAAAGAGAGTAGAAAATTGAGGTGCTTCGAACAAAAATTTGTCTGAGTGGGGACTATGGGAAACGTATTTAAAAGTACGATGGAGAGAGGAGCTGACCTCGTCCGAAAAAAACACAGCGAAGATGCACCCTGCAGAGCATCTGTGTAGGGTCAAGCTGTATCGGTTGCAGCTCTCGCTCGCTGTAGAGAGTCAGTGTAGAGAAAACACAAGCCTGCAGGCGCCTGCGTGGGGACTATGGGGAGCGTATTTAAAAGTACGGGGGAGAGGGTAGCTGAGAAAACGAGAAAAAGAGTAGAGAATCGACGTGCTTTGCTCGAAAATTCGTCTCCAGACGTTCGGTTACAGCTCTCGCTGTAGAGAGTCAGTGTACCGAAAACATAAGCCTACAGGCGTCTGCGTGGGGACTATGGGAAACGTATTTAAAAGTACGGGGGAGAGGGTAGTTGAAAATCCGAAGATCTAATTCGACTGCACTGCGCAGGCTGTAGAGAATCGATACAATACGCTAGAGTGGGGACTGTGGGGAACGCATTTAAAAGTATGAGAGAGAGGGTAGTCGAAAAATCCCAGGATCTAGCTGTATCTGCTGTACCGCGCGCGATATACAAAATCGGTGCGCTTTGGACGAAAATACTGCTTGTAGAGCCTGAGTGGGGACTATGGGAGATGCATATAAACGTATGAGCGAGGGGGTAGCTGATGTCGTTCAAAGAAACATGAAAAGAGACGTTGCACGTCGCAAGCGTGAATGAATCGAGCTTGTATATTTAAGCAGTCTTCTGGTCCATGTTTGTATACATTTCCGAGTGTACTCAAGCAGTATACTGTTCTCTACAATAGTTGAGTAAGTTGTAGAATTTGTAAGTATATTTTAAATATTTTATTTATAAATTTATTCTTAATGAGTAGGATTTTTATATAACATCTTAGATTGAAAGTATTATCCAATTTATAAATCACAATTTAATTACTATTAGATTTATATAAGTTTATTATGTACTCTAACGGTTCTCTAATGCTATTTCTAACGAATATTTGAAAAAAAAAATATATGTATATATATATATATAGGCGATCACTTTTAGCTTAAGACTATGTCAATTTATAAATCACAATTTAATTACTATTAGATTCATATAAGTTTACAATGTACTCCAACTGTTCTAACGCTATTTACAACGCTATTTATATACGATAACTTTTAGCTTAAGACTATGTCAAGGAGTGCGGTAGCGCCCCGATAGCAAGTATAAGTTGTATACATTGTACCGTTGAGAGCGCCCAGATGGCAAGTATAAGTTTTATATAATGTACTGTCGGGAGCGCACTGCGATCTCATATATACATTTATTTTGTATTATTATTATTATTTGCTAAATTCTATAATTTATACTAACTTTAAGGATTTTTGATATGATAGATATAATTACAAAAAATAGATTTACATAGAAACATTAACAACAATGGATTGATGGATGAGTGTTTATAGTCAAGAAAAAATGGCACAGATTTATACTGCGTTTAGCTTTAGCTGTTTAGTTGCTTACTTATAATTGTAACGGTTCAACTTTTGGACGGAGTTTCGGGGTTCGGAGATACGGGTTTCGGTTCGTCTACCAAGTCGTCACGTGTGCTCACGAGACGACTTCGTCGGCGCAGATCTATCTCTCGCTGTTCCCTGTAGTAATGTGTGCGCACGATGCTATCTGGAGTGGAGCTCGAGTAGAACTGCCTACCGTGTTGCGCTGTCCGCCTTATAAAGGCGCGCGGTGCGGATACGTCTGAGCGTGTACGCCGCTCGCGCCGCCTGGCGCGTCGTTTCTAAGCTATTCGTCGGCTGTCGCGCTTCGCGCTCGTGCGGACTCGCCTTGCGGTTGTTGCGCGCGCGCTCGCTTCGCTTCGTGCGGACTCGCCTTGTGAATGTTGCGCGCGCGCGCGCCCATTTCGCGTCGTGTGTATTCGCTCGTTGCGCATGTTTACGTTTATCACGGCCGTCCTCATGTATATTTATATGTGCGAGACTCGTGTCTCGTCACATCTCCCCCTACTTACGGAGCGCGAAATTACGCGTAACAAAAATTTCGCGCTCTAAACAAAACAAACTTCGCGTTTTTTTTTTTAATTTTAAACTATAATGTAGACTCACGTCGATGGTTCTGGCCTCGCCCACATGTCTCACTTCTCCGGTTGACGGTACCAGGCGAAGCAGGCGCTTGACGCCATTGTATCGCACGACGTATTTTTTTACGCCGATTGGTACAAAGACGTCATGCCCATCCGGCAGTCTCACTGTGCGACGCGGGAGGCCGGCCGCAGAGTCACGTGGTGATGGTGGTGGTTATAGGGGCGTGGCGACTGGTGGTGTTGTAGGTGGCGGCGGATGGCGTTTCGTCGACGGTGGTGGTGATGTTAAGTCCACCGTCGCTATAACTGTGCCTTGCGGGCCCCTACGGCTCTTCCGTGTCGTCGTGCGTCGCGTCGAACCCTTCGGTATCGGCCTCTTCACTGCAGGTGCTGGTTTCAGGTGCAGCAGGGGAGGCAGTACGATGTTGCTGACTATCCGTGGCTTTGCTCTTGTTGGCCGCGGATTGTCCCCCGCTGACACCTGCACTGGCTCCGGTGCCGGTGTTGATTGTAGACGCGGCGGGATCGGAGATGGAGTATAGTCCGGCGCTGATACGGGCTCGCCCGGCAAATACTCCAACGTATTTGCCGGGAGATCGGCCTCCAGGAGTGCCAGAATCTCGTCTAACGTTTTCGTAGCTATCCATTGTACTGCCGCTGCGCCCTTTTTGGTCTCTATTTATAATCTAGATACGTGTACATGTGTGCGTTTGTGAGACATTCTCGAAATTTCGCATATTTACATTTTCTCCGCGCGCGACAATTCCTTCGTATTGTTGTGTATTTACTTCTGCCGGGAAAATTTCACGCTTCTTCGGCGATTTGTTTTGATCGCGCTCGGCACGGTGGTTTCGGGTTTTCTGTAGCGGTTGTGTTTGCAGACCCAATGTCCCTGCGCATAGGCGTCGAACTAGCCTAGTTCCTATATCCTATCCCTGATATTTTCGGCTAAGTCTACAATACTAGCTTGATTAGTTGCAAACTACTGGTTTACCCTGACTTAAATTCTACCTAAACGCTTATTGTCGCTTTAATCTAACTTATAACTAAAATACAATATTTTAATTTGATTATATGAACTAAATTTCTACCTTCCTCTTCTTCGGAGCTACTTCCAAGTCCTTCGTCTGTGTTGCGCCATCGTAATCGTTGTGCCTGTTGCCTGTTGAATTTTCGCCTCTGGTTCTTTTTTTCTCGGTTGACCGGGCTCATAAGGATTCGTGCATGTACGGGTCCTAGGATATTCATGCCTATAATCCAATGTGGCTGTTGTTCCTCTACTTCTGCCCAAGGACTCGTCAGCAAGAGTCCCTTTATCTGTGTTTGTACTAGTAGAGTCTTTCGGATGCTGCTGCTGGAATGGCTGGCGGTGTAGTATGCTGCGATCCCACTTTCTGGTGAAAACTACCTGGCGTTCTAAACTCTCTTCCCGTGTTTAAGTACGCCGGAGTGTAGCCGGGGGCTGTACTGCTTGCGGTATTGTAGGCAAATTCTAGTTCGTGTAAATTTTCATCTCATTTCTTCTGGTGTTTGCCTACATATTGAGCGATCATTGTTTTAACCACCCTGTTGGTCCGTTCTACCGGGTTGCATTGCGGACTGTACGGTGGGGTTTTCCGGTGATTTACCCCATTTTCTTTCAGAAATTGTTCAAATTCCCTGCTGACAAATTGCCGACCATTGTCGCTGACTAGCGTGTTGGGGCAACCATGGCGCAGGAAAATTTTTTCCTTCACGTGACGGATTATGGCCTTGCTGTCTGCTTTCTTAAGTGCTGCTAGCTCCACCCACTTGGTAAATCTGTCCTGCATTACCAGTAGCCATATGTTTCCTTTGTTGGATCGTGGCTGAGGTCCGACAAGATCGATCGAGACCATCTCCCAAGGCTGCTCGATGTTGGTCGCGTGCATGGTGCCCGCTTTTGTCTGCTGCTGAGCTTTGTAAGCTTGGCAATTTATGCAGCTACGTACATACTTAGCTCCTTCTTGTAGCATACCTGGCCAGTAGTATCTCCGGGCCAGCGGCTGTAGTGTTTTGGCCACTCCCAGATGCCCTGCGGTTAAATCGTCATGGCATTCTTTTAACACTTCGATTCTCTTTGCGGTGGATATGCAGATTTTCCAGTCTTCGGTCGCGTCAGTGTCGTTAAAATCCAACGTATGTAGGATATGGCGGTGCAGTGCTCCATTTTTGATGCAGTATTCTGGATAACTTTTTGGATCCTGTCGGACGGCAGTCAATTTCTTTGTGTACCATGTGCAGTTCGTTTTAATATCGATGTTGCATACAGCTACTGGTTGTCTGGATAGAGCATCTGCGACAGTGTTATCCCTGCCTCTCCGGTATTTGACCTCATAATCCCACTGTGCTAATTCCATCGCCCATCGGGCTAACCTACCGGACGGGTTGTCAATCTTTTCAAGCCACTTAAGAGATTGGTGATCTGTCAGGACGACAAAATGATGAGCCCTCGAGATATTCTCGGAACTTCCAAATTCCCCATTTTATTGCGAGACACTCCTTTTCTGTTGCTGAATAGTTCCGTACAGCCTGGTTTAACGATCGGCTGGCATAGGCAATCACCCATTCTTTTCCTTCCTCTTCCTAAGTTAGGACTGCCCCCAATCCTTCGTTGCTGGCATCGGTTTGTAATACAAATGTCTTGGCGAAATCTGGGCATGCTAGGACCGGGGCTTGCACTAGGTCTTCCTTGAGCTTTTCGAACGCTTCTTGTTGGTCCGGACCCCACTCCCATTTTACTTTCTTCTTTAGTAGCTTGTTGAGGGGGGCCGTTTTCTTTGCTACCAGCGGAATGAACCTTCTGTACCATGATATTAATCCTGAAAACCGGCGTAATTCTTTGAGGTTCGTTGGTGGTTGAAGATCGGTGATTGCCCTCACCTTCTCTGGGTCTGTGTGTAGTCCTTCCTCATCGACCACATGACCTAGGTACTTCAGCTGTTTTCTGCAAAAGTGACTTTTCTCCCAATTCGGCTTCAGCTTGGCATCTCGTAATCGGCGGAGAGTTTCGCTGCGTTCATTAGCCGCATGAATGCTGCTGGTGCCGAGTGTAAACCGAATGGAAGCACCTTGAATTGCATTAGACCTCTTCCGGGGATAGCGAAAGCGGTGTACTTCTTGCTTTCTTCTGACAGCGGGATTTGCCAGTATCCATTTTTCAGGTCGATCATGGTTAGGTACTTCGCCCCCCGGAGTTTGTTTAGCGTCGCGTGAACTTGCGGTAGCGGGTGCGCATCTTTGATGCTGATTTTGTTGATGCCTTGGAAGTTGATGCAAAAGCGCCTCTTTCCATCCTCTTTCTTGGCAAGAACTATATTGGAGCTCCAAGCGCTGTCGGATGGCTCAATCACGTCTTCTTGTAACATCTCCTCGACCGCCTCGTCGATTATCTGTTGCATGGCGGGGTTGCGTGGCCAGTAGCGTTGTTTGATTGGATTTGATTCGGTTACCTTTATGGTGTATTCGATGAGCGGTGTGGGGCCCCTGGATACTTCCGAAGAGTTCTTTCTCATATTGGATGAGTTCGTCCATTCGTACCTGTTGATCTTGCGAGATTTCCTGAATGCCGACGCTGCTGATAGAGAGTACCGAGGTATTGGACCGGTTGGGTTGTAATTCCTTTACGGCTATGATTACACGGATGTTCAGTTTGCCTAACGTATCCATCCCCAATAGCATTTCATGACGTAGCCCTTCCATGACAATAAACTTGCTCCTGAAGGTGGCGCCGAGGGTCGTCGCTTTACCTTCCACGTAGTCTGTTAGTTCGGTGGTTGAGCCGTCGGCCAGCGTGGCGATTGTCTCTTGCTTCCCATGCTGCCAACCATTGTTTCGTCCTATCATGGCGGTTTCTGGTGTCACGAACGAACTCACGGCTCCTGGGTCGACTAATGCCCGCACCGTTTCATGGTTGATTTGTACGTTTACGAGGTATCGGCAGTCTTGGGGCGGTCTCCCGCTATTGCTGAGCCGCCCCTTGGTGCGTTTCCCGAACGATCCGGGAACCCGTGGCATTCTCTTGTGAGAATGCCGTCCTTTCCACATACGGAGCAGAACTTCCGAGCTATGTTCTTGCAGTCGGCGCGGGAATGGCCGCGTTGTTTGCGCCGCCAGCAGCATTCGGCTCGGTTGTAATAATTGGTGGTGCTTTTACTCGTGGTGTTTTTACTCGTGGAGGCGCTATTGATGGCGGTTTTTCGTTCTTGCTCGTGGAGTTTGGCGACGATATCTTCGTATTCTTCTATACGTTGTATGAGCTGAGGTACGTCGGTTATCTCCTCCCGACGCACCCGTAATTGGAACTCGGGTTTCATATTATAATATATATTATCGAGTTGCTCTATCACCGTATATCCTCCCCTTCTTCTCATCAGGGTGGTCAATGCGTTGCAGTAAGCCCTTATATTCTCGTTCGGTTTCTGAATTCGTTCGGCGACTTGTCTGGTTAGATTCCGCCGCTCACCGCTCAATAAATAAAAATTTCTCAGCCTGCTTTCGAGCTCCTCCCAGATTCGACAGTCGCTGGCGTAGTTGCGTCGCCATTGCAGGGCTTCTCCACGCAGCAGCTCCGGTGCACCTTGCAGCAGCTGTTCACTGGTGAATCCGTATGATGCCTGTAGTTCCCGGACACGTTCTAGGAAAGAGTAGACGTCTCTTCCCTCAAAATCACAGTTCCACTTGCGTATTTGATCGAGAACTTTATTTTCTCCAGGTGATATTTCTGGTGTATCTCCGATCGGGGTGGATGAGCGTCCGGCGTTGCGGGTTTCTTCAAGTGTTCGTTGGATCAATTCATAGCGTTCGAGCTCTAGGTCTTGCTTTAGGTCAGCTTCTTCGTCATACCCATTTGGATATTCTGTTTTCCCGATGAAATCTTGCGGGTTCTTTCGGGCATATCGAACTAGTCGCTGGCGAAGCTCTACCACGGTACCCTCATGGTTGAGGTTTCTCCCCTGCAGCTCGGCGATAAGCTGCTCCTTGTTGAGGCGGTAAATCCAGCCAATTATCGTGTACCATTTATCGAGGAAAAAAAAATTTAGGCGAAATATTCTTAATCAGGTCCCTGTCCGAGCGCCATGTAACGGTTCAACTTTCCCCAGGATTTGGACAGTCAGTCGGTTCCAGGATCTGGATTGGGGAAAGGTGCAATAAAAGAGTCTGTTCTTATGTTTTTAATGTTAACAAAATATATTTCCTTAAGTAGATAATAGTAATTGGGAATCAGTTGTTAAATCCCGTCGGAAACAGAAATTAATTATGCGCTTGGTTAAGAATATTTCGCCTTTACAAATGGAATTGTTTAAACTAGCGCGGTTAACAATTTACGAAAATATCTACGCGACTTCGCTACAACAATGCGTCGGTGGTTACGGCTACGGTGTTTCCGTACGGTGACGGTATGACGGATCTGGGATGGGTTTGAAGGTTAGGATTTCATTCGGTACGGTGGAGTCGTGTGCGCGTTTGTATATAATTACATAATTTTCCATACTTATATTGATCCTTAGAGGAACAAAAATTCTGCACATAACAGTTTCCATCTGAAGATTTCAGACTAAAACCAAAGATAACTGAACAAAACAGAAATGTTTAGCCGAAGAATGTCGGAATTCAGACAAAGTCAACAGTTATTTACAGGTATTATTAGTTTTTTTTTTTTTTTTTTTCATTTATTTTCAGTTTTTTCAGTTTACTGAGGATGGTACCAGATTTCAACAGTTACATTAATAAGATTCTATTATCAAGTGGCGCGGTAGCACCACGAAGGCAAGTTTGAGAAGCAGACAAGGCCGCGGTGCCGACGCTACTATTTACTTCTATCTTAAGGTTCGCATTTTTCATTACAAAGAAATAAATGCATTTCTTCCTTGTCTATAATATATTTTGACTTACATCATGTTTTATTATGCCTAACTATGATTTTCAACAAAAATATTCATAAAAACTACCTTTGATATAATACACGAGTGTGTCATTCACAAAATGCTCAAATCAAATAAAAAAATGTTAGGATCGTTAAGTTAGCCGCAACAAGTGTTAGGACCGCGAAGTTGCCGCACAGCTATACACGGATGGATATTGCTTTCTCATTGGTTTTCTGCATGCTCACTCGCGTGTAGTTTTTAGTGTCTAGGTGTAGAAATAATTCGAAGGGGTGTCTAGGTGTATGGGGTGGCCGATGACGAGGTCTAGGTGGTGAACTTCGTAATTTTTTATTTCTAGCTAAATAAATCATACGGGAACGGCGTCAAGGTGTACAGAGTGAACAATGACAAAGTCTAGGTGGTGCGCTCTCTGGTTTTTAATTTCTAGGTACATACTTCATACGAGGACGGCGTCTTAGTGTACAGAATGGCCGATGAGGAGGTCTAGGTAGTTTGCACTTAATTTTGGTGTCTAGGTGTAGAAATCATTCGGGGGTAGTGTATCAGAACAATCAGTGATTTCATGTTAGTGATAAAAATGTTACAATAAAACCATGGTCAAAAGGTGCTAAAGATGCTTATATTATATTTTCAGGAGAAATATGAAATACCTAAAAAATTTTACTAAAAAGGACTAAAATTTCAAAAAATAACCTTTTAAAAAAGTAAAAGTTTAGGCAAGTTTGATATATTCCGCAACGAAATAACAGATAAAAAAACTGAGATCAATCCACCAAAGTCCAGTATATTATATTTAATCATAATGAAGCAACAGTAGTAAGTAAGTCGGTATGGGGAGACATAAGAAATGATGTCATCACTGGCGCATCCTTATCTTATCGATGTAAACAAGTAATAAAGATAAGGTATCATGTTTGTTTATACAAACAAGTAATTAACACTATCTTTATTACATGTAATATAGATAATTTTAATTAATTATTTATGTAAACAAACAATACCTTGACTTAATTATTTGTTTATATTGATAAGATAACGATACGTTAGTAATGATGTCATTTGTTATCTCCACACACCAAGTTAGTAAATAAAAAAAATCATTTCTTACAATATATAATGGTTTTTATTATAAAAACAAAAATTATTTATTTGAATTATCATAAACAATGGAAATCCAATCACACATGTATACACATACGTACACTTACGCGAGCGCGCACA
This sequence comes from Nasonia vitripennis, assembly GCF_009193385.2. Lineage (NCBI taxonomy): Eukaryota > Metazoa > Arthropoda > Insecta > Hymenoptera > Pteromalidae > Nasonia > Nasonia vitripennis. Next base: position 961,435 of record NW_022279630.1, on the reverse strand, counting down.
CAGACACACACACAATCGTGACCACGCTGTGTCGTTTGTATTGTATAATTTTCGAATGTATCGCATCGTCTGCTAACGCACGAGGGACACGAGTTTCTTACATTGCGCTCTCTCTCACTCACACGCACACACTTTCTTACGCACACACTTTCTTACGCACACGCTCTTCCTCTTCCTCTCTCTCTCTCTCTCTCTCTCTCTCTCTCTCTCTCTCTCTCTCTCTCTCTCTCTCTCTCTCTTCACCTCTCTTTTTGTTCTTACGAACACACTCTCACACATCACTTCTTACTCTTAATTACTAATCTAGTCACTCACACACACACACACACACACACACACAAAATATCACTATACGACGTCAACTGTCTCGTCTTCTTCACTTGCTTCTATCTTCATGACGACAGGCTTTTCCATGTCAGCTAGGTCATCGGGAGATGCAGGCGAGTCAAACTGAAAAAATTCTTCTCCTATATCAATTTGCATGGCGGCATCATCCACGGCCTCCACCTCCGCTTCCTCCGCTTCCTGCGCTTCCTCTTCCTGCTCCTCTCTTTTCGTGATTTCCACCATAGCATCTTCATTGGCATGCACCACCTGTGTAGAGATACACATAATTAATCTATTGTGACAAACATAAGATATTCACCTTATTATCTAACTAACCTCCTGCTGCTGCATCACCTCCTCAGCAACCACCTCCGTCTCCTCCCTCTTCTCTGTTCCTACGCTGCAACGCCACAGTTCTCTTCTGCTGCACGTCGTACAGCGTCGCGCCCTGCACTCCATGCAGTACGCCCAGCATGTGCGTATGGTCATACGCTTCATCACCCGCGCACACGCTTCACATACATCCCCAAGCTTAGGGATGTAGTAATTGACGGGGCCGATGGAAGGTGAACTTTTCATGATGTGCAGCGTGCGTTTGATTTCTTCACGCTCCTCATGCAGCTCAGCATACGTGTCGCGGTGCTGCTGTATGAGCCGCGACGTACGCTCCATCCGTGATTTTAGGAGAGAGCTTTTCTCCTCCAACTGACGTAAAACAACACTTTTCACAGACATCCTAGTAGAACTACGATCAACTTGGAACTGACGACTGTAGTCGAAGCAGTCATCTGTAGGGCCTAGGAGGAGAAAGAAGGACGAAGGAGAAAAATTTAGACTTGTGCTGATTATTGTTCGATACCGCACGTGTGCTCGTACACCCGATACCCGAACGAGCTGGCTGACGCGTTGTGCAGCGAAATGCTTGACGGATACGGGATACTTTTTACGAGCGCGAGAGAGCATAACCTTTGATTCTCAAGTGCTCTTCGCAGGCAGTTGATATTTTTTAGTATCCACTTGTCGCCATGAGTCTTAGCAGGCGATACCTATACAGCGGAGATGAATTAGTGTGACAAAACAACTATACATGTTTGATACTGCTTGCTGCTCGACGAACACGGGATACTTTTTTTACGATTGTGTGTGTGTGTGTGTGAGAGAGAGAGAGAGAGAGAGAGAGAGAGAGAGAGAGAGAGAGAGAGAGAGAGAGAGAGAGAGAGCATGATCTTTGACTCTCGATTGTTCTAAGCGTGAACTTGATATTTTTAGTATCTACTCGGCGGCAAGAGTCTTTACAGTCGATACCTATGCGCGGAAAAAATGGATCAGTGTGACAAAACAACGGTTCAGAGTAATCTCAAATGTAATTAACACGTGGATTCTCGGAGCCGTATATTTGATACTGCTTGTATGAGAATCGCTATGGTCATCGCTTGCACAGGAAGTCGAATGCTATTAAATGAGATAGAGCATTGCTTTCAGCCGCCTTGTATCGTGCGAGAATCGTCGACGGTATCATTATTTCAGATTGTTATGCATCTTGGACCCGTGAGAGCGTAGGTAATATAATATCTATTAATCAGTCGATTAATAGGTATTATATATGTTATTATATATATCTTACCGTGTAAGTGACATTCGGCGAAATTTTGATACTCGCGAATGATAAAGCTGAGGCAAAACTTATCACAGGATGTTATTTTTTGTGCTTTATACTGTTGCGCGAGTCCACGCATCCCCCCACCAGCAAGACGTTTTTTATACTATATAAACCCTACGTTGACCTCAGGAGCTCAGTAGTCATGAGAGTAGTTGCATTAAATCAAGAGCTCGCAAGCATGTATAACGTAGCCGAGGAGTCTTTACGCAGTGTAGTGCTTCGCATCGCGGGCAATCTTCAAGCAAATAGTGTTGTTAGACGCAGGTGTACAAGAAGCTGGTGTCTACGCGTGAAACGCATGGTAGTGTGCCAATTATGCCGCGAGTTTTCACGTCTTTTACGATGCTGTGGGCCACGGAAAATTGCACAGCTTCATAGACGCATTTTTAAAAAATGCAACTTAGCTGTGCGATGCGCAGCAGAATTTTGTATGCAACAGAATATTGCGCATTTACCTGTGTTGACGCGGTTAATGACAGCATTTGAGGAGAATAATGGTGAGTACATTTTTATTGATAGCAATTTTTCTGCACTATATATTCTGCGTTGTCATTAATAAAAATCAAACAGCACTTGTACTTGGCAACGATGTAAACGGTGCCACAGCTGATAGCGTCGTCTGCTACTGCTGCTACAAGCTCTGTTTCATTCACTCGCGCGCGCGCATACACACATTCATAACGCAGTGTCGTCTGCTCTTGCCGTAGAACGCGTCGACTGCTACGTATGACGCCTAGTGTTTTCAAGTCGTCTGCTTCAGCGCTAGGGATATTAGCTTCTTACATCTGTCATATTACATAGCATGCGATGCGTATCTCTTTATCATTACAGTAATATAACGTATAATTATAAAATCAAAGAATATACATCCGCTATATTCTATGACAGTGAGAATAGTCTTTTAAACTGTTTTTCTCACTATACTTCTTGCTTTTTTTATTAAATAAATATGTAATCAAATATCGGTTAATATTTTGTTTTAATTCATTCGACATCAAAGAGATTTTAATATTCATGTGTTGTGTGCATCACTACCTTCGAATACATATAACGTTTATTATAAAAAGTAAGCTCTGTATTTTTAACATAAAATTGTTTTACATTTCAGCGTTAGAAAATTTGTTAGCCGACATAACCTCTGATAAAGATGATGATAATATTACAGAATACACATCAAGTGAATATGTTGAACCTACGTCATCGGATGAAGGTGAGGAGGAGGAGGTGGAGGAGGAAGAAAGAGAGGCAAGTGAGACGGAAGAGGAGGATGCAGCGCAAGCGGTGAATGCTGTAGCCGATGTACAGTTTGTACCGGCTGAAATGGTGGGGGTGAGCGTTGCCGATGCACACGGTGAGGAGTTGCGGGCGGAGAAGAGCGAAGCCGTAAGGAGAGAAGCAGCAGCAGCGGTGGCTGCGGCGCCTGCAGCGGTGCGTCTTCAGGTGAATGAGGCGATGGAGGAGGAGGAGGAGGAAGATGAAGCAGTAGAGAGAGAGCGCAGAATGAGCACGATGCAAGAGCGGAAGAGGCTGGAGATGTACCTGCCAATAGGGATTCTCAGCGCATGGTTAATGTTGACCACCTTCTTGCCACATGTATAGAGCCAACAGCTGCTGCTAATAATATTCTACAACGCTTGATGGAACGAGCAGCTGATGAAAGCGAGAATATTATTGAGTATGCGGAGCATCCATGTGTCAAAAGACGGCAACAAATCCTCGACTTTTTGGCCCGACCAGTAGAACCCGAAGAGATGCGGTACACAAGAAGAAGCGCTGGAGGATTGGTCACCGAGCATTTTTTTAACCAGGGAAATCCAAGAGATCGTCAAATTAATGAACGTGAGTATTATGCTGTATTTAAATACATTTTTCTTGAAATAAATTCTTATTTTTAAATATTATTTAAGTTATTCGACGTGGTCTCGTAGGATTTTCAAAGTACCCCAGGGCTTTGAAACAAGATATCATGCGTATCATGTATGTTCGAAGAGCACAAGAAATACGGTGGTTTTTCAATGCTTGTAAAGATAAAAATTCCATACTGTTAGACACTGAAAATTTACCTGAAGTGTTTAATCGCCTGGGACAGAGTTTTTCAGGACAACCAGAAGAATAATTTAAAAATAAGAAAGTGTAAAATAGGGTATTCAAATATTTTGTATTCAATAAATTTTTTCAGAACATAATCACTCTGACGATTCATCTTGTTCTTCTTCTACAACTATTTTTCCCTTATCTACATCATCTTCGAACACCAATACTTCTGTAGAATCGCAGGAATACGAGGCCGATGAAAGTGATTTTTCTATTCAAGTTGGTAGAGGACAAAGAAGAAGAGTGAAAAATTCAAGCAGCAATAATGATGATTTGTCTGACCACGAACAAGAGTATAATTAGCCCAGTGCGAAGCATGAGGAGGCGGAGGAGGAGATCAGCGAGGAGGAGGAGGATGAGGAGAGAAGCGAAACAGGCGATAATATAAATTATCAAGGAGTCGATGAGGAAAGAGAGGATGAGGATATCCAGCCTCCTGGTAATCGTTTTGACATTTCCCAACAAAATTCGCATTATACAGGGTGAGTCATTTTAATCTTTAATCTCAATTATCTCGTTGGCAAAGCATGCCAGCGAAAAAAGTTTCGGATAAAAGTTTTAGGATTTTTCCCTGGCTATCTGATGATGACCTTGACAATGTCATTAAGCGTGACCTTCAAGGTCATTTGAAGGTCAAGTCGATTTTTTCAAATAGAAACCCCTACTTTTGGCACCAGAAATGGAAAGAGCGGGAAATTTTACGTTTGAATATGACCTTGCGTTGACCTTCAATTCAATGGTCAAGGTCATTGGTCATGCCGATAACAGTACAACTGGTTAGCTGAACTCGAATGCATTCAAGGAGAAAATGTTACCCACAAAAGTTTCAGTTTTCTCCCCGGCTGACGAATGGTCATCTTGACCCTGTCGTTAAACAGGATCTTCCAGGGCATTTCAAGGTCAAGTTGATTTTTTGAAATGAAAACCCCTACTTTTAGCCCCATAAATGAAAAGAGAGTGACATGCGTTCAAAAATGAAAAAATTTTCAATATTTCCAGAAATTTTCAATATTTTCTAAAATTTTCGTAATTTTTTCAGTTTTCAAAAATTTTCAAAGTCATTCCATTATTTTGTATTAGTGTCAATTTTCAAAATTCTTGATGAGTTAAGTCATTCCATTATTTTGTATTAGTGTCAATTTTTGAGAGTGAACTACTCTTAACAGTTATGTAGATAGCAAATTAGTGCAGAAAAGCTTAATCGTGTTTTTTACTTCTTGTAAATCGATAATTATTATTGAAAAAAATCTGTTTCCCTGTTTACTGGTCTGTAACAAATTATTTTGATCATGGCTGATTATGGTCCCAACGAAATCGTTGATATGATCATGATTTTGGGAGAAAGTCGAAATAATTATGCAGCAGCTGCCAGACTTTATGCTGAACGCTATCCCAATAGGAGACACCCAAGTAATGTTACTATTCAAACCTTAACTCAGAGAGCTCGAAATGGAGCTTTTGTTCGTCAACGCCGTCATCATGAATACGACGAAAACGATCCTCCTGTTATTACCATTCTAGCGATTATTCATCTTGATCCTCACATTAGTACTCGACAAATAGAAAGAGAAATAGGTATACCTCAATCAACAGCATCCCGAATATTGAGAGCGAGAAGATATCATCCTTATCACATAACATTAACACAACAGTTAACTCCAAATGATATGATTTTGCGAGTACGTTTTTGTCGATGGGCAATACGAATGATTCAACAAGATCAAGACTTTTTCAGGCACGTTCTTTTTTCAGATGAATCAACATTCAGAAACACTGGAGAATTGAATAGACATAATTGCCATTATTGATCAGATGAAAATCCTCATTGGTTCAGGCCCATAGACAATCAACACCGCTGGAGTGTTATGGTCTGGTGTGGAATCATCAATGGCTATTTGATTGGTCCTTATTTCTTTGAAGAGAACGTGAATGGGGTAAACTTTTTGAGATTACTTCGAGACATTTTACCTGAATTACTAGAAAATGTAGACCTAGCCACAAGGCTAAGAATGTGGATCCAATTAGATGGAGCACCACCACATTATGCACGCATTATTCGTGATTATTTAAACACCCGCTACAATGGTAGGTGGATTGGGCGAGGTGGCCCAGTTGCCTGGCCCCCTCGTTCACCTGATTTAACCCCTCCCGATTTTTACTTATGGGGATATCTTAAAAATGATGTTTATGCTCAACGGCCAACAACGCGAGATAATATGATCGAACGCATTCGTACAGCTTGTGCAGCAATCCCTCGAGATGTTCTACTTAGAACCATAAGACAATTCAGAGCTCGACTTGATCTTTGCATCCAACAAAACGGCGGTAATTTCGAACAATTAATCAATGGTTAACTCCAGTTAACATTCCATAAAAATACCAAAAAAATAACAAAAAGGGAAAAAAAAAACAAATAAAAAAAAATACAAAAAAAATAAAACAAAAAATGGGATGCTAAATCCTTTTGACAACCTTCTCGATTGTGCATCCTGGGTTCGGCTGATGTCAAAGGTAATTTCCGCACAAAAGATGATTTGTTTCCAAAATCACATGTTCGAACGTAAAATTTCCCGCTCTTTCCATTTCTGGTGCCAAAAGTAGGGGTTTCTATTTGAAAAAATCGATTTGACTTTCAAATGGTTCATGCTCAATGACATTGTCAAGGTCATCATCAGATAGCCAGGGAAAAATCCTAAAACTTTTACCCGAAACTTTTTTCGCTGGCATGCTTTTCCAACGAGATAATTGAGATTAAAGATTAAAATGACTCACCCTGTATATCTAACATAAGTATAAAATAGAAGGTAGACGTATTGTGCTAAAAATAAGATCTCCACCGGAGGATGGATCTATAAATCCGATAGTTTGGTTGGAATTAGTTATTCGCGATATTTATTCTTATATAATTTCATTATGTAATGAAAACGACATGATTGGTGTCTCCGTTAGAAGTTTAAATTTTGCCCGAGGCCCGGGTGGGTTATCTTTACGATTAGTAAATAATTTTTTTTACAATGATTTATGGAATTTAATAAGCGGATTAGCTCAGAGTAATGAGGATTTTCAAATAGATGAGAGCTTTATTCTAACATTAACACTTGTTAATATACCTAATGGTGGCCGAGGTGGAAGTAGAAAGAGGATGAGTGTTGATAGCTTAGCTCAGAGATCGGTTTTATCTATAAGAAATAACGATAATTTATGCTTGCCAAGAGCTTTAATTGTCGGGGAGGCTTTTATGATGTATAAAAAATTCTTTTCAAACGAAACCATTGATACTTGGAATATTGTCAGAGATAGCAGACGTGGTATGCAAAAAGAGCGCGCAAATCTCCTTACTATTAATGCAAACGTGGTAATTCCTGCAAACGGGTGCGGTATACGAGAAATAGAGACGTATCAGCGGTATTATGTTGTAAAAAATATCGCTATTGTAATATACGATAGTTTATCTTTTGGAAGTGGAGAACCGCCCTTTTACGATGGAAGACCTCTGTTAAATTCAAATTCTTTTGACGTTATAAATCTTTTGTACGATGCACGAACGAAGGCGACATTTCGATACAATATTAAATTTAACCGGTGCTGCACGCAATCGTTTTTTCTGCGAACATTGTAATAAAAGCTATAGATACGTAGATGAGCATAGATGCACAGCCAAATGTGACAGGTGTTTTTGTACACCAACGTGTAATTCTAATATAGATATTATAAACTGTGTAGAATGTAACAGAGAATTTTACGGACAAATATGTTTCGACCGTCACAAAATAGATGGGTCCTACAAAAAAAATAATAAAAAATATGCCATGTGGTAAAATTTTGTAATATGTGTTGCAAACGAATTAATATTTACCAGTCAAAGCACGAGTGTGGAATCAATTGGTGCAACTTATGTCGCGAAAAACATGATGTAAATCAGCTCTGTTATATTCAACCCATTGGACGTAATGTTAACGCGCAGATTAATTGTAAGTCCCCAAAGAAAAACTTATTTATTTTTTATGACTTTGAGACGCGTCAAGATTCTGCTTACCGTGAACATGCACAGATAAAAATACACATTCCAAATCTATGTGTTGTACAACAGGTTTGCGATGATTGCATGGATAACGAAAATATAAATATACTATGCCATACGTGTGGTGTAAAAGAGCATATATTTCGCGACGATCCAGTTAGACAATTAATAGGTTTGACAGTACGTGAGAAAACTACCTTCGGTCAAATAATTTGTATTGCTCATAACTCTCGTGGGTTTGATGCGCAATTTATTTTGAGAGAAATCGTTGAAAATACCTCAATAGTACCGAACGTAATATTGAATAGACAAAATATAATTATGCTTCAATGCGGGCGAACAAAATGTATTGATAGCTTAAACTATTTTCACATGAAATTAGGTGCTTTAACACAAACGTTTTCTCTATCACCAGCTAGCAAAAAAGGATATTTTCCTCATCTATTCAGTACTTTAGAAAATTATTGCATGGTATGAGGAGAACCGAAATACTTATGGGTTTGATTTTCAACGTGAAATACTCGATTATGCCGTATGGATGTAGAAATTTTAAGACTTGCATGCATGGCTTTTCGGAAAATTTTCATTAAGTGCGGGAATACTTGTCCGTTTACAGAGGCAACGACCATAGCTTCTGCATGCTCCATTGTGTATAGAAAAAATTTATTACGCGAAAAAACTATCAGTATCATTCCAGCAGGTGGATATCGACGCGCTGATAATCATTCGCAAAAGTCAATACAGTGGCTGTTACAGTGTGAACGTGAGATTGGTCGGGAAATCATACACGAGGGTAGAGCACGTGAATTTATGCTTCCAGAAGGGTTTCTTGTAGATGGCTATTTACCCCCGGAAAATGATAATGCTAAAGGTATTGTCTTTGAATATCAAGGATGTTACACACACGGTTGCTCTATTTGCTTTAATAAACGACGAGATAAAATAATGTCATACGGTAGAACTATGGATGAGTCGTACGAGAATACTTTTCGGAAAATTCAAAAAATAAAAGCCCTGGGTTACGAAGTTCGAGAGATATGGGAATTTAGTTTTGATCGGATAAAAGCAGAAAATCGCGAAATCTACGAATATGTAACACAGCATCCTCTTATGAGTCGTATAACGTTGAATCCACGCGATGCTTTTTTTGGAGGTAGAACGGAGAATATAGTTACTGAGTACGCGATCGGAAATAACGAAAAAATTCAATATACAGATATATGCTCTCTTTATCCGTACGTGTGTACAAGAGGTCGATTTCCCGTAGGGCATCCGCGAATTTTAATTGGTGAAGGCTGCAACGAATTAACGCAGGTGAATAAAAATAATCTCAACAATATTGAGGGATTAGTTAAATGTAGTATCTTACCACCGCGCGACCTGCACATTCCACTCTTACCAATTAAAATGCACGGACGTCTTCTTTTTGCTCTTTGCCGCTCATGCTGCGAAGAAATGCAGCAGTGTGACTGCAATCACGAAGACCCAAAAATGCGTGAATTCACGGGCACCTGGGTTGCTGATGAGTTGCGTAAAGCTGTTGAACTCGGTTACAGTATTACGAAAATTTATATTATTTGGCAATATGAGATGACACAGTATAATCAAATTGATGGTAGCGGAGGTCTTTTTGCCGAATACGTAAATACTTTCTTAAAAATCAAGCAAGAGGCTAGCGGATGGCCCTCATGGTGTACTGACGAAGCAACTAAATTACAATACATTGAACAGTATAGACTCGATGAGGGTATAACTTTGGATAAAAATAATATCAAAAAAAATTCAGGGTTACGAACTGTTGCTAAGCTCTGCTTAAATTCGTTTTGGGGTAAGTTTGGACAACGGAGTAATTTGAAACAAACTGAAGTTGTAAAATCGCGTGAATCTCTTTTAAAGCTTCTTACTTGTCCGGAAAGAGATGTTAATGATATACTAGCAATTAATGATGAGATACTGTACGTGAATTGGCAATACAAGGATCAGGCTGTCATTCCTGCCCCGCATACGAGTGTCGTGATTGCGGCTTACACCACTGCTCAAGCACGTTTAGAACTATATAATTACTTGAGAAGATTAGGTGATCGTGTTCTTTATTATGACACAGATTCTTGTGTATTTGTTTCGCATGACGATGCTCCGGATGAGTATAAACCTTTTATTGGCTCTAAACTAGGTGATATGACAGATGAACTTTGTGGTTATGGTGAGAATACGTATTTAAGTAATTTTGTTTCGGGAGGACCAAAGTTTTACGCTTACACAGCTGTAACACCCAATAAAGATGATAAAATTGAATGTTGTAAAGTAAAAGGTTGTAAAGTATCTCATTAAACTTCTCAAACGGTGTAAAAATTAATTTTGATAGCATTAAGAACTTGATTAACGATGCCTTTGCAAAGGAAGATCACGAATCTGAAAAAATGAATGATGAATGTAGTAAAGTACGCTTAAAATTCAAAGCTATCAGAAGAACTAAAATGCATGAAGTTGTAACGCGTGAAGAATCGAAAACATGTTGTGTTGTATTGAAAAAACAACGATACCTTACGTCACGTAAGTCTCTACCTTTTGGATATAAGAATAATTAACTTTTTGGATGCATTTATTGTAAATAAAAAAATCCCTAACACGTTTTTATATCCTCAGTATAGCTTCTGTCATCAAAGAGAACGCTTCTTATGGAAATTTAGCTCATTTTAGCGCATAATTCAGATTACTAGCGGTGTTATTTAGCTTGTTGGACACGATTATCAGCTTAAACAGCGTTAATAACAGCTTGTGATTCAGCACACGTAAAATTAGCTTATTTTTTACGTGTGCCGCGCCGCGCCGCGCCGCTGCCGCCGCCACCGACCGTCCGCTTATATGTAGCAGTGATTTTTGCTAGTACGTATCTAAAATGGATTCGCGATTTAAACATCCATTTACCTGTATTGTAAGTGGCCCTACGGGATGTGGTAAAACAGTCTTAGTCAAACGGTTTCTTAAACATCTACCACTTATGTGTAATGCAACTTTCGATCGTATACTTCTCTATTACGCAGAATGGCAATCTACGTACGAAACAGACTTTATACCAGGAGGTAGTATAAACAGCAAAAAGAAAATTGTTGAATTTCACGAGGGATTACCTCAGCCTTCAGACTATTCAAACGATAATTATAGGAAAAAATTATTGATTATTATGTATCCAGCTTTCAAAACGCGGTCTCTTTCGATAAATTTTCGTTGGACATCGTTCTGACCAGCCTCATCGAAAATATTTTGCATGGAAATATACATTTTTTTTAAAAACTCAATCGGCTCCATAAGCTCCAATGCTATTTCCCGATCTTGTTCAGCCATCTTTGTTGTCTATATCTATTGGATCATATTACCCAATAGACAGCGCAATCATAAGAATACTTCTGATACTAAAGTTGTTCAAAAGATATGCGTAAATCATCTTTATTTGGAAAAAGCCTATTAATAAAAGTATTATTTTTTGTTAATATTATAAAAAATTAGAAAGTAAGATTTTAACAAAACTTGAATTTTATCACTATTGCAATATATATTTTAACCGAGCGACGTTAGGAACTAGGTGAATCACGCTGGAATTTTAATATGTAGTATACTTCTTCCATTTTTGATTTCATTATTAGTACATATGTATTTTTTGGAGATAAAATTATTCTTTCATTAATTTTGGGTTGGGGAAAAAGTAATTTTGTTTTTTTTTTTTTCATATTTTTCAAGGTAAATTTTTTATTATAAATTTTTAACACTAATCGATATATGTGCCGTTCTGATCGATGACCTTTTGCCACTTTTCTGGCAAAACAATAATTCCGTCACTGTAGAACTTCTAAGGTTTCTGGGCAAAAAACTTAACCAAGTGATTTTCACAAGCTTCTTCTGAATCGAGCTTTACACCATTAAGAGAGTTTTGCAGAGACCGGAACGAATGATAGTCCGACGAGGCAAGATCCAGGCTATACGGTAGATGCATCAAAACCTTCCAGCCAAACTCTATCAATTTTCGACGAGTCATGAAAGATATGTGCTGTCTATCGTTGTCGTGATGGAAGACAACGCCTTTCCTATTGATCAATTCTGGCCGTTTTTTGTTTTTTAATCGCCTGCTGCAATCGCATTAGTTGTTGACAGTACACAGTCGAATTAAAGGTTCGTCCAGGTTCGAGCAGCTCAAGATGAACTCCCTTCCAATCCCACGAAACACTCAGCAACACCTTCCTTCGCGTCAATATGGGCTTCGCAACTATTTGTGAAGCTTCTCATTCGAATTTTTTGACATTAATTCGTGTGGAACCCAAGTATCGAGCTTTTTTGTATCCAGTGTAAATGGTTCAAAACTGTTTTATGGTCGATACAACGCACCCCAAAGACAAATATGTGATTTTTATTATTTTTATAAAAAAAACTAATTTTAAATATAATACTTTTATAAAATTGTAAATAAAATATAATAATCATTTTAAGATTTATGAAAAGGTAAAATATATTATTATTTTAAAAATTTTACCTTTTATTACTGAAAATGTTCTTCTGAGGTATACTTTAAATTCAAGATAATAACAACAGTAATAGAAAAATGCTTCGGCGATATATTTACAATATTTCACTGTCAAATTTTAAGGAAATTCCAATGTATCGTATGGATCCACCACAAAAAATATGAAACTGTTAAAGTTACATATACTTAAAATTGTCAAATCGTAAAATTTTATTGCTATAGTTTTTTATTGATCTCTTATAAGTATTCAAAACTTAAATAAAAAAATTGAATTATAATCATATTATTATATTATATTTCTAATAACACAATTATCGATAGGTAGTTTCAGAATAGTGATGTCAAATATATTCGAAATTGAAAAAGCTACATCGCTCACTATTTTATTAGTCTTGAAAAACACTAACCTAAATATGGTAACTGTTTGGCATACATGCGTACGAGAGAAAGAGAGAGACGGAGAGCTAGGCTGCGAGCCAGCCATGAAGAAAAACGCCTGCCTCGCTCTATACCAGTCATAGTGGAAAAAAACTGCGCGCCGCGCTACATAGACGCCGGAGAGAAAGAAAGAGAGAGAGTGCATGGCTGTTTCTTTTATCTGTCACTCTTTCTTGCTCACTCTCGCTGTATACTCGAAAAATGAAAATAAACGCCCGTGTTTTCGCACATCCAACGGCGCGCATCACCTGCCGCGTCTTGGCTCCGGATTCTAATTTGTTGCACCGGCCGTTATATGCGTGCCCACGCGACGTTTGTCAGGTATATATATGTGCATCATATACGTATGTATATGCAACGCTGTCCGTGTGGGTATAGGTCAAGACAGTTTCGGGGCGCACGCGAGAGTCGACGATAGCCATCGACAAGCAGCTTCTGGAGGAAAAAAAAGCAGAACGGTTCCGCCTATACAATAATTGCAAAATTAAAGGGTAGAAGCTTGCAAGTCGAATTTTTTTCGGAGGGTGAATTTCGGGATGGTCACGAGTGCATATACGCGAGTTGTCGAATTGCTCGATAATTATGGTATAGCATTTTTTTATGCACGCAAGCCTGCTGTGTGTTCGTTAATCGGGGTATATTTTGTTATCGTATAACCGTTTTGACATGCACAACAGTTAAGTGTATTTTGACGAACTCTCGAAATGAACGCTTTAATCAAAAACTGTGAGTACACGAATTAAGGCTGTCAAATCCAACTTCCTCCCCATGCGTATTAGCGATATCAATAAAAAAAAGAAGCTACATCCATATACCGCAAGCGAGAATAACAGATTCAAAACTCTCGAGCTTACAAATTCCATAAGTCGCAGCTAATAACCCAACACACGCTTCAATTGCCAAACCGCCTACTCATAACGGCAAATCTCCGCAGCATATAATACACAATATATCCGAAATCCGCGACTATGCTCTATCCCGCAAAGTCCAGAAGTCACTGTACTTGCGCCCTCCCCTTCATGGGAAATTCTCCACTGCTTATGACTTCGATTCGATCATGACTAAGTATAGTGTATAGGCACCGCGAGAGATAGAGAGAGAGAGAGAGAGAGAGAGAGAGAGAGAGAGAGAGAGAGAGATTAGATTAGATTAGATTAATTGCTCTTTATTTTTGTACATTTTGTTGTACATATAA